>NC_052526.2:2867500-3227500 GCF_016746365.2 Drosophila yakuba | reverse complement strand
ACTTCACAAATTTGTATTTTTTGTGTGGTAATTCCTAAGAATGTTTCTCCACCCTGTGATGTTAAGATTCAATATTATGATGGACTGATTCCTCACTTAATAAATATTAAAAAACAAAAAAAAAAATCTTCTACTCAAAGATTAATTGCAATCGAAGCTTTGCGAAGCTTTAAATTTCCGGCAATTTAAGCAGTATGGTGTGTATTGATCCGTAAGTGATTTCCTGCATACGCAATAAGCCGAATGTCCAATAAATAATTGTGTGGTGCGAAGTGAGTGAGGTTTTAATAATGACGGCATATTTTCCCATATCGAGTGTAATTAAACAATTGAATGCTGAGGCAACTGAACCACCGAATCCTCGTTGAATCGCATTATAGCTTTTGGAACGTACTTAAAGTACTATATCTTAAGGATTCAACACTTGATAGTGCCACATACTCGTACGTCCGTGCGACTCTATGTTCAGTTTCCAAACGGATAAACCGACACCTTTGCCAGGACCGAGACATGCTTTATGGACCCACAGAACATGCAGGATTCTCAGGATACTCAAAGCTGTGGCGATTCAGCAGCGAAACCCCTGAGGCATATCAATCACTCGGAGTCTTTGTGCTGACCAAATTCTATGAAATTGAAATCGAAGTCCACTGTCTTGCATGCACTACACAGTAGTTTGTTGGATTGCGGGTATGGTACTAAATTTGCTGGCTGGGTAAATTTACAAAATAATTATTATAGTTAAGTTTTTTAGTTTATGTGAAAGTCATACAACAAGGTGCTATGAGTACTTGCCTACTATATAAAGCTATAAAGGCAGGTACATCTGACAAGAATCCACCCATTTCCAAACATTTGTTGACGTCACTTTCACTCCTTTGATCTTCCGAGGAATTCTTGCCATACTTGCCAACTTAGCTCCTTTTTTGTTTTGCCTCTGTGGCTTTCGGTGTGGTGCGCCTAGTGTCCTGGAAGGACATGCCCCAGGCAGGAGCGCAAAAATGCAATTATAATCCCAGGCAGCAGGCGGCAGGCGGCGACTGGCAGTGCAACTGCATTGGAAATTGCAGCTGGCCGTGCAACTTTGCATTTCAAAGCGCATGAGAAGTCCCCGGGGGAAATCCGAAATCAGAAGGACGAAAAGTTGACAGTGGGACGTGTTTCGATGTCCTTGGGGGCGGGCAACTACGCCTTCAAAGACACGGACAAAACGCTACTGTTTCCAATTTGATTATAAAGAAACATCGCTGAAGTGGGCGCACTTCATGCTTCTCCAATTCAATATGTTTGTTTGGCGACACACTGCGCGAAAGCGGGCGTGCAGAGTCGCTTAAACTGTGCACTGCCAAGCGGACTACAGAATGGATGTGATGATTTTTCTCGCCGTGCACAATCCGCCCACTCGGACGGCGAGTTGAGTTGGATGAGTGGGCTTATTGATTTCGGCAGGGCCACTCATAAACTGGGATCTAATCGAGTGCTGGAGCGACTCAAGTGGATGCCTGATGCCTGGGATGGAAACCAAAGCAACACGCTACTACTACTTGGCTTGTAGTCGCAAAATCGGAAATATGACAAGGAAGTCCATTTCCCCTTTGTCTAATCCGACAAAGGATGCCGAAGACGAGTTTCATGTGCAGACGACAAGTCATCGAACTTCTAATTGTTCACCTGAGCCGAAAGAAAGTCCGCCAGTTGGCAAGAAATCCAGAAAGCCAGAAATCCAGAGACTCCGAGAATCCAAGAATCAGAGAATCCAAGCAACAAAGCATCAATCAGCGCGCAATCGAATCAGGATTCAATTGAAATCTCCCGCAAATAAACCAGCCACATGCAATGAAATTAGAAAAGGATCTGCGACAAAGGACCCCGAAATGAAAAAACATGAAACCGATAAGGAAATTGCATTTCCACGGGCTCTGCGCAGCACATAAAAGTTAATGACTTTTAACCATTTTGCGCATTTCTCGCTGGCAAGTCAACGACCCACAAAACCAAAAAAACCGAACGCATAAAACGGCAACCGCAGAGTTAAAAAATCATAAAGCATCGATGCCACGCCAAAGTTTATTGGTTTGTTGTTGCTTTTGCCCAAATTGTAAGTGAATTTCCACAGAAAATCGCATGCAATGTGAATATGCGATTTATGAAGGTGTTCAAAAGTATGCTACTATACTCGCATGTGTACATTTCAATGATTTCAAGCGTGCTATCTGTTCAGCAATGCAAACTGTGAATTTCCGCGAGGCGATAAACGAGCACACAAAGTGAAAACTTTTCCCATTTTCCGCGAAATGCGAGTAGAGCATCCGTCGTTCGACTGACTGCAGCTCATGTGGAAGTGCGAAAGGCGGGAATCTCGTATCCCAAGTCACGAGTCCTGACTCCTTAAACTGAGATGCGGTTAAAGCTGCGGATGCTCTTCAGTTGTCGAGTGGATGGGGCTACATGACCAAGTGTCAAACACCTTGAGACTTTCTGGTCGATGGCAAACAGCTGAGAGAATTCAAAAACAAAGCGCGGCGCTAAGAGATTAAAAAGCGCTTAGAGAAAAGCAACAATGCCGGGCCACAATATAAATGGCTGGGAAAGCGGGACAAGCGGGAAAAACGAGGAAAGCAATAAAAACAAGAAACACAAGGGCAACCGGAGGAGTCAAGCAGGGGCAAGCATGTAAACAAACAAAAACAAACAAAAAACGAAAACTCCGAGCAAGGAAAACGCGCAGACGCACGGATAAAGTGAAAACTCGGGGCGGGAAAAGCGGACGGATAAGTAGGCGGCGGATATCCAGCAGCTGGGAACACTCCATCGAGGTTTTTCCGAGGCTTTTCCGAGCGGCAACGAGCGGCAAGCCGCTGCCGAAATATCCGCCAACACTTTTTCGAATAAAACTAAAGAAATTTGTTTGTTTTGATTCAGTCGTTGCGGGTTTTTTAAGGCGAACACACAGCCCTGAAAACAAAACCGGAGAGACAAGCACCAAATCAAATTCACCAAAAACCGAATTCCGGCTAACTAAAAAACGTTTTTTGAAAGCGAAACAGAACAACAAAAAAATTATAACAACTGTGAAAAACTTTTCAACGTTTCGAAAAAAGTCTTAAAAAAACATACAATAAATTTAAGAAATACATTTTTTTGCGCCTTTTTGTTTCTGTGCCCTGTGACCATTAACACTCAAGCAAAAATCAGCAAAGAAAATCGAAAATAGAAATCTGCCGAATGTCAGGAATTTGTCAGGTAAATATCGCATTTCTTCGACCATTTTTTTGTTGATTGTTCTAAACAAAAAGCACTGGACAGATGGCCAAACAATGGCCCAAAATTTATCGCTGGCCTTTGCAGGCATAAATAGGCGAAAGTAAAGAATTACGAAATCAAAGAACAGATCTTCCTGTCGCCGATACAATGGTCATTTATCAAGTAGGACCCACAAAAATCAGTGCGAATTAATGCCATAGATTATGATAATATATGTCTGCCCCATGGCATTTGACAATAGTTTCTTGGCACCAATTGAATTTAACTGGCTGCAGTAATCTTGGCTCTTTGTGTTGGCCAAATTGCGATTCCCACGCTCTCGAAAGTTTAAATATTGAATTTTTAAATCGTTTTCCACGACTTTTTGTGGACTTTATCCGGTGTTCAAAACTTTGCACCAGTCAACGCTGCAAAACAACTTAAAGTTATACGAAATGCGGAAACAACAAAAAGTGAGGAAACAAAAATTGATAGCAAAAAAAACACTTGCAGTTTGAAACTTGTCAGTAACTTGCACTTTTGCCCTGACTTTTCTATAAGTTTTGACTTGCTGACTTGGTGAGTCGCTGCAGAAAGGATTTGCCTGCAAACATTGGACAGCAATCAAAAGCAAAGCAAGGAAATAATACAAGAACATAATTGTGCAATATTTTGTGATGTTAAACTAGTGAGATTTGCATTTTAACCGAAATTGGTATGGTTTTATAAAAGTGAATAGAAATTTTGTATGAATGCAGGAGAACTCCATTTATATTACAGATTTTCCGAAGCAATTTTTCTGAAAAGAAAGTAATTTTGCTGATGGCATCGACAAGGACAATTGGCAATTATCAGAGTGCGCGAACTATTAAGATTTTATAGTAATTAATGCACTTAGCTGGGAAATGGCGATGAAGAGGAAAATCTGTTGGGAAAATTGGCAAGCTGCTGTACTGAAAATAAATTAATTTGCTCTTCTCCCGATTGCAATTTCCAATTCACATTTTATTGCGGTCATTCATGTGCTTAAAAAAAAGAAAACCTGTAACATTGGATTTTAGCTATGCTTTAAAAATTTCATCAGCTTTTTGGCAATTAACTTCAGTCTGAAAAAATGGGTTTAGCAAATTCCTACTTCTTTTCGGATGTTTAAAAGTTCCTTTAATGCTGTTTGTAGCCCGAATTTGAACTGCCATTTTGTGTGTCAGCTCAGCAAGCGATTTGTTAATTAAATGTGAAAATATGAAACATTTTTTCCACATAATTAGGCCGACATAAAATCGATGCCCGTTGATGCTGCAACAAATTGCAAAGCGAAAATCGCTCTTATCAGCGGCGGGCAGACCATGGTAAAAATAAATCCAAATAAATGGCAGCGAACGGCAGGGAAAACCTTTTGAGCTTGAGTTTTGACCTGCGGACAAAGGCAAAAAGGGCAGCCACTGCGGTTGCAAAACAAAGCCGGCGAAAAATAAGAAAAGCCCCTGGAAAAATGCAGCACGCACAAAGGCAGGCAAATGTCGAGAAGTCAAGTAAATCGTTTGGGCGAAACCCTTTTCGTTGGCCAAATCCGGTGACCTTGCACCTCCAGCAGCCCGCCACCCACCTCATTGAACTCATTGACTGGAATGTAGTCCCCTTTTTTTTTTTTGTTTTTTTTTTTGAAATTATTGAAAGAAAAACATTAAGATTTGGTCTTGCGGTCGGTCAGTTGGCCACTTTTTATGCCAGGCAAAATTCGACACGCAGTCGAGCGGCAAACACACAAAAAGCTAACTGTTGTGATCCCGTGGCCTTTTTCCACCGCTTTTCCACCCTGCTTTTCCCCCGCTTTTCACCGGCTTTTGCCCAATTTTTCCTTTTACTTTCCACTCGGGCTCCACTTAATGGCACCTGTGGCTCCTGCTAATCATGATTTTAATGACTTCTTGGCTACCCGGTTGTTTATGAATGCCGCCGAAAGGTTTATCCGCACATCGCACTGCCCGCACAAGAAAAAAAAAGGTTACAATTAATATTTTAAATGCTTTACAGCCAAAGTTTGTCTTTGCTTGTTTTTCTTACATTTTTCTCCAATTTTTTTGTTTTTTTTTTTGTAATTTTTCCGGGCTCTCCGGATTGAGTGTTAAAAATGCAATTTGGGGGGCTTGAAGTGGTTGTTGGCTAGCTGGACCCTAAAAAGAGTTATTGAGTTTATTGCGGCCACTTTTCACTACTATATATAAGGCATAATGTACTTGCTAATAACTGACAGCGGTCGCAGATTAACAAGTTTGCAGGCTCACTTATTTTTGGCCAACTTTAAGTCGGTTATAGGGATGGAGAAAACCAATTCAATCATGCGGCTTGATAACCAAAACCCAAAGACAAACTCAGCTTGCACAAACGAGGAGCAAAATCAACTTTGTGATCTCATTACCAATCAATGTCGGGTGTAACCTTAGACCCTCAAAAAAATGCTGGCCTTGGTTATATAATCGGGCAAAATTTAATTCCTTTACAAACAAGCTACCACCGATGGGCAATAGCGATTTCAATAAATTATGTGCCCGGTTTTTTACTCGACCATTTGTTTGCGCTTTCCGCTTTTTGTGCCCCTTGCTATTTTCGTTGTTTTCCTCAGTGAATGTGTGTGTGTTTATACGTATTGAGAAGAGCCTGGGGGCATAGTCAATATTGGCACAACACGTTGTTTGCCCACACTCACACACATTCACACACACACACACACACCCATCCATACACCCTAACAGACATACAGATACTTACACTTACACCTACACACAGGGACTATGCAAACGAAGCTGACCAAAGATGAAATATGTTAAACCGACAACATATTGAATTCAGATTTAGTGTCGCCAAAAAGCAGGGCCATCGAAAATTGAGCAGCGCGCGTGCACAAGGATTTTCATTTTCAGTTTTCGGCACTCGGCGCTCGATTCTGAATTCTTTGTAAACAACATCGATGCTGTCATAGTCAACGGAAGAGGAGTCTCGGTTCAATGACATCAAAGTGCTTGTGTGGCAACAACAGTGTGTGCCGCCGGGCAAGGACATGTGCCCCCAGGTTGTGGCATCCAGGAGCCAGGTGGCACGAGCGCCAATGCTCAATATGCATAAATACGACAGGGAACTGGGTACGGGGTACCGAATACCGAATACCGAATACCAGGAAGTGGCACGCCAATGAGGCGAACTTTCCTTCTTTGTTTCTTCGGGCCTAATAATAATTATACCTCAGCGGAGTACTTCAAAAAAAAAAGATCATAGGCTAAAGAAATACATATATATTTAAAAATGGCCGAAATATTTCGGCAACGTTAATCAGTTATTACGAACTTTTGTGTGATTTTTTTGTGGGATGTTTTTCCTCATTTTTCCTGTGCAAGTTCGCATAAGAGCACATCCTTGAAAGGTGCGCAGTGTGGCAATTATTACACGGCTCAGCAAATGCCAATGAAAAGAAAACATCAACGAAGTGAAGAAAATGCGAGTGGAAATGCGGATGGGGAAAGGGCATTCGCTGGGCTTTCCTTTTATGAGCGGCGGCCAAACAATGCTCAAAAAGTGGAAAGTAGAAAGTGGAAAGTTGAAAGTAGAATGTGAGAAATAGAAGGTGGCAAATAGAAAGTAGCAAGTGGAAAGTGGAAAGTGGAAAGCGGCGGAAAAGGAAACCGTGTGGTTACGGTGTGGATCCTCTAGAGAAGCTGGCTAGCAACAGGTTGGGTTTCCCTTTTTCGCTGGGGATTCTCTCCGAGATTGGGATTTAAATTGGCACTAAGACCTCTCCTTTGCTTTTCCTGGTAGCAGGAGTTGAAACCATGGGCAAGGAGTATCCCGATAGGCATTTTTCGTTGTGAAATATATGTGAAAGGGTCGCAAAAAGGCTGGTTTCACAGTGATTTATGGTTTTTATTTGTTTCCCTCAACAGTTCACATTGGAATTGCTAAACAATTCAGGAACATGAATAAGTAGCGTAAGACTAAGCTGGTTTCAGTCAACAATAATGATGTGCAGTCTCAAAAATGCCGTGTAGGTGTAGTTCTTATCTTTCGCTCTTAGTTTAGATTGCACATCTCGGAAATTTCTGGCTTTTGACAGATGGCCACGTGAATAACAAAGCCAGCACGACAGCCCAGACTCCAATTGCAAAATTCCAAGTCAGAAGATAATAATGCAATAAGGACACTCGTAAGACACTGTAAGTAATTAACGAGTGCAGCCATGTGTAACTACGAATCCATAATACATAATACATTTGCAGCATCTCAATGCCATTGCATTGTGATTTATGCACGCATATTACACACGCCTTCAGATTTGGGCACTTACATACATTTAAATAAACCGATTTAAGCCTTTTCAGCTCGTTCTAAATTCGCCTGATTTATTTGCACAGACATTCAGGTGTTTATACAAATGATAAGATTATTAATCATATTTGTTCGAGCCCAGCTAATTAGCACATCATTAGAGTAACTTTCGAAGGTTTTGGCTTTAAGAGCTTGTGCTTCACCTTGTACATGTGCATATATCTGTATATACATATACATATTTACATATTTGACTCTTGGCGCATAAATAACCATATTACGTATACGCAATGTGTGCATGAAGAACAAATTAATTGAATCAACAATCGAATTAATCAATGTGCAAAACGCAAGATAAAACCAGAAGCGAAAAAAGAAATTAATGACGGTAGCGAGAATGTCGACGTACTCTCTTTGTTTCTGTAGAAAAAAAAGGTGTTTGTGGCTATCCAATCCATCAATTTTATTTAATCATTTATTTAATCAAATTACTGATTATGCAATCAACCCAGAAAAATGGCAAAAAGTCAGGCAGAAAGAGAGACGCCAACGCACACATATCAAATATATAATAAAGTGTTCGAACATTCGGACTCTGATTCATTTCATTTTCATCCACCAACCGAATTTGATTACTTCGTCACCCAAATGTTGTCTACTTACACAAATTGGTATAAATATTGTTCACAACCCCAAAAATAAAACGGCTTACTTTGTGCGTTAATAGTAATAATGTTCATTTTAATTGGCACAATCTGCAGATTTACTTTGCCTCGCAATTTAAACAAGAAATGTAAATATATAATGTTGAAATGGAGGAAAAATTGCGGAAAAATGGGGGAAAAATGTCAAATTTTCAAAAGGCATTTTAAGCAGTCCCTTTTTTCTTGGTCTTTTGCTCCCTATCTATTCTTGTTTTCAACTTTTTTTTCCCTCTTGTATTTACTTTGTTAGGGTCCTTGTCACTTTGGTCCTTGATTATGATGTTTTGAGCTTGATAATGTTTGTAAACGTTTATACAAAACAATAGAGAAAGGGCGCAGATGTGCAGCATATGTATTGTAAATTGTAAATTGTAAATTGTGAATTGTAAATTGTAAATTTGTATGTTGTATGTCTGGTTGTAAAATCAATCGCAATTCCCATTAGTTTGCTCACTGTTGTTTGTTGTTTCGCAAATAGATTGCTGTCAATGTAAATGCCGTGTTTTAATTGTCATTGTCTCTCTAGTTGACTTGGGCGCCCGTTAACCCTCTTTTTGTGGCAACTAAATTACACAATTGGACATGAATGCGCGTTGCAGTGGCATTCAGTCATTCAGTTGACCCCATGTTTTGATGACACGTCAACAGTTTGTGATTTATTGATGTTTTGCTTGATTTATGTTTGGTTTGGTTTTGGTTTGCGACTGGCTCTTTGGCGCGTGTGCTAACCATAAATTTCATCGTGTTTTCCATCGACTTTATCAGCCAAACCCCCAATGGGCCAGACATTAATTGAAATTGCCCAGGGATTATTCCAGTAGCCGGAGCTAATGCAAATTTAATACCCTGCAAAATGTGGGCACACAAATTTAAGCTCTAAACACTCGGCACTCAACCTTTGGGTTGCCGCCCAAAAAAAGAAGAAAAAACACTGAGGATGCCAAGATAAACAATATCCAGTTGAGATTGCTGACTGGGCCACAGCAACAGCAGTCCACAACTAGCAAACTGTTGTCGTTTAGTTTTCCTCTGGCGCACATGGCGTATGTGTAACATTTTTGGCTGGGCTTGCACGTTTTCTTTTTTTTTTTGCGTACGCACATGGCGCTACCCTAAGTTATCACAGCCACCTATCTGCGTTCAATAAAATGTGCATAGTAATCATAAGCAAGGCTTAAGGGCAGACACTTGGCAACTCATCGATGGTATTGATGCCATCTTAAGTCCTCTGACTTTAGTTCAGTTCCTATATTAGTGGCTTCTTTCATCGATGTTCGCTGTATGCCGCATATCTGCGTGAGTAGCCTAATATTCCCAGAGGGATACCCATCTTTTTGGCCTGCGACTCTTAATGAGTGCTCTTTAAAAACTGTCACCTGGCGGGTATAGAATGGATGCAGGTGGCAAACATGTGGAAGACTGTGGCAAACTGTGGAAAGTCGCCCCATATGCGAGCACCTGTGTGACCTTCGTGGCAATGGGCGTGGCTACGCGGTGGGCGTTAGTGGGCGAGCACATTGATGTTTCAGCCAAATGTGTTAATGTCCTCCCGATTCACGATTAACGATTCAAGATTCACGATTACTCGAATTCAGCTGGGAGTTGCAGACTGCAGAGGTTTTAAAAGTCGCTGGAATAAAGTGGCTGGCTGCTGCACAAAGAAACCGCCTGCCCTTTTATCAAACTTATTAATTTGGCCATAAAAACCGGCATCCCACGCCAACTGGGTGCAACTAAAATGTAGTAAGAGCATAAAAACTTTTGGCCGATTTTCCCCTACAGCTTTGGGGGAAAAACAGCCAAGGGAAAACTTTGCGCCCAGACTGCGAAGCTTGATTAAGACTTAGTTACTGTGTGTATACTGTACATCATCATAATGAAGATGGGCGGCAGTTAGGACGATAATGCTGATGGACCTGCAGACATATTAAATTCTCCGATTCCCGGCTAGAAATTGATGCAGCTGATGCAGCCCGATGGGCAAAGTTACAACTTGCTTGATAAGCATATCAGGTGGTTTGAAATCATTTGCTGAGCCATAAAGTTTAATAGTTTGCCTTAAAACGTATTTTAGCCCAGCAGTTCTTCGTGTTATAATACTTTTTTGTTTACTAGAATTTATAAAAATATTTAAGTGCAGCTTGTTTTTTGTGTTGTTTTGAGGTCAGCTTACAAACACACTACAGTTTGTAAAAATAGACACAACATGGCATTCACCGTCACAGTTTTACGCGTTTGGCCATTAAAAGCCAGCGAAACCGCAACGTAAAATATGGATACTAATCCTGAATGAAAAAACAATATATATATACGAAGCGAAATTAATATTGGTGTAGCAAACATAAACTGTGCATAAAATGTAACTTAAGTAAACAGAAGTAGAAGAATTCAGCAGAACCGCAGCCACTCAGACAATGTATTCATTTTATTTTTGGGGTGCAGGAAAAGCGGAGAGGCGGAAAAGCGGCTAAAGCGGCGGAAAGTGCGGGAAAAGTGGCAAGTTTTATGAGCGAAGAGCGTCAATTATTTGTTTTGGGAATTTCCCATTTCCCGGTCAAAGAAAAAGCAAGGAAATGGTCACAGAAAAACACACAACTGACACACCCCCTCCAACAATTATGTGCGCCAATTAGTTGCCACAAAAGAAAAATTGGGAAAAAAGAAAAGGAAAAGGAAAAAAAAAGAGTGCGTGCAAGTACTTGCCACAATTATTTGGCGAAATGTATTGATAACAACCAGCAGTTGTACAATTAATGAAAAACCCCCGCTGCTGCCAAGTGAGCGATAAGAGAAGCGTCGTGCTGCGGAAAATTGAGCGAGCAAGGGTTTTGGGTTTGGAAAGCCAACAACAACCCAACCCAGCTGAATGCTACGACCTCTTCATTGGCATATGCAGGCATTATAAAAAGTTTATGAGCGGCTTTTATGAAAGGCACAACTGAATTTGCATACGAGCTTGGCAAACAGGCTAACGAAATGAAAGCACGAAGGCGAGCAGCGTGTGTGATATAACCAGCCATTGTCGCAGACATCTATATATATGTAGCGTATATAGCATATATAGCATATATAGCACTATACATACATTTACATATATATATATGGCATGGAGCATGTAACAGGCTCGACTGTGATTTGGCCTTGTTAGCATTCAGCCAGCTTCAATTTGGCCGAAAGCCATCCGAGATTCCAGATTCCAGCTTCCAGATTCCGGCATCCTCCCGCCTGTCACCTGTTTATTATTGTTGCCTCCGCCGTAATTGAGCGGCATTTGTTTTGTTGTCTCGCCACGCAGTTACCTGTGACAGGTAGCGAGAACTACCAGTAGCAATACCAGTAACAAGCAGCAGTAGCAGACAGCCATTTGGTTGTCGGTTTCAGTTTCAGTTTCAGTTTAAGCCAAGTTGACACGCCGAAAGGAGAGAAGGCAACGCAGTCGTAAGTGTAATTGGAGTGCATCTGTGCTTAACCTATCAAGCTGTCTAGCTGGCTAATTCAATTACATATTTATTTAACACATGGCGACATGCCGTCATGCCAAAATTGCATACTTACCAATCAAATGGAGTATCTTTCAGCTATAAATGCACATTTGTAGCAGCCTGTTTCTGCTGATGCTTTCTTGGCTGGCGCTAATAAAAATGTAATGCTGACCACTTGTGCGCAAACATTTCACCTGCTGTTTAAAGTTGGCATTCCGAATCCAAATAAATATAAATAAATATGCTTATAATCAAAACCGAGCCGTCGGAGCTTGTCAAAAGTTTATTTGTATTTGACCGTCTGCTAGCGACTTTCTTTCACTTTCTCCGACTTTCTTTCACTTTCGTTACCCGCCCCCCAAAAAAAATATCACTCATACGCAGCGTGGTCGTCGTCGGGCTGTCAGTGCTCGTGCTGGGAGAATGTATATATTTTTTAAAATTTATTGCGCTTTGCAACAGTTTCACGTTGCCCCGGCCATTATGTATATGACTGCAACAATTTTGAAGTGGCAACACGCGCCGCAAGATTCGCTTTTAGAGTGGAAGAGGCAAGTGGCAAGGAAGGCCATTGCCCATAAATATGAAAATTCCAGCGAATTATGCTTTTTATTAGCGCAGCAACAATGGCAATGGCAACCTGAGATTTGCATTGAGATTGGCCAGTGAGCCCGGCTTCATCCACTCGCAATGCCAAGTTGTGGCATCAAAATTAATGAACTCCAAAGGAGATTTTGGGGGGGATTTGATTTGCCTGTTGTCTTTTGTCTGTTGTCTGGTAGGGACAACAATCACAGTTCGCCACCAGATGAGCCCGGGAATTACGCTAATACAAGTCCGACCCTCGTTGAGCACAATAAAACCATTTGCTGGCTAAGGGGAAATGTGCATGGAAAACAATTGAGAGCAAGTACATTTTAGGGAAAGGAAAGGGGAGCCAGCCAAATTGCAGTTTGCAGCGGAAGCGTGGAAAAGCAGATAGCGGAAAAGCGGCAAGGAGGAAAAGCAGCAAAAATGCGGAAAAGCCAGGGCAAACCAGCTGAAAAATTACGCACATCGCACATCCAAGTGGATGCGTTTGTTAAATGAGCGTGTTGCCGCGGAAGGTCCACTGGCAACTTGCAGCTTGCAACATGCCACGCGGTGTTGCACTTTGTTGGCAAGAGGAGCTGATTGCCAGCAAGGATACTGCAAGGATGCTGCTTGTAAAAGCCGAAAATTAAGCTGAGAGCTGCGCTCAAAGGTACAAGTATGGAGCAGCAAATGTTTTAGTGCGCGGAGGTAAAGAAGCTTTTTTATGGCGGTGTCATTATGATGCTCCCTTTTTGTATCTCTAAGTAGTTAAGCTGCAGAGATGTGCAACTATCAGCAGTTGAGTTTCTCACTCATAATGAGAACCTTGTTCTTGAAGCTCTAGTGCCGTATGAAATTGGCTTTGCATTGACATTGCTTAAATCAATCAAATCCATCATTAAAGTTCAATTGAAATGCTGCAGAGTGCCATTCAAATGGTATTCCGATGTGCAAGTCAGCCATCTAATCTGTTCGCTGTATACGTTTCTTTACGCCTCGTTGAGATACAGATACATTTATATATATATATAGGGAAGATACATGACGAAGTTGTCTACCGAGTCTCGGTATCTCTTTTTTTGGTCGATACTCGTATTATTAAACATTCAAGGGCAGCGGCTTCATTTGCCCTTGCCTTTGGTATTTTTTTTGTTTTTATTCCCCAGTCTCCGTTCATTTTAATGGCCCAACTTGTCGTCGTTGGCAAACTGGATTGTCAACGTGTCTAGTCATCAGTTTTACGCACCACTTGTTCCATATACCCGTACCTCACTTCCATAACTCCGATTTGGATTTCGATTTCGACTGGATATCGCCAGGATATTTCCATTGCTATTGCCTGGAATTTACATATTTATTCCGATCGATTCGCCCATTCGTTCATTCGCCCAAAAGGACATCGAGTCGATGTCTACTTGCTACTTACTACTTACTAGCATGTCCTTCACTAATGGGCCTCTTGTCACAATTGCCGTCTAAATGAAATTGAGTTTAAGTGCAATCTGCTTATCCTGTTTTCTCTGACACTAGATTTTAATGGCCGACTAGAGCAAATTACCATTAGAACGCACTCAATTGCCTATTTTTTTGTTTTGGCATAATTTTTGGCTTTAAGGTTTGCTTTCGAAGTACAAAATCAGCAAGTTGCGAACAAGATATTTGCTGCTGTGCTCCTCCCAATTTTCCAATCGGATTAGGAAAAGCATTTGCTTCATCCGCTTTTCCCGAAATACGTGCTGCTGTTGGGGAAACGAGAAAAGCTTTAAGGCGACTTAAAAGCTGGCTTGATGAACTGCTAGATTTTTATTTAATTTTTAGTAATGCAGTTGCTCGCATAGGAAAAAGAACAATCCCCTCTGCTAAACATACAGAAAATAATTCCCTCAGCGCCAGTCAGTGAATTTATCTATCCATTTGTCATACACATAATTCAAATTGCCGGTTGTCTCCCTAATAGTTTTGTGGCCCGCCTCCAAGCGACCTACATATACATATACTATGTATAGTGAATGCTATACATATATATCTGAAAAGCATAGTGATCGGGGGAGTGGCCACGCCCAGGAGCAGCTGCTGGCAGTGGGCAACACGCCCAATAGCTTAATCATGGTCAGAAGGCCGAAAAAATGCGAGGAAAATGAAGAGGAATGCGGGGAAAATGTAGGAAACGTAGGAAAAGCCCTGGCTAACACCTTCGGGGGCAAGGCCGCACCCCATTGCCACCTTAACCCCCTGATGGCCATCTCATTTATCAAGTGGCAAACAAACAAACACGCGCCCATTGTTATTATATTGGCATTATTGCGAAACAAGCGAGCCAGCGAGGGACCACCACATACAAATTGCTCAATTCAAAATTGTGTAATTTGGGGCTGTCACAGTTGCCACGCCCCTTCCCTTGTATCACCTAGGATTGCGAGAGGAAAAACGAAGGGGGCCCTCCTTCAAAGAAGATTGCACACAGTGGCCACAAATAAATAATGTAATCAGCATTGAAGGCGAAATGAAAAGAATCAAAGGAGACAATATCGCACACGAGCGGCAAACTATGTACACTGCACGAAAATGGGCGCTAGTCTATGGCTATATTTATGATTGCAATATACTTGTTCGTCTTGAGTCTTGCACTGTTGCGCTTTTGAGACTGTGAAGCTGACCAGTCTTTTTTTGCCGTGCACTGCGCGCGAAATTTGAAAAAGATGCTGCTGCCCACATCGCATTTGAAATGACTGGAGGTCAGTCTTTAAATGAATAAATTAAACGTATTACTTGTGGCACTTGTGCACCGTTTTATTATGTTTTTTGTGCTTTTGGTTTGTTTTTTTTTGTTGTGTTCGGACTGCCCTGCATTAAACATTAAGCACATTAAGCATCAAACGGACCCTCATCCCGCCACTTCTGCTCCAATTGAGACGTTTAACAAAAAGGTCCGCTTACCTTTTTCAGTGCGTCCGTGTGTGTGCGAGTGTGTGTGCGTGTGTGTGTAATGAATGTGTAACACGCTCCGCTCTGCATATCCTTTGAGCTCTCACCCCCCATAAAAATAACAGTGGCGCAGTTTAGTAGCCTTCAAAAACTTGTTGATTTCAAAGATTTCGAACATATAATAAGACAGGCAAAATACTTATAAAATCATTCCAAAGCATACTACTATATGTATAAATATATGTACATTTCCCATGAATTCAATTCCATATGGAATGTTTTTGAACCTTTTTCATAACGTTCATAAACTAATTTTTTAGGCCGCTGCAACCACTGTAGTGCTATTATTATACCATATACTTGAGGAAAAAGGTTTTCGTTTGAGTTTTAGTGTTCAATTTTGTCTACGCTGGCCGGGCAAACGGACGAACGGGCAAATGGACAAATGGAGATGTGTTTTTTGTTACTTTTTCCGCCTGTTCGTGTGTGAGTTAAGCACTGGCCAAAGGAAGTGATATCCTTGGAGCACCCAGCCGATTTTCCAACCCCCTTTTCGAACAGCTGCGCAACCCCCAAAAATGTTGCTTTATTTTATTTTATTTACATTTCATTATTTATATTATTCCATTTTTTTTTATTATATTTATATTATTTTATTTTATTAAATTTTATTTCATTTTAGGTATACGGCTTGTGTGTGCAAGTATTTTTTGCCGCTCGTTTGGAGCTCGTTTAGACATCGTTTTGTCATTTTTGGGGCGATGTGTGTGTGCGTATGTGCTTTAAATGTCAAACCCTTTTCAAAAATAGTCCACCGGAGGCGGCAGAATTTTGCTCACTACTTTGTTGTCCAGCAGCACACACACATATCGTAAATCGTAAATTTTGGGCTCGTTTTTTTTTTACCAGTTTTCCGCCAGCTTCCTTGGCAGACAAATGAAATTGTATTATTAAAACATCTGAGATGCGAAAGTAATGTTTGGTCAAACGTTGCTAATACGCCCAGATTCTGAAGGCGGTCATGCAAATTGTTTACCTTACTCCCGGCATTCCCTGGATTCCCAGGATTCTAAGGATTCCCAGACTGACCGATCAAATCGCAGTGTCTGCACATTAGTCTCCCAGACACGCACACAATTTCCTTCGATTTTTCTCCGATTTTCCTACGAGTCTCCTTCCCAACTTACCACTGCCAGTGGCACTTGCCATGCGCTTTTCCTCGGCTGCTGTCTGAATGTCCATCTGCCAGTTTCAATTTGAAACAATGTCGCCCGGGGCCGAGAGAAGTGCAATTACTTTCATGTTTCATGAGGAAAAGGAATGAGGAATGAGGAATGAGGAATCGCTTAGCGAAATCAAGGAACGTCTCCGGACATTCCACTCTCGACTTTCTGATTGCTGGGACAGCAATTAAATGCGGGCCATGGCATAGTTTTCCCCATGAAAGTCGCCCAGCAAGTGCAAACAATGGAGCACTTGACAAGCTTGATGGCAAGTTTGTAGCCGACACTTTTGTGCATTTAAATGTGAGAAAATCCATTGGTCAGCTGCGACAGCAAGTGAAGGGTTATCGATTAGAATTATTCATATGAGTTCAGCGAGGCATAACTCCTCGTTTTTGTTATGGTCGAATTATCATCGTTCTATTCGCTTTTCCGGGTGTTTTTCCTCATAACTCTGCACAAAAGGTTCAGCATGGTGAAGAAATGCCTTTCCTGCACAGCTGACAACCGCAGGTTGCGACCCGTATCACTTTTTGGTAGATTTTCAGAGAATCATTTTTGGCTACAATTTGTATTACGATTAAATTTCAAGCTCAACAAGGTATGTCACTTCATATTAAGACTATTGTTTCCCAAGTTTCGGCTCCAAATCCCATCTTTTTTGAAAACTAACTTTTGTCAAATGGATGAAATAGATGACGTGGCATAACTTTGTCAAAAATGGTCGTATAGCTTAAGGAATGTTTTTTTGCTGCTGTTTACCATTGCTAAAGATCCCTATCACTTTTTGGTGGATTTGCAAAAAAAAAAAATGTTTCGAATTTTTGCATTTTCGGTAAGGGGTACCATCATCAAAATTTGCAAAAAATGGCTAAAAAATAGATTTGCCTTTTAAGGACACCGTTCGATCGGGAATTTAAATACGAGCCTAACGAAGTATAACATTCCATATTCAGACAACTATTTTGAATGTTATGGCAAAAAAACGGATTATTTTATAAGGGAAATTGAGAAAAACGACTTTTGGCTAAATTGAAGATATTTTATAGGAATTTTGATCATAACTTGGCTAAAAATGGTCATTAAGATGAAAGAATAACTGTTTTGAGCAGCCAATACTAACCACTTCTGTCACTTTTGGAGAAAGAATTTTTTTTTTTTTCGAATTTTTGCATTTTTTTAGGGGGTATCATCATCAAAATTTGCAAAAATGGCAAAAACTTAAAATTTTTAAATTTGAATACAGATCGATTGGGGATAAAATTACGAGTCTAACGAGGTATGACACTCAATATTTGAACCAATTTTTCCTTACTTTTTAGCTGAAAGCCTGAGAAAAATCAATGTTGGCCGGTGACACTCCGCTAACTTTCTTAAACTTACTCTAACTTTGAGTTGTGACCCATATTGATGAAGTATCGTTTGATAACTGAGGTTGCCTGGCAAAAAAACCCATTCGATTCGTAAGCACCACATGGCGTATGGGTGATTTTTGAAGAGAAACAAACTTATTTAGTGCACACAAAGGGCAGACTGGCAAACTTTGTCTGCTAAACAAAATTTTGATCACTAGTGCTAACCTTTTTATAAGTATAAATACGCTTTTTCAACCTTTTCTGTAGTTCGATTAACACTTTTTTTCTGCTACCAGAGTGACAGGGAACATGACAGCGAAAAATAAAATGAATACAGCCAGCGGAAGGCGGAAAATTTGGATGGATGGAAATGGAGATGGGGAAATGGGGGTATGGACGGGACAGTGTAACCAAACAGAGAAGCGGAATTTTCCCAGGACGTGGATGTTGATTTTCCACCGATACCGATTCTTTGCTCCCTTTCGTTTTTTTGTGTGTGTTTTTTTTTTGTGTTTTTTTTTTGTGTTTTTTTTTTGTGTTTTGCATGTTCACACATTGACCCTTCTTGTGACCGAAAGAGGGGCAAATTTATGGCCATTTGAGTGTTTAAGTAGGGCCAAAAGAAAAGGCGAGGCTTGTGGCAATTAGCAGGACCCGAAGTATTTTGTTGACCTTATTTAAAATTTATTTGCTCCTAGGGCAACCGAAAATGCGAAAATAAATTACAAATCAACCGCGAGCAGGACATTAGTCATCGACCCCAGATTCCCAGATTCCTCGATTTCCACACTCCCCGATTCCCAGATTCATCAAGGACGAACTTGAATCCGAAAGTGGGTGCTGGAGTGAGTCCCGATCTCGGAGAGGTCGTTGTCCAGTTGTAGTTGTCCGGCGATTTCGAGGAGCTGCCCTTATCAGCTGACAAGCAGACCGAACTGAACCTACCGGGCGTATGAGTGATATATGGCACTTGACCTCGCTTAATTGCAAATGAGAAACTAAAGCGCTTCGTTCACATTTTCATTGCAGCTCTGAATTCGTGTGGGAAAAACTGACAGCAGTCAAAATAATAAAAGGTAAGCCCATAAAATAGTTAAAGTAGTTAAGGCGGTTTACTTTAACCACAAATTTAAGCAATTAAAAACATTTAAAATCACATTTCAGCGTTTAACATATCACGTTGAAAACTAACCGAACCCCATTTGCCATAGAACCTTTTGATGAAAGATTGATTACTTTCGCTGCAAATTAAATTCAATATTGCCGTTACACCCAAGTCCACAACGGTTATTTATTCATTGAAAAAAATGGGAGAGCTTCAATTCAATCAGAGCGAAATACTTGAAACTCAATAGCAACATCTAGTGCAAACACAAAAAACAGATAAACAGCAAAACAAAAAAAACACAAACTGTATTCAATATGGGAAATAAAAAATGTTATTTCCAAGCTTAAACATCTAGAGAACTACCTACATATGTACTAGATAGAAGGGGATATCTCGGCCAAATAATAAATCAAATGCTTGTTCCGATGGTGCCATGATTTTTGACCACTAGTGCGTTCTGCTCGAACGCCTTGAATGTGGCCGATGTGGGCGTGGCAGTGGACAGTGGGCGGTGTGTGAGTGGTAACGATGCCAACAACAAAATGTTGGACAATGGACGAGACGGCGCCGTGACCTTTGCAGCGCCTTTTTTCGACTTTAAAACGTACAGCAAACAAGTGGAAAGTGTTGCCGAGATAAATATGTATATATAAATAAAATATATATAAATGTTTAGATATATAAATACATATATATATATATCCAATATAAAATAAGCAAAAACAAAGGCCAAGCCGAAAACGACGAATTTATTTGCAACACGCGCCAGTCTGGCCAAGATCTGTCGCCGTAGATAATCCCGCAAAAGGGCATTTAGTCGACTCGCCACTATGCCCCATGCCACATGTCACATGCCACATGCCATGTGTACTATAAACGCGTATATGTGTGCGATTCCTCACAGTCTCCGCTGACAGCCATTAAAAATGTTGTAAAGTGCGAAGATGTGGGTCCTGGCATGCAATTAGCAACCAGTTTAATGTGCCCCGCACTTCGGACATCAAACCTGTTCCTTTTTGCTTTTTGTTTGTTGGCTTGCAAGGAAGCAGCAATTTCTGCTTATTAGCTGAAACACACCTAGCAGAGTGAATAGAGCCACCGAACTTCCGGCCAACTTTGCACTCACAAGTTTATGAGCCCATTTGGCGTGATCAACTGCGGATGGATACCATTCATAGTAACTATTTTGGCTACCCTCTTTTGTCCATTAGATAAAGCCCTGTGGCAGCCATTCGAAATGAAAAGCCCGCCGCACGAGCAGCAAAAGTTTGCAATAATTATGCCAGTTTGGCCACAATGAAGCAGAAGGAGGCCTAGTGCTGATGAACTAGCTGATGAATTCCCTGCAGCACGTTCTTTATGAGGTGGGGCGTTAGGGGTCAGAGGTCAGAGGGCAGGGCAGGGAGTCGGCTGGTTAAGGGATAACTAACAACTATTAGGTGAACTTTTTAATGCGCAACTTTTGTGTGCTGTAAATTTGGGCCACGAACTGTGAAGGCATCAGAATGATTGGCGTACCCCGGGAAACAATGAAACTGCAGTAATTTGGGCTGTTCATTTACATCCCCTGAACTACGCAGCTACACTGAGCGTAATTGCAGTGAATGGTTTAATAAATTCATTTTAATATTTCAATACATATCTTACTTACTTACACATACATTTTATTGCCATATATTTATCCCACATATCACATTTAAAATCGCCGCACTTGTATTTCACGTGTACGTACATGTGAGATAACTATGCGATAAGAGTTCCCATGCGACTGCGATTAATATGACAGGGTGAGTGTGTGATATGGGTTGGGTTTTCCCACCCACCATCCACCACCCACCAACCAGTAGACTTGCCTATGATTTATAGCCGTAATTAAAATCTGTAGCTGCAGGCTCGAATAAGTCGCTAAGACTTTTGTCAAAAGACATAAAGGCGAGCTTAAAGCGCTGGCCAGACCAATATCCTTTTATTCCGTAATTTAATTAGTCTAAATCCTCCTAAACACACATACACGCATACATATATATGCACGCCGCACAGATTCCACAGGAGCCAGTGAAAATGTTGCGGGAAAAACGGAACTGGAAACGGGGGGTGGCACATCCAATACTGCCGCATTGTTCCCATGCTCGCCCCTTCTTGTTCCTGGGATCCGTCAACAGAACACACGATGTTGCGTTGCTATCTTTTCCGCACAGCCTGCATATTCGTTGAGTGTCCATTCTGGACAGGGACATTTTCCAAAAAAGAAAAGGGTGGGGAAAATCGGTCAACAATAACAAATAGGCCGACCACTTGGTGCTGCCTAGCACTGGCATTGGGAAAATGTCAACTAAAATGCAAGGATTTTCTCTACAAAAGCCGCAAAAAGGCCAATTAAATATTAAAAGGCATTAAACGTGTGCCATTCATTATTATTTATTAGGAATTTTTAGTTTAAAGAAAGTTTACATATATATTTGAGGGCCATATATATTTCCAGTGCCAGTGTACAATTTCTTGTGGTGTTCAAATGTGTTCCACTTGTTTCACCTAAAGCCACTCCACACTCCAACACCAAAAGGGCCAGAAAAGGCGAAACAATTCACTCAACACCTTCTACGTTCTACGCTCTACATGGAGCTCAATATAGAGATGTCTGTGCATATCATCGACAATAAATTGCTGAAAAGTGACTGCTTTACTGCCCACGGATATACTGCTTTTCTAGTTCTCTAGTGTTTTTTTTTCACTCTGTTATTTCACCCTGTTTTTACGTCGCACAACACGGCGTATGTGGAATATTTATCGCTTGTTTTCTATCCACAAGTAAAGAGACTATTTGACTATTTGAGGCGGTGAAAGGTGTAAATCAAACGCCTGGAATTCGCACATAAAGAATTTCACTCGCCAAGTGAGGACTGTGAATGGATAATGAACATGGCGTCATGGTTTAAATTAGCACTGATCTTTTTTAATTGGGAGGATAAGGAAATATTGGATCGTTCACTTTAATTACGTACGTTTAAGTTGTCATGTTAAGCTGCAGTTTTGCCTAGCATGCAGTTGGGCTTCAGCTTTCGTCGAATGAAGAAGTTCGTTTTTGCAACGGAACTCGTGTCTACATCAATTCCAAAAAAATGTAAGCTACCCCATATTTAGATTAAGTCTTTACAGAACTCTCCTTGTTCCTAGTTCCTTGTTTAATAGTTTCTCGCGGCACTTGAGCTGGATTCCAGTGCTGTAATGGATTTCAGTTATGGTTTACTTTATTGCTGTGACAAGTGAGGTTTTTTCGCATTTTCACAACTCTATGCTGCGCGATTTACGACACCACAGTGTTTATTTACACCTAAAGAACACCTAAAGTACTGGCACTCAAATGCAAAGTATACAGCCAAGGCACTGAAATGCCATGGAAAATATTAATAAATTGCATTTAATTGCCGGCAAGTAAGTAAGAAAAAATATTAGATAGCAGGTCGAGTGGGGGACTTCTAATTCAATTACCGTTGGAGCCGACGTCTGCCAAGCGTCTCAATATAAAAACTCAATTTAATGGATGCCAACTTTGCCGCACATATAGTATATACCTACATATATATATCTATATATATAAAAATGTATACGGGGTGTTAGCATCGGGTCTCGAAGTCTCGGAGTCCCTTGAAAGCCTGTCAACAACATTCAACGGAGCGAACAACTTCGGGCTCCTGGTCGCAATAACATCATCTCTAGTATTGGCCTATAGGATGGGGGTGGGTGGGGGGTTTTGGTGTAGAAGCAGCTTAGCCTGGTTTTAAGGGGTGGGAAAGGGGGAGAAAGTGCAATCAAAGCTGCAGCAGCCACAGCGGCACACAGAAAAACCCATTAAGGTACTGCAAGTACTCTCATCCAATGAAAATCTCTTGCTAAAATGAATAAATTACTTTTTTGGCGCTTGAGCTCAGGCAGACAAACTTTACCAAACGATTTGGGTTTTTCATTTTCTAATTATTTTAGTTTTCGGACTACACGAGTACGAGTACGAGTATATGAGTGATTTCAAATACTTCAAATTTATTGCTGTGCAGGACAGACGTTCGTTGCGTTTCTCGGAAAAATCCAGTGGAAAATAAGCCAAAGAGCGTAAAAGCAAAGAAAAGCAAAGACGAAGGAAGTCTAAAGCCACGACAGCAGAAAAAAATAGAAGCCCTGCAATGTTGGCTACGAGAAAAAGTAGAAAAAAATAGAAAAAAATCGAAAAAAATAGAATAGAAATGAGAGACACAGTAACAACGGCCATTAAAACCCCACAAAAGTTGCAAAAGCATGGCAAATGAAAAGTACATGCAAAAGGGCATGCAAAATGCTTCAACTACAAGTTACCTACAAATCAATTTCTTATTCGCCATATATTATTAAATATAGTAGTACAGCTGTGGTAAGCAGTCATGTTTCCATGTTTCCATGTTTCCAGCGAATAAAACGCTGTTCAGTGCTTTAGTGAACCCATGGCAAAAGTCAAATCAGCGAGAGTGAAAATCGGAGACAAAGACTGAGGCAGCTGCTGGACCAAATGGCATTTCCATGGAAATTAACAGTTCGTGGACCTTTTTCCCCAACGCACACATATAGATGTACATCTACATACACGTATAGATATATATATATATACATGTACATATAATTAGGAGCAGTTGGCATCGATGCCGCGGCATTCGATGCTCTTGATGGCATCGATGGCGACGCTTCAATGAAGTGTGCGCATCATTCGACGGAATTTGTCACGATTACCAAACGCGATATTCACTTCACTTTAGGCCGACTCGTCCGTCGACCCTTTCGAGTGTGTGTGAGTGTGTGTGGGTGTGTGTGGGTGTGTGTAAAAGAGACGGACAAGGGCTGGCCGATTGAGACGGCAACAGGGAGCGAAGTCGGCACGGATGGCGTAATTGATTCACTTCGATTGATTTTGGTCAGCAGCTGGGTCGGTCCTCTGGTTACCAGTTTTTCCTCGAATTTTCCCCGAATTTTCCGACTTTTCCGCTGCTCATCTGCTCATCTCACAGTTTGCCACGTACTCATGCGGCCTGCGACAAATGCTCATTATGAGGCATCAAACTAGTTAAGGAAAACTTCGATGATGTGTGGGTGTACGAGTGAGTGGCACGTCTCCGGAATGGAGAGGAAAACACCAGGGAAAGCCCCAAAACGAAAATGCTAAAATGTCCCCGAAGGAAAAGCAAAAAAAAAAAATTTAACAAAAACCATTTAGTGTTGTAACGAAAGGTCTTATTGGAATGCCGCTGAAATCGCAAGCACAATTGTTGCTTATTTTTGGACAGCGATAAACATAAGTGATTACAAAATCGCTGGCAAACGTGTATTTGCATTTTGTGAATTCGAAACTTTAGGTTAATTACAGTTCTTGAAATGCTCATGGCTTAGCTTAAATGGCAATTCCCCATCTGGAAATTTGACAGTCACTTTATGGCGGTAATTATGCTCAGTTACGTTAAGTAACTGAGTATTCGGAGGGGTATTGGGGCAATTAAAATTTGTTAACGCCTTGTATATTAATTATCTTTATGGGCTTGTATGCCCTGAATTTTGCACTGTTTCCATGGGCCGTTTTCCATGCATATTACTTGTAATATCTGGCCGTAAACACTCCCCGAGGAGAAGCCAGTTAAGATTGCGAGCGAAATAATTGTCCAGCTGTGGGAGACGTTACTTCCGCTACAAAAAGTCCCCAATGTCCCAATTCAAGCCATATCGACTATGCCTAAGCGAGTTCATGAAACCTGAAATGGCCTTAAGAATGTGGGGTATGCTGGACTAGTGGTGCGGCATGAGCATTCTGTAAGCATTACTTGCTATGCATGACAAGGAGATGATAATTAAAAGCGGGCTTTTCTTTCTATTGTTCAAGTTAATCGCAATCAATCGTAGCGTATAATCGTGTCTTTAGAGGGTACTTGGCTTTGCTATTCTAATTCTGGCTGCATGTCACATTATTATTTTAGCCAGTTTTTTTGGCCGTCTTCGCATTCGGTTTCGAGCTCATATTTATGTGGCCACTGGGAGCTGTTTGCCGAGACTTAAGTGATTTCGTTCCAAGTCCCACAAGAGTCCACTGCTCTTGGCCTTGGTCAGTTGTGTCAGTTGGTCAGTTGAGTTGGCCAGCTGTGTCTTCTTGATTATTGTTATTATTATTCTCGTCATACTTATTTTAGCTGATACTCCACTCCTGGCAGGTATTCAACTCTCCGTGTTGTACATACAAAATGGGCATTGCAAATTAAAAATATTTACACAAAATGCTTACACTAAATTTTGGATTTTGGTCACAAGCTAAACTTTTAATCTGCGCCTGGTTTTTCTTCGTGTGTAGAAGAGCATTTAGTTCATTGGACGCTGTCTGCCATTTTGATTCGTTTCTACTTGGCTGACATCTTTTTCATGTTTACTTTTGACTTAATTAGGTAGCAGACCTACCAACCCATCCACCCACCCACCAAAAGCAGACACGTGGCCCAGACTATAGTTCATTTCGCCCACATTTCATGACAATATTCTTCGTCGAAGGACCTCCAACTTGCTCTTTGTTCCGCTCATGTTCCTTTTTGGAAATATACCCCGCAGTCGTCCTTGTAGTTGGCGCAACTGAACTCATGAACTGAACAAGAATAATAAATGAAGCGCGGGCGACGCGAGTGTTCGACTGTGAAATACGCTTTGGAAAATGCCGGCCAATGGAAATGAGATTCGCCCTCGGACACAAAAAAGCTTAAGAAAGCGAAGCAAAATTGGATGCATTGGATGTGGTGTTCACCATAATTTTACATCTCCGCTGGGAGCAATTGCCCTCGGAGGTAGGTTCTTATCTGTTTCTGTTTCTCTATCGTAATCGTCATCGTAATCGTAATCGTAATCGTAATGAGATGCTTTTTAATTTAAACTCATTTCAAGTTTGATCTGAAAAAAATGAACTGAATGAGAAAGATGAAGGAGCCACGAGCCGCTGTTTCTGTTTCTGCTTCTGCTTCTGAAGCAGACGCATAAAGTGGAAATATTCAAATAAATATCTCGTTTTAAATCACCCATTTAGTATTAAGAACTTGCAGCATATTTACGCCCTATCAGACAATAGAGCAAAAATCTTTTTGTCTTTTTGTTTTGCCTAAGTTTCTTTCGGGGATTGCTGTGCTCCAATTTGTTGGGGCAATTTATAGTAAAAGTTTTTCCTGCACATCCAACAGCTTGCAGTGGATTTAGATGTTTTTTGTATCGCAACTTGCGCGCCTCTGAGGGATTTTCCGTCTTTGCTGCTCAATTTTCTCCGCTACAGCCACCGCATTTTGCCCAATTTTCCCCCATTTTCCCCGTTTTCCCCCACCAATGGAAAAGAGAGAGGAATGAGGGAGGGCTAGATAAATATCTTTGCATAATTAAATCCAATTGGGCGCACAACTTGCAGCTTTTGTTCGCAGCTTTCTGCTTTCGGCTTTCGGCTTTTGGCCAAAAAGGGCGACAAGGGGCCAAGTCAATCAAAAGTTGGCCCACAGCTCAGCTGGCCAGCGGCGAATAATAGATGGAATAAAGTCCAAATGGGCAAAAAAAAAATCAGCCAGAAAGTGGTCAAAAAAAAAAGAATAGGAACGCCAGCGAAGTAAGACTAATTGGCAGCCCGCTCGCCGGCATAAACTAATTAAATCAAATTATATAGATATAGTCCGACTCCCGGGCATATATATCTCCGTCGAGATCGTAAATCGCTTGCCACATAGACCGCCCGCCAGGCCTCGAAATGCTGAAATACTTAAAAACACCTATCCCAGATACGTATATATTTTTGTTTATCCAATTGCGTCTCCTAAAATTGATTTACTAAACTCATTGACGCAATTCAATTTGTAGAAATAAAGTGTTAAATAAATAGCCAATTCTTTACGCCGAAATTTTGTACAGCATTGCAGTGCAGTGATATTTAAATCCGGATAACTCTGTGTCCATCATTCAGCTGCTGGCAATTTTCATATTTTTGGCAAATTTCATTTATTTTACATATGCAACCGGGACATGGAGCAGCGGTTGTCCAGGGAAAATTCGAGTGGCTGTGGCCAAGCAAACATGCCAATGGCATTCAATTGTTTTCCCTGCATGCCGCATGATGCCACTGAAATGTTGGTTTCAGGCGAGCTGGGGGAATTTTCCCAACTGCAGCAGCAAAGCGGATAAATGCTTTCGGTAAGGGATTTTCCGGCTAACATTTTCAATTGGGCCACAGGGAAAAAGCTAAATTATCAGCTAAATTGTCAGCTAAGTTTACTCAGCCAAGTTTACTCAGCTAAGTTTACTCAACGATTGCCAAAAGTATCTTGCTTATGACTTAAACTCTATACTTTCGTAGTGGCGTAAGCAAATAAATCATTTACTACTACAAAAAAATAAAAACGAGAAGAATAATAAGATAATTACTGGGGTGGCGGACAGTGAATAAATCACTGGGTACCCATAAAGTAGTCACAGTCAGTTCTCACATATTTGCATTTATATTTCCATAAATTACTACCCAATGAAACTAAAACAAGTACCTTTCCCCTTTTTTTGTTTGTGTTATAAATGTCAAATTTCACACTTCTGTTGAGTTCACTCGTTCGGTTTCCTTCGATCCAGATATATATATAGCATGTATAGCTGACTTTTTTAATAAAACATTTTTGCGGCAAAGTTGCGGAATTATTACATATTGATTTTGTTCGCCTGCGGTTTCGAGCTTAATTGAGACCAAGTTGGGGAAAATATTTCATTTAGTAATTTCGTGCGATGAAAAACGATGAAAATAAATACCAAGCATTCGTGCATCCAGTGTCTGCTATCAAATGCTTGTCAAATGTGATTGACGCACAAAAATTCAGAGGACTATGTGTGTGTTTTTCTTTGTTTTTATGTTGTTTTTTTTCGGTTTTTTTTTGGGGCGTGTAATCTTGGTCGCTGTCCGTTTGTTTGATGGACACTGTTTGTTATTAATTTCTATGCCAGGTGGCAGCAAAATAAAATAGATAGATAGATAGGTATACCCTTGCTAAATACTGATAAATCTCGGCCCATTAAATCTCATGGCCGGCGATCAGTTTTTCAATTAGCGGTCACATCCTTGGGCCAATTCGCCTATTTTGGCTGCCTAATTTTGCGTTAAATCGCACAGGTGACCGGGGATACTGGCAACTATTTCAATTTGCCAGCCAAGTGACTTTCCAGCACATTAAACCCTGTCTGGAGTCTGCACTCCGCTCACCTTCACCTCCATATACATATATTTTTCTATATAAAAGTATATATATTTTTTTGAGCCCCTAGTGGCTGGCGACAAAAGCCAAACATTTTGTGAAACATTTGGATTTGCAGCCATCTCGGGTATATTTTTCTGCCTCTTTTTTTCTTTTGGCCAACAAAGCCCTGAATTGAAGATTTAAGGAGTGGGCTTAGTATTCCTATTCAATATCCAATTCATAACTACGAACGAAAGTTGTTGTGAACAAGTTTGCCAGGATTATTGCGAGTTTTTGGCTTTGGTTCTGGGGCTTTGCCAACTTCCAACTTTCCACTTGTTATGTGCAGATTAATTGTGCGATTCTGTCATCGGTCGAGATCTTGCATGTCTATACATAAATTGCGAAAATATTTATGTTTACTTGCAGAATTGATTAAGATTACGTTTTTTTTTATCCAAAAAAGGAGCGTTGACTCAAAAACGGATAAATCCGCCAGCATTTTAATTTATTTCAAATGCCATCATTTAATGCATTCAGTTTGCAATTGTATAATTTCTGTTTAAATATTTTAGTATTTGAGCAAGTTGAGAGCAATGTCAATACTAGCTGTTAGATGCTATTTGCAGTCGACAAAAGTTTGCCGGCCAAAAGTTTTGTGAAACACATGAAACATATTTCCTTTATTCCCGTTGTGGTTTGTCAACTTTTAGTTTAATTTATCGAGTTGGCAAAAAATTATATATTTTCACAGGCTCGTGCGTGCCGCTTTAAATTTTTGTTTAACTTTCGCACACATGTTTGCGGCTTGTGCGAGTGTTTTTCACATGTATTTAGCTTGCCTCTGGTTTTCCGCTTTTCCCGCTATTTCCGCTTTTCCCGCGCACCCAGTGCGGCCAGAACTTGAGCCACTTTTCAATGGAGGCGGCCGAAAAGATTTAGCCTGGCTCCTGCTAGCATTATGCCCCATTTTTCCCACTGCACCCCCCTCTCCGCCCGCCGCCGCTGTAGGCCGTCTGCCAAGGTATGAAAAACTCGTACATTTTCTACAAACATTTGGCAAATTGTTATAGAAAAAGCCCGCACACACATGTGGGAATACATATGCGGATAAATTTGGTTGCGAAACTCGACTACAACATATGTTAACGACGCATTTGCCTTTGGATCCGTCTGCTGCCTCTGTTCCCATACCCTTTACTCGGCGCTAATGTTGAGGGTATGATGGCCACGTGATGGGTTCAGCATGCAGTGCAGTTCTTAGTATACTGGTAAGCATTTTGCAGTAAGAAAAGCTACTAACTGTTGGCCAAATACATTTGTATACATTTCATACGTACTAGTAGTCGATCATGCCTGAGATACTTCGCTTCCACTTTCTTGTTCGTTAGCATAGCATAGCACGTGACACTCGCACACCGCACACTGCCTACCATAAGTATAGATTTTAAACTTGTGTTACGTAAAAACAACGAGAGGCAGCAGGCACAACGCCACAACAACCAGGAAATTGAAAGCAATAGACACTCGGGCACAGTGTAGAGCTGCACAGTATAAGTACATAGATTTAAGCTGGGCAAACAGCGAGGAAACTTTCAGACAACGGCAATTACTTGCTGAAATACTCAAATACTCGAGTCCTGGCTTAATAAAAGCTGCAAATGGAAAATTCCAAGGAAATTGAGTAATTTGCACAGCTTGAAAGCAACTTCTGATGAGGTCATTAAATTGGTCTTCTTGGTCTTCTCAGTCTTCTTGGTCGGGGAAAACCAAACAACCCGCAGCGATTTGAGTCGGCAGGCCACATTTTATTTAAATACATTTATAAATCTGCCATATTGCGTTTGGCCCCGTGTTTTCTGTGTGTTTCGTTCATATTCTCATTGTATAATTACATTTTCGGGCTACGCATTTATTATTAAAAGCTGCCAAGGATTTCTTGTTTCACACACTCGCAACTTGATCGATAACTAAGCTCTGCATAAATGCTGACCCAGAGTGTGGATGTTCTTTAATAAGTGATGAAAGTTCAGTTTTACAAATTGCTGCAAATTACAGCAATTTCAGGCGAGCTATTGTTCGATATTAAACATTAAACATTCGTAGAACTGCCTGGGCTTAAAATCGATATAAGTATTTGGCTTGCTTTCCATTATATGTCACCTTTATCCCACGGTAGCGCTCCATTTGGGCCACAGGTACCGCCCATTGCCTTTGGGGCGGACATTTGCATATTTTGCAGTTGCTAACGGTAAAGCTATGGCCAACGTCGACGGCACCTTTGGGTGTAAGTGTAGCGCTAACCGTAATCGTAACCGTAACCGTAATGACGAAGCGGATTTGTGCCGGCTTCGCGATGTAAATGCGAGCCATTCGAAATAACGAAGTGCATTCCACACGCACCGTCGCGATATATATTCAAATATATATAAATTTAGGGTTCATTGAACCTGCCGTGTGTTGTGTGTGGTTTTTTCCCTTTTAGTCTTATTCGAAGTTCATTTCCGGCGCAGAGCCAAGCGGATGCGGAATGGCAGCCATTTTACGGCTTAGCCGGCGGTATTCAAATTGAATTGCAAATAAAATGTGGGCATGGAGTGGCAGTCTCACTGTCTATTTGAATGATTCAGTTGTATTTTTTCGTGGCAAACTGCAGCAATAGGGCGTCGTCGGGGACAACAGGGCGTATGCGCAATATACAGATTGCTCATACGCAGTGTGGCCAATGCAAGCTCACTTTTATCATTTGCAGCAAATATTTGATTTTTTAGAAAGCACTAATCTAGGCTAATAAGAATAAGCTACTGCTGAGTACGATACGAATCTGGAGTGCCTGTGATAAACTAATCAGTTAATGCCGCATAATCTGCGTCGTAAGAAGCGCTTTTCCCTGCGGAAAGTGGAAAATGGAGCTGTGGCTGTAAAGTGTGCGGATGTGGCTCCAATAAAGCGGAGTTCCCCATTCAGATTGAGATTTTCTCCGTTTGGCAGGTTTTTTTTTTTTTTTTTGTCCTGTCATGTTGAGGCAGACATCTAATCCTTTATACATATGTGCCACAGACACGCAAGGTGCTGCCAATTTGTGTGTGGCGGCTTATCACTTATCTAGGCGGCTTTTCCCGAAAGTAGTAGAGGGTGGCGAAAGGGAAGGGGAAGTGGCACACGTTATGGCTTTGCCCATTAAAGTCGAAAGTGGCGGGAAAAGCCTCAGCGATGCGTGCCGAGTGGCCGGGAAAAGTTTCGGCGCGACGATCGCCGTAGGGAGCTGGAAAATTCAGCGAGTGCGGGGTGCTGGAAAATGCGGTGTGGTGGGGGGCTAGAGAAAATCCTCCTTGGCCAGAGGCCATCCAGCTATTATTGCTGATGCCTTTTTATTTTAATTCCCAAATCGAAAAAGTTTCGCCTTGGCGATTAGGAGAGTAAACTGTAAACGCTTTAAGCGTTTCTTGGAAAAGCTGCGCAAAATTGGTGGCAAAAGCGTATGTGAAATACTAATTTAACATGTCTGAGAAGTTTCCTTTTTTCTTTTTGCTTTCTGTGTCAAAATCGTGGAGTGGCGGAAAATTCACAGCCACGGAGTGGGGGAAAGCAGAAGTTCTTATCCCCCAAGCGATTACAAATGATTAAGTCTAAAAAGTTGGCGTGCAAATAACTAGAGTAAAACTGATATTAAGTGCACTTTGCACGCGCCAGCAAAACTAAAAAAGGTTTATGCTATTCATGCGGAAAGTTCTGTCAGCTGGGAACAGTGTTTATAATCATTAGGATCTGCGGATTTCTGCAGATTTTTGTCGCTGCCGATGCAAACAATATGGTTTTTCATATGGCTGCTGGCTATGAAATTTATTCATTACATTGCAACACAGACACACAACGTTAAATAGATGCCAGCAAAGAGCACCACCCACCAAAAAAACAAAATGAGAAAAAAAAATATAAAAAATAAAGAAATAAGCCATGGTAAGCAAACATTACAAAAAAATTAGGGGCAAGAGACAAAAATGCCAAGAGAGTCGCCTAGATGGTAAATGGAAAATGGAAAATTACTTAAGCCATTCGAAGGCGAGGGCTTCCATCGCTTTCATTCATCTTGTCCTGGGGCAACGGCCATGCCCACTTTTCCTGCGCCCCATTTTCCCACGCTCTGCCATTCGGGCCTTTTGGGGGAATTCTTTTTTTTTTTCATTTTCTGCTCTTTTTCCTTGCCATGTTCTGTTCTGTGTTTTTTTGTTTTTGGCCCAGCTAAAAAGTACAATTAAGTTCATCTACCAAAAGCAAAGCATGCATTCCCATGCTCCTGTCGATTTTTCGACGACATCGTTCTATTTGATCGATTTTTTTTGTGTGTGTGGTGCCACTGCTGCTGTTGTAGGCGAGGGCGGCACACGGGCGGAGTGGGCGTGGCCGGGCTGCGGAAAATGGTGCCAAAAATGGCACAAACATCGATGCAAGCCATCAATTCGACCTTGCAATTCGCACTTTTTCGCAACGCGAACTATTTGCTCTATACCAGATTCATGTGCCTATTAACTTGGCCCCTTTATACAATATACACACAACGATTTTCCGGAAAAGCTTACAGCATAAGCCCACAATGGCAGCAAGTTGGCCGCAAAACTAGTAAACATCTCGGCTCGCAGGTAATGCCCAATTGATGCCATCGAAGGCACCAGCTCCTCGGGCACAAGGACGAAACTATACTATATATATTGGAAATTCATTTCGAGCAGAAGTGTCCGAGTCTCAGGGCAGGAAAGAGACAAGGATAGTGTGGGCGAAAGAGAGAGGGAGAAACAGAGGCATTTTAATGGCAGTTTTAGTTCCACTAATCGCTTTATGATGATGACTTGCCTATGCAGTGAGTGTGTGTGAGCGTGCAACAGTGAGAGTACGTGTGTACACGGCGAGAAATTGCCTTATGCTGTATTATTTCAAACGTATTTTTTAGTTCCGCATGCTATTGCGAATTTCTGCCAGTGCATTCGGAAGTGTGCACGTGTTGTTTGCAAGTGAGATTCGCATCTGCGTTGTCCTACTTAAAGTTTTCCATCACCGTCTTCTCGCCTTTTCCTCACGTTTTCCTCACGATTTCCTCGCCTTTTCCTCGCTCACGTAGTAATGGATCAAAGATGGCGGCTAATGTCTGTGTGAAAGGGCGGGCGGAAAAGCGATGGGCGGCAGGCGGAAAATGGAAGATGGAAAATAGATCAGAGCGTGTGTCAAAAGAAAAGCCAAGGCGAGAGCATAATTAGTGTGCCGCCGTCGCCGTCGAGGAAATCGATATGCAACACCTAAGTTAATTAAACGGACGCCATCTGCGAACTCGAGTGACTTTAATTTTGGGATTTGCCAACAGCAGTTGGCACGTATCATTGCAGTGGAAATGGAGATGGAAATGGAGATGAAGCCGGGGAAAATCCCACTTAAGACCGGGCAAAATAAATACAGTTGACAGATTGGGTTAATTTCGAAGGGATTAGGTTTACATTAGACGCCTTTCGGCCATTCATCTGCAGAAAAATGGTTTGCGGGGAACAACTTCTATGTTTGCCCTTTCAATCCAAAACAGTTTTGCTTGCCAATATGTAAATGTAGCCCTTGAAAGTAGCTTGTTTACTTGTAAATAGTTTTGAAATGCAAGGAAAAGCCAAGGAAAAGCTAGCAGAGAAGTAGAGCCTTGAGGCAAATGAGGAAAGTGACGGATAGTTGAGAGTAAAGTGGAATTTCCCGGCGTGAGTTTTTCCAGGGCTAATTAAAGGACTCGGCGTGCCAGTGGGTTTAACGAGTGGAGATGTACTGGGATTTGAGTTATTTCCGTTGCGGTTTTGCGGCTGCAACTGACGGCGTTTTTCATCGGATTTTCCCGAGATTTCCCTTTCGTTAGCGCTTTGCTTGGCTTTGCTTTTCAGACGCCTTGATTGCATTTTGCATGTTCCCACGACATTCGATTTCGCGTTGATTGGCAGTCAACAATCAATGACAGTTGATTATTCCGTTTGGCTGTTTTCCACTCTTCCGCTTTCCCGCTTTTCCGCTTTCCCGCTCATCCGCTTTCATCCGCATTTTGCGATCCTTTTTTAATGGCCAGCAATCCGCGTCAAAATAGCCGGAACTAATTTAATAATTCATTCAATTGTGTTCAAAACGCATTGTGCTCGCATTATTGATGAGCTCAACAATTTAATCTAAAAGAAATAAACTGCAGATCCAGCAACTCTGTGCATAAATTAAGTTTGTAAATCCGCTCGTGTGCTCGGCAAGAAATGTTTGCTTTAATGATTAATGCCAAATGCAAATTGTATTTTAGTTTTTTTTTTTTTTACGAGTATTTCATGATTTATTCTCTATCGGCCATCGAAGTGCAACAGTGCGATTTAAAGCACTGTAAATAAATTATCATTGGCCTATATGATGGGAAAAGTTGTTAATCCAATTTTGGAATTTTATCAACAACTTTTCCCGTTTTTCCCATTTTCCCCGGTTTTCCTGGCGTTCCAAATCTTCAAATGGCCCACTTAAATCGCATTAGGCATGTAGAACATGCTGAATGAATGAGTTTTTCGGTTTTTCGGTTTTTCGGTCACATTCAATTTTCTTGGGAGACACAACCCCCGTGACCTCTGACCGCCCGAGACCGTTCTTCTTCCTGCGCTTATGTGGGTCAATGTGGCCATGACAAAAAAAAGAGAAAAAAAAGAAGTGGAAAATAGCAAACGGCAAGTCGAAAATATTGGCAAAGTTCTCGGTTGGCCAATGCGAAAAATAAACCCATTAAAAAGGCAGCATAAACATGACATAAACATGCGGAATGCTCTGTTGTTAGTTGGCTGCTGAGATCATGGCCAAAAAGTTGGCATCTCTTTTCTAATTTTACGACCCACACTTATAGTTATTCAACCTAAAGTTCATATGCTATCAAGTTGTTCATACACGAGCATCAATCAGTTCAACGACAATTTCCGAATGGAAACTATTCAATCAAATTACAAGAGTTGTAAAAAAATAGATACTGATAGCCATTTAGTTTGCAATTTCGCCGAGGGAGCACAGTTGAAAATATGCAATGCTTTTGGAATAACTAAATGAATCATAACCGTTTCTGAATATTCCACTCAGCTGGCAAACAAACAATCGCTGGCCTCCAAACCTTTTAGCAAATCGAAATCGCTCAGACAAATGAAAGTTTGCCCCGTTTGTTTGAATTATTCCCCAAACGGAAGCGTTTTGGGCCTTCGATGGCATTTTTCCTTTACAATATTGCGGACAATGCCGAAAGTTTTGCCAAGACTAACAAGCCGGAACAAACAAATCAGCACAAGAACTTTGCAATTGTACTTAAATTTGTTGCAGAAATTGCTGAAATATTGAAGGCAAAAGCCAAAAACAGTTATTAAAATTATGAACGTTCTATATTGTTTAATGTATACATTACTGGCACAAAGCTAAACTCGAGATGAGTGCAAAGTAGGCGAAAGTAAATGAAAGCACTTGGCTGGAAGCAGAAAGCCAAACAAGATGAGTAATGCAAACGCCTTTGGTTTAACGAGTAAACATTAAAACTATGTTACTTTGTGCTTTAAATTTTTCAAGAGCCATCTTATATAGAGCTATAAAACTAAAATAATAACATTCCTGTTTCCATTTCTTTGCAGAATGCGCGCTAATTGAGGAGCAGCACAACTAACCATTTTGATAGCGAAAAATGCCAGATTTGCGAGCCGCGCCTGGGAATTAAGGTAGCGAGGTAGCGCCAGGGGCATCCCGTCGAGAAACCCACGTCCACGAGATGGACAACTACACGGACGTACTGTACCAGTACCGCTTGGCCCCGTCCGCCAGTCCGGAATTGGAAATGGAAATGGAGCTGGGAGATCCTCGCCAGCTGGGACGCGGTCTCCATCTGCCCGCCAACGAGTCGCAGCTGGAGATGCCCGACTATGGCAACGAGAGCCTGGACTATCCCAACTACCAGCAGATGGTCGGCGGTCCGTGCCGCATGGAGGACAACAACATCAGCTACTTGAACCTCACCTGCGACTCACCGTTGGAGTACTCCATTCCGCTATACGGCTACTGCATGCCCTTCCTGCTGATCACCACCATCATCTCGAACTCCCTCATCGTGCTCGTGCTGAGCAAGAAGAGCATGGCCACGCCCACCAACTTTGTGCTTATGGGTGAGTTGGGTTAGTTGGGCATATGGTGCTCATATCGAGCGTTTACTGCGCCATCGCGCCTCATGCAAGTCACTCCATTTACCAGTTACGCGGGTAACTTAATTGTTATGCCTGCTTGTTTTGCAAGCAGCTAACAAATTTAGTGAAATAATTCACTGTTTTAATAGTCCCTCCCCCTCCCACCAAAAGATTAGGCCCATTTTGAATTTCCCCCTTTCTGCAGACGCCGCCTTTTATGATTATTATTTATTTTTATTCCATGTCATTTCATGCCGCTGCCTCCGCACGTCGCCCCTTTTTGGCGCTTAATGTGCCACAATGTTAAATCAGGCAGAAGTTTTGTGAGATTTCAAATAGCTGGCGATGTGCGTCGTTTGCTCCCCAGAGCCCCTTCCGTATCCATATACCCATTATCCCCCCCCATTCCCTCTTAGCCAGTGCCGCCTGTAACGCGTAATGCTGACACATTCCAATAGCGTGTGTAATGCTAATGGCGATGGGAAAACAGGGCTGACTGCAGATCAAACTAGGATTTGAAAGTGGCTAGCACGGCCATTCGTGAAGGGAGTTTCTTAAAAAGAAGAAGACAGTTTCTTGTGAGTTCCTGAAAAGGAAATGCCTTATGATAGCTGAAGGGCTGTGCATTTGATTCACTGCCACAGATGCTAAACTTCAGAATTTTGATACACTCGAGCATTCCGGCTATCAATGGGTTGGGCGTTGGGAGTCACCCTTTGACCCCTCACCACTTAACCACCCACTAAAATCCATAACCACCCACAGCGGGTGTCAAGCGCAGGCCAAGGCTAATCGCATTCGGTTCAAGTGACAGCGGAGCAAACGTGAGATGAACTTTGGCCCTGCAGCAGCGGCAACCGCAACAGAAATGGCACATGAGCACATGAGCATATGAGCGCAATTTGCCATTTGGTTTTGGCCAGCAACTCGTGTTTATTCTGTGCCCAAAATATAAGTTACTTGTATAAGTTCATCCATCATGTAGCCAGCTCACAAGTCGGGAAACTAATGGCATTACTAACCTGAAACAGCCATAGTTTGGAATTTACGTTTCACATTTAGAAGCAGCCATTAGATGTGCTGCTTTCCAAGTCAAAGTTGTTAGAGTAATTATTTGCGAAAGGCTTACAATTCGTGCTCTCTGTAACCAGACGGCCATCGAGGACTGTCATTTGAAAGGTCAGGTCAGCGGTCATCAGTGTGCCATCCGTTCAAATGTCTGTGGGCCGAGAAAAAGTAGCTGAAAACTACCAAATGCCGATGGTAGTGAATGGGTAAATTACTGGGGATTTTACACAAAATTGGTTGCTACAAGTATGATGTGCTAAATAAACATAATTTTGCAAGAATAAATTACTAATTATTGTGTGACAAGTTTATTTATCACATAAATAAATTCGTAAATCATTATTCCAGTTTTAATTAATACGCAATCAAATGGCAAAACTTTTGATTTTGATTTCGGATGGCCACTCTTTGCTCAGCAATGAACCATGAACTGCGGCCGAGTCAACACCCATTTTAGCCCATTTGGCATAGGAAGTCGTAGATAATTGATCATCGATTTGATTATTAGATTATCAGATTACAGATGCGATGCCAAATGTGTGCGTCGGTAATGTGACATGCGTAATGCCCAATCACACAGTCAGTTTACAATGCAAATAGCAATTGATTTGCATCAGCATTACCATAATTTCTCATTTCTAATATGCAATTTTGACTTTCTCCTTCTCTGCAGGAATGGCTATATGCGATATGCTGACGGTTATATTTCCGGCACCGGGTCTCTGGTATATGTACACATTCGGCAATCATTATAAGCCACTGCATCCGGTCTCCATGTGTCTGGCCTACAACATTTTCAATGAGGTAAGTCCACAAACATATCACTTCTCTTTCACTCAGCAAAATCTTATACCGACTTAGAAGTCAGCATAACTAAGATAAGTATCCAGCAAAAGGTTATTGTTAGGTAAATAACTAGGTAGTAGAAAAACTATTCGATAATTTCCTTTGACAAGAAAGGTAGTTATGTAGTAACATACCATATACTCTTATGTATTTTTGTGAGTGTGCGTTGTATTTTCTTGACACAAACTAATTGCCAAGGCTGGGCGAAAAGCGGGAAGAGCGAAAAACTGTTTGTTTTGCCTTCTGGCCACGTTTCCACCTCTCAACCCAAAACGTTTTCCCCCAATTTTCCTCGTTTTCCCCATTTTCAGGGAAGACGCGACGCTCATTGACCTAAATAAAATGCTCGGCTGGAACTTTTTGTGCCCGTCTCTTTCTCGAACCAATAGCCCCTCTCTTTCTTGCGTTGGTTCTTTGTCCTCGTCTGATGTACGATGCTTTGTTTTGGATCCCGTCGCGTTATCGTTATCGTTATCGCATTTGCTGCCACGTTACATTTAGCCCATTTTCCGTGATTTTCCCTTTTATGTGTGTCATTTCTGTCAGCATAATGAAAGAATGAAAAACGCTGCTAGTGCCACTTGCCACTTGCCATTTGCCACCTGCTGCCCCGCGAAGCCGGGGAATCCTCAGATTCCGTAGAATCCAGGGGAATCACCCACTCATACACATTCACATCCACACTCACATCCACCCATTCATTCAGTCATTCACAGTACTTATTCATTCGAGAGCGTTTTTCCACCATTACCATGCAAACTCCAGGCTTTCCCAGCTTTTCCTGCCCTTTGCACGTTTGCGTTGATTAATCAACATTTTCAATTTATGGCACTCGAAGGGCGCGGAATGAAGGGGTGGGCGATTGCGGGGTACTGGGGCTTCTAGGGGTTGGCAAAGCAAAACTGTTTACTCACTTCAATGGAGTAGTGTCAAGCTGATAAAATGCCCACCCCCCTTTGGGCCATAAGCATAAGCCCTCCGCCCCTCCGGCAAAGCCAAAGGCATGGTGATTCGGCATCAGAAGAAGAGGGCTATGGAAAAGTCCGGGTGTCCGGAGCGGAATTAATCCATTTCTGAGTTGGATTTTCCAGAACAAAGGCTGGCAAATCCTTTACCTTGAAAAATGCGACAACCATTTGAGTAATTAATTCTGCTTCAATACAACTTAAAGAAATCTTCAGTTTTAGAAACTTGATGTAAACAAAAAACAAATAGCTAAAGAGTGTAATTTACGCACAACAAGCTGCACTTGGATTATGACTAGTTTGCAAGCGCTTTTGCCCCACTGTCGTGGCTCATTGTAGCTACGTGCCGTTAGTGGACTCTCCGGGGATTTGTACCAGCTAAATTCCATGCTGGGCTGCATGTCTAGATGGATTCCAAGGGACGGGAGGGGGGCCCAAGGATTGACGGGGGGCTGCTTGGCAAGGTCCTTTGACAGCGAGACTATCTCTGCGTATGACTGCCATAAAATTCAACTCACATTCGGCGGAGCGGCGGCACTCGTCGTTTTTGGTAATAACCACCAGGCGGCCATTGCAGCCTCAAAGTTGAAGATTCCCTTTCATTTCCCCCAAAATTTATATGCTCGCCGGCAGCACGTCCTGTGGCCCCCCCTCCCCCCTCCCCACTCCATCCCCCATCCCGTCTTCATTCTAAATCTCTTTCCATTGCGAGTGGTGCGCATAATGACCATGTTAATGTGGAAAAGGGGGTAACCGTTTCATTGTAAAATATCCAGGCGAGTTTATCTGGCCATGTCGCTGTAATTGCAGCCCAGCCAGACGCATACACACAGCTACACACACACACACGCACGCACAGTGTCGGATACACATAAAGCGGATTAGGCCACAGATTGTGCATTATATGGCCAAGAGTCCGATGTCAGGCCCACAGAATCTCGCCCATGGAGCGCCTGTCTGCCGCAGAGCCGCACTCATAATGGCCCATAAATGGAGCAGACACCTGTCCAGGTGGCCATTTGCCAGCTACCATTTGCCAGTTACCATTTGCCAGTTACCAGTTACCCGCTACCAGTTACGAGTTACCGGCTACCAGTTACCCGCTACCAGTTACCAGGATTTCAGATGCCGCACGCCACACCATTCCATTTCCATTCCATTCCATCTTACTGCCGGCTAATGCAGTTGAGTACCACAAATCCGATTTGGCAGACAGGCTAAGGAATGAATTTCAGGGCCCTTGGGCCAAATGGTGATTTACTTACCTATCGCAGACATACATACATATATCTTTCCCGAATTCTCATGGGTATGCGGCGCATTTGATGGACATTAAGAGATTTGTTTGATTTTTTAATGGCATAATATAAAAGGATTTCGAGCAGTACTCATGCGAACCGGTTGCATGAAATTGAATGTAATATCTGTTTTATAAAATCAAAGTGCAAATAAAACAGTAATGTTAAGTAGCTAAGCAGCATGCCCGAAAGTAGGCTACAAATCACACAACCGTCTAATTTCCGCTGCCTTCCAGTAATCCCACATTTGTACCCATATATACTATATACTAAAACATATATTCCCGTATTCTTACTTACAGATAATGCCAGCCATGTGCCACACCATCTCCGTTTGGCTGACTCTGGCCCTCGCCGTCCAAAGGTAAGCATGTAATTGGGCCAATAAAAGTAAGACCACCTCAAACAGTTTTCCCCGTTTTCCCCGTTTTCCACCTTTCCATTTTCCCGCTTGAGATGTAACTGAAAGAGTGACTGACTGACTGACTGGCTGGCTGACTCGTCGACTTGTCAATGGCGGCAATAAATCAGTTTTTGTGTGGGCAAAAATAAAATGTCAATGCCCGGAGGGAAAAGCAACAAACAAATGGCCTTACCTTATGCCTTAGCCAAGTCAACGCTGCGTATGAGTGATGCGTATGAGTGATGCGAGTTATACCTTCAATCGATTCGCTTTAACATAACACCACAAAGCATTCACATTCGCATTGCCATTGACATTGGCCTTTAAAACCACACTGTTTCAGCCACCGAGCTCATAAAGTATAACCACTAATGTGAACAATAAACTAATTTCGTATGGGCAACATAAATTTCACCCTGTCTTCGTATAATAATTGCCTTCAAGAGTCCACAGAAAGTCTGAGCATGATGTGGGGTGCATAATGGGGGGTCGGTCTGGCGCTTTGTTCTATTAACTCATGTGTGGGATCATAAATTTTACAGCTTTGCAAATAAATTTGCAAAGTGGAGTGGGGCCCGAAGTTCCTCCAAAAGAAGCAAAAAAAATAGTCATAAATATTTGGGCCATTATGCGACTTTGGGCCGTTTTCAAGTGGTCGCAGCCAAGTGGCAGGATGTGGATGGGTTATGTACCACCAAATAGCTAAATAATACATATATGTATGTATGTGCATATGACAAAAGGACCAGCGGGCAGGGGCAGCGGGGTAGCGGGGTAGGACTCACTCTAAAATGCGTTGAAAATTGCCCGAGGACAAATAGCGCGATAAAAACATTCAGCGTTTATTGTTATTATTGTTGTTGCTGTTGCTGTTGCTGTTGCTGTTGCTGTGCCTGTTGTCAACTTATTGTATTTCAAGTGTTTTTATGGCCCTTACTGATGGGCGCAGAGGAGCGGAGTGGGACAAAGTGGGGCAGAGTGGGGTAAAGTGGGGAAAAGTGAGGAAGTGGGCAAGTGCCAACTGAGTGAGTGGCACTCTCCATAAAAATTTTATAGAACAAAAGTGTATGATGTGTGTGTGAAACACAGTACCTGTTTTGTTTTGTTTTGTTTTATTGAGTACGAGGCCTATTGGCATACTTTTTCATACATTTTCATACTTTTTCATCCTTTTTTCTATACTTCAACGCACAGAGATTGCAGCAATCCACTGGCTAAAAAGAATGCAATCACAGAGCTGATTAAGTATTGAATATATTATTCGGCCTATAAATATCAAGTGTCTTCCCTTTTAGTTGAGTGACGCAAGTCGGTTTATGGCCGAGTACTCATCACTTATTAAATGGGAACCGGAAATAGAAGACTTGACCACATTCGTGCATTAAAGTACACTGTTTTTCTCGCATTTTTGCAAAGTTGAGAAGCCACTTTGCAATCACAATAAACTCATCCACTCAAAGGGGTAATCCCACGAACAAAAAAGGCATATCCTTTGTTCTTTAAAAGTATTTATCCTTCGCGTAACATTTTCATCTGCAGCTGAGTAGCAGATTCCCATGGCAGATTCCCGTTCAGCTCTCGCTTTCAAAATATTCTGCCTGATTGATTTATTGTGTCGTTTTATTTTCCGAAATGGGTTAAGGTTTGAGGGTTGTTCTGTCAGGGGGTTTTTTCCCCCTTTTTTTGTGAACCTTTTAGGGAAAATTAACTAAATTGTTAAGATGACACATAGAATGTGGTGGTGGTGGGTGGGGTGCCAAGAACAACATAAGCTAGCTAAATGTTATTCATTTATTAATATCAATTCCGTTGCGGACTAAACGACTGGCAATCGCTTTCGTCCTTCGTCCTTGGAGCTCGGCGTTTTTGTTAGCATCTCTGTTGCTTTCAACTTTAATGAAATCTCCGCTTGACAAAGGTTCAATGAAAGATTGATTGAAACGCATTTTCAAGTGCCAGCACAGTGGGCGTTGCCATAATTATGCGCATAAATTAGACCAATACCAAGGACCTTCGACACCAATCCCATCATCCCATCACCCCACCCAATCATCATTCCACCATCAAAGTTCGTTCGCATCTGCGGATTGGAAAATTAAAGGGGCGATGGGGCGGTATTTTGGAGGCCAACTATAAAGCCAACTTTGGCCCAAATCTTCACAGGAAGCAAAATTTATTCTTTGACAGGACGCGACCCCAGACAAATTACTCAAATTATGGAATTACAAAGCGCCAACTTGATTAGCTTTTCAGATGGCTTTTGATTGCCCCTCCTCTTTTCGCCTTTTCCCTTACAAAAACGGCGTGGCGGAGTCGTGGCTGAAATTAGGATTTGGCCAATTCGTTGTCACCACATTGCCATCGTAAATTCTCACCTGGGGAAATTGGTTTATCTTCCGTTGACGTTGCTGTTGCCGTTGCCGTTGCCATAAAATTATATTAGGCAAATGCGTTTAAGACGCTGGAGCTCGTTACCAGGACTTAATGTCCTGACAGGATCGCTGGCAGCGGCTTTTGATAAAAAGTCGCATCATTCAAGTCGACAAATAATGCCCATCAGATAAAGTCCATTGATATTTAATAGCTATAGGTATTGCCCTCTGTTTGCATACTTTACTTTTGTTGGTTGTTTTTGGTTTTGCAAGCAAAACGCCCAAAAGTTCGCAACCGATTGCTATTCAAGTCCAAACATTGTAACTAATAAAAGTCCAAAAGTGAAAAAAGTCACCAAATAGTCCGTTTTTTTACCATAACATTCGAAATAGTTGTCTGAATGTGGAATGTCATACGTCGTTGAGCTCGTATTTCAATTCCCAATCGAACGAACCAATGAAAAGGCAAATCAATTTTTTAGCCATTTTTTGCAAATTTTGATGATGTTACCCCTTACAAAAAATGCGAAAATTTGTAAAATTTTTTTCCCCAAAATCAAAAAAGTAGTGATAGGGATAGTTAGTTATGTTTATTAGCAGCACAAAACAGTCTTCATTTTAGCTCTGCCACCTTTTTTGGCCAAGTTATGGCGAAAACCCTGATTGAAAATAGCAAATATGGCTTTTTGATACAAAATTATATAATCATATCACCGCCTAATCCTTTCTGCAATCCGTACTCCCCAGATACATCTACGTGTGCCACGCCCCCATGGCCCGGACATGGTGCACGATGCCGCGGGTGAGGCGGTGCACGGCGTACATCGCCCTGCTGGCGATCCTGCACCAGTTGCCGAGGTTCTTCGACAGGACGTACATGCCGCTGGTGATCGAGTGGAATGGGAGCCCAACGGAGGTGTGCCACCTGGAGACGTCGGAGTGGGTGCACGAGTACATTGGCGTGGACCTGTACTACACGAGCTACTATCTGTTCCGGGTGCTGTTCGTCCACCTGCTGCCCTGCATCATCCTGGTGACACTGAACATACTGCTGTTCGCGGCAATGCGGCAGGCGCAGGAGCGCCGGAAGCTGCTGTTCCGCGAGAACCGGAAGAAGGAGTGCAAGAAACTGCGGGAGACCAACTGCACCACACTGATGCTCATCGTGGTGGTGTCCGTGTTCCTTCTGGCCGAGATACCCATTGCCGTGGTCACCGCCATGCACATTGTGAGCAGCCTGATTATCGAGTTCCTGGACTACGGCCTGGCCAACATCTGCATCATGCTGACGAACTTCTTCCTGGTGTTCAGCTACCCGATCAACTTTGGCATCTACTGCGGCATGTCGCGCCAGTTTCGTGAGACCTTCAAGGAGATATTCCTGGGCCGGCTGATGGCCAAGAAGGACAGCTCCACCAAATACTCCATCGTCAATGGCGCCCGCACATGCACCAACACCAACGAGACGGTCCTCTAGTAATTGGTGATGTTGGTGCCGCGGCGGGGCAGCAGCGACCACCGTCGCAGCTCCACCAGCACCACCACCACCACCACCACAAAGACCATTGGTGGCGGGTCAATGATCATCGGTGGTGAGGCCTCAGCGCAGCACCAGCATCTGGTAACGCACCACCTGCAGACCCACTCACAGACGCACAGTCAGCAGCGGCGGGTCAGCACCATGGACATCATCACCGAGGAGCGGATTGTGTAAACTGGGTGCAATTCTCGGGATGGATAGATGGATGGTTGGGATGGTTGGGATGGTTGGGATGGATGGATGTATGGAAGGATGAATGGATGGATGGGTTCGGAATCGATTGGGTACGGCTATCGGTAATCAGAGATCCCAATATACTGTTGAAAATACGGAGCGCAATTTAAAAATACAATTCTACATTCGTTAATGGTCTCAGCATGAAATTTTTGTCAGAATTTGCAATTGCAACTAACCTAAACCAGCAAAAACCAAAAAAAAAGCAAACAACTCCACTTAAATTCACCCATGGTTTTCCAAACAGAGCTAAAACATAAAAAACAAAAAAAGTAAGGTTTCAGGAGAAAACTACATAGGCACACGGGTGCAACTAATATCAATATCAGAATAACTAAAATTAATAGACGATTGGGAAAGCGGCAGTCTGAATTTTGATGGATTTTGTAATTGAGAGATTTTCACTTTGAAATTTACTACAACTATTTGCAGTTGAAAAAGGTTAAGAAATAGATATGTTAGCGTATAACCCATACCGAATACGAGTAACACCCATACCGAACACTAAGTCTCTGTTCCCCAGAACAAGACACAAGTTTCTCCATTCGAATATGTGTGTATTTCTCTGTGCGTTGATGTCATATTCAGATTAAATGTTAGCTCCTAAGACCATACCATATGTATATGCTATGTGCTATTTTTACGGCTAAGGGTGTACTATGTCTAAGTCGAGGAGGGGTGCGGGGAAGTGATAGTGGTGGGGGAATGTGAGGGTAACAACAATAACATAATACTACAGTAGGGTTAGGAGAAATACTTACAGGAAACTCAAGAGTCGTAACTATCGGATTGAAAAGCGAAACTGAATTAATCGAGATAATCGATAGTATTGACGATTAATGTAAGATTCTAGGGTATTTACGAAATTTTGAAACCACAGACCTGTGTGTAAACATGTTTATTTAAAAGCAAATGTTTTGTGCGCCAATTTGTAAAATATTTTTGTATTCTATCTAGGGTTCCTTAGCGTAGTTAGCTGTAGGATGGAAAACTCGTTTAAATTCGTAAACCTTTTGAGCCCCAGAGTTTACCGATTTAAATGCAAGTTAAGAACACACAAAACAACATAAGACATAACAAATCAGTCGTAACGAATTTCAACTCAATGTTTCTAGGCTACGCGTACGTTCGTTTTTTTTTCTAGTGTAAGCAACAATATAAACAATTGTAGTGCATTGTTGATATGTGTACACGCGACACGCGACACGCGACTAACAGGTACAATTGCAGTTCCCGGTTTAAATGTTTTCAGTGTACACAACAAGCTAGGTGACTAAGCATACAACTATGGCTAAAGCTAAAACTACAACTTAAATTGCAACTACGCAACTATGAACTATAACCATAACCATAGCTGAAAGTTGTCTGAATGGAATGTGTTAACTATTTATATGTATTGGAGACAACAGATTCGGTTTCCGTTTCCGCTTTCGTTTCATCTGATTTTGATTACGATTACGATTATGACCTGATTTTGTACATATATATTTCGTCGGGTGGATCCAATAATTAATAAATAAACTAATTAAATGTCACACAGCTGCGTTTTGAGTCTCACCTTGGCTGCATTGAGCAAACACTCGTAAGTATTTTAGGGGAATAAATTCTAGTTTATTTATCACTCGGTTTATGAGTTCGTTGACTCAGGAATCTATTAAAACAATCGACAGTGCCGTCGCCTGTGCGAGGTGCCACAGTGGAAGGCCTCCCGAAAGGGTTTGAAGTGGGCAACGGCATCGTTGACCCTCTTCCTATCGCTGCCATGATCGCTCTCCTCCGAAAGCTCGCCATCGGAGCAGAAGAACCGGGCAAAGTTGAGGAAGAACTGCTGCTGCTGCGACAACAAATTGTCGGTACTTCGATGCCGTTTCCGATCCGTTTGTGCGGTATCAAAGTAGGCGGAATAGGCCAACTCCAGGCCACTGGCGTCCGCGAACTTCTCGTACCTTCTGCTCCCGAACTTCCTGTCCAGACAGCTGACCTCGTGCTGAAACCGCGGATTCCGTCCGATCTCCCTGTAAACGGCGCGACTCGCCACTCCGTCGGCGGAGTAGGTCACGCCCTCGGAATCGAAGCCGTGGGAGAGCTCATGAGCCAGGATAAAGCCCAGTGAACTGTAGGTTAGTATTGGCGGCTGATCGTGTGCGTAGAGCGGCGGTTCGAGGAGCGATAGTGGCACAATCAGCATATTCTTTTCGGTGATGTAGAACGGCGAGGCAAAGGTGCCGTACTCGTGCATTTGAATGGGCAACAAAACGCTTCTGGGGGATCGGCTTGATGCCAACGTGTTGAACTGCGGTCTGGAGTGATTGAGGCCGATGTACAGATTGCCAAAATAATCACTGGCATTCATGTGCACGTGCCTGTAGTGCCCATCGATGAGCTGCCCCATGTTCAGTGCCGACGCGTTTCTGGGCAGGATGCTCAATCGCAGCCGCATCCTCTTCAGTTTGCGCACAAGGAACTGCTGTGTGCGGCGTGTGAAGTTATTCCTGTTCGCCCGCAGCTTCTGGCCAAAGCGCTGCTTCAGCTCCTCGAAAATGTCCAGCAACATCGGCTCCTCCTGCAGCCTGGGATGGTTCTGCTCTATCAACCACACAGCGGGATGGCTGAGGATCTGTCTGGACTGCTCGGCGCACTGGTCGCGATCCATCAGCCAGGAGTCCTTCGAGAGTCCCTCTGGAAGTAGCTTCAGTCTCAGATACATGTATGTGAGCATAAACTGGGGCGTTCTTAGCGCCAGCAAACGGGCCACCGAGTAGAGATCTCTGTAGGTGAGATACCGATTTGGCCAGGGCAGCATCCAAAAGCTTGGTATCCAGGTAACTAGCTCATCGCGCGGAACTTCATCCTTCTCGCTCCCAATGCTCGTAAGTTCGGCTTCCAGCTGGCTCACCTGGTACCAGAAGTCTTCCTTTTCCGGAAAGGGTATTTTCGGCATCCTCACCCATAACTCATCGAACTGATCGCGAGTTAGGGACTCCCTATTCGTCGTATTTGGATCCCAATGCTCCTGGCGGGCCAGCAACAGCTTCCATATTTCATACTTATTGTAGTGGTTTATATTTGCGATCACTTCCAGACGAAAGGCGGCGGTCAGGCCCACTGTCATCTCTTCAAATTGGATGTGCTCCAATGCGATCAGCTGCTCCAGGCTCCGCAGTACCTGATCCTGGCTCAAAGGACGTCGGCAGGCGGTGTAAAAGTAGCGCAGCTGCTGCACAGAGTGCGGCTCATCTTCCCCTCTGCTGCAATAGATTCAGTCATCAAGTATACAGTTTCAATTTCCTCGTTTTGCCTTGCAAATTACTCAGTATCCAGCAGGTCGGCCAACTTGGCCTGGTAATTGTAGTCCAGCTGGCCCAGGACACTCTGGTACGAATCGCTCGCATGAATGGAGGACCAATTGCCGCAGGCCACTCCATAGAAATTCTGGCAGGGATCTGCCTGCGGATGCGACTTCACCTGCACTAGGAGTAAACCCACGATGAGCACCACCAATCTCCGTTTGCAATGCATGACTGAATGGGCTGTGCGAGGCTGCAAACAAAACCAACTCAGAGCTCAGAGGGTTATCTCTACGGATTGAAATCACTGGACTCATCAGCGGATCACGGAATTCCATAGAAACCTTCGACCAGACGACGATCGCTGAGAGATTAGCTTCTGGTATTATTTAGTAAACAAAGCTCACCTTGCTACCCGTCAAATGAAAGAGTTAAAGCTTTGTAAATAATACGCTTTTATTTTATTTTAAAACACACAAACTAGAGCTGCAACACAAGTTTAACGCTGGAAAACACTTTGCATTTTGCATTTGGAAAACTGCACGCTTTTTCTTAGCAAAGCACACATGAAAAACCGCAACTTTCCGGAGCCACAAAAAAGGTTTAAAATAAGGTGACGAAACTTCCTCATTTTAATATTTAATGCACTTTGGCCAGAAGCGTGGCACAGGCTAAGTGCCTAAATATTTGGTGGCAAAAACGGCAAAGGGTTCAAGGCAACGAAGGCTGTCGGCAAAATGCCAGTGCACTTGAAAGTTTTCATCCAAAGTCATGGGATTTTCGGCAACTTTTCGCAAGTGTTGCGAGTTCCTGACGAGGACTGGGCAATTGGGCAATCTGATTTGAATTGAGGAACCTTGCAGGCGACGACCCAACTCAGGTTTTCACATGAGATAGAGCTGATAGCAGCAATTTATAACAGGCGGTACGGGTTAATATGTGTCTGAAAGGAATTTACAATTTTAAGCCTTTTTGCGGCCCAAAAGGGCGGCATAAGCCTCATTTATTTCACTCAAAATTGATTGACGCCTTCCACACATACAGCATAGATACACAGATACGCAGATACACAGATACACAGATACACGTAAAGGACCCAGTGACGGACAGGCATAGAGCTACAGTGAGCACATCAGTTAACTTACTGCTTCTTCCAAATGAGTGTAACTAGAGAAGAGAACCGCTTAGCGAGGCCTCACTGTGCGTGAGTGTGTGCTTTGCAGCTAAAATCAACACGGCGACAATGAGCGGGCAGCAGATAATCAATCAGAAAGCTGCTTATTGGCTTTTCAAAATGCGTCTAACAAAATAAATAAAAGTCAAAGCAACAATGTGGCATGTTGTGAACCCAGCCAGCCCCCTTCCCCCTTTCCCCCTTTTATGCCCCTCGGATGTCTGGTTGCTGGTTGTGGCAAGAGCCGAAAAACGGCAAAAACAAGTCGAGCTCAATCCGATTTTGGGCCAGAAGCGAGCAGGCCTGCTGGTCCACACTGGCCTGACCTAATGCCAATTTAATGCTGCGTGTGGCTTATGCCTGTCTAAGTCGCCTCTATTACGCCATCCCATGCCCCATGCCACATGCCACATGCCACATGCCCCATATGCCGCATATCCCATATTCCGTAGCCCCACCCAAAACATCTCGTATATCTGCTGGATGAGCTCATGTGCGTGCTGCGATGGGGGGTAAGCCCATCGTAATGCCCGAGTATCGATGGATGGATGTGTATTATCAAAGGCAATTAGGCTTTCCAGACAATCGCTAATTAATTTTCATTATAATTTATGCACACCCGCAAAGTGCAGACGTAATCCATTGATTGGTTTTCTTCTAAATTCTACTATTGGCCAACACGGAATTAAAATGTTTGCTTTTTTCTTATTTATTTCAGCACAAGATAATTACTATTATAAACTGATGTTGTAGTCCCCAAATGGTTGACACTTGTTTTGAAAATCCGCATGTTTCGGTAACTAGATTGACCGCACTTTCCAGATATTTGCTGCCAGCTGCTAAGGAAAGCCGCAATTTCCATGGTCTGCGGTTCCTGAAGTGTCCTTCTGAAATGTCCTTCCGAAATGACCAGCAATTAATCGTCGCCTTATTCAATTTGCTAACCACAGTAGTGCGAACAAAAAGTGTATTATACTTGTATTTATAGTTGCACTTTGTCTTGGTTCATGTTTTATGGTTAGTCCATTTTGTGACGTTAAAATCTCTTCTGATGACCAATTGTGTGGGCTTTATACCATTTTATTGTACAATTTTCTAGAAAACGAAATATTCTTGCTACTGGCGAGTTACTATACTAGTTGCATATACTAGCAGCCCACGAATTTTGTGCAAGTGCAAGGGGAGCAGTTTAGAAGAGCAGGTGTAATCATGGTCATTCGTCATCCTTAAGTAGTCCCTGTCCCCAAATATACCATAGCAATGACTATCGACTATTCCTGCACCGAGAGTGTCAACCGATGACTCTGCATTCGCACTCCAGCCAAGAAGTAGAAGTTCACGTGCGGCAGGTCAAGTGGCAAATTATTCTGCGCTCTTTTTTCAGAGGGTTCATAAATTAGGTACTTCATTTAGGCCAACACTGGCGGAAATCTTTTGGCAAATACAGCGTTTAGTTAGCTTAAATCAGTCTCAGAGACAACTAAAGTGAGTGGTTTTCAGTGTACTCAGATCACTGGGACATAGTTTCGTTTGTAAGTCTAGTTACTGCCATGGAGTTAATACTTTATAATGTTTTTCTTGCAGTGCCCGCGCTTGAAGGTGAATGTCTCCAAATACTTCGGACATCACGAGTGGCGGCCAGTCATTAGCAGCCAGCACCCTGGACGCTAGATATTCAGCCATATTCAGCTGGTATTCACAGGCATTCACAGGGTGGATATGGTGGATGTGGTGGATATAGTGGATATAGTCACGAACCCGCAATCAAAGGTGTTTCTAATTTATGAATCAACGCAATTAGCTTTAATAACCTCGCCGGTTCCCAAATTAGCTGGACACACACACACACACACACAGACACACACAGGCACACACAGGCACATACATATACACGTACATGTGTGGGGGCGTGGCCGAAATGTTGACTCAACATTTGGCATTCATTCGCATTCATTAAGTTGGCCCGAAATGACAAACGGTTCTGCCGACGGCCAATGTTCAACAGATGTAGATGATTGTCATAAATTTCGAGGCCACAAAATGGAATCAAATGGGAAAGCGAAAAGGAAGCCAAAATTGTGAGCAGAAATACGGGAAAGGCAAAAGTGATGGCAATAACACGGAATCGAGTGAGAAAATACAAGTATATATATACGACAACTTGGGAAAAACAATTGCTGGCCAAATAAAGTTGGCTCAGAGCAACTAGCTCTTCAAAAAAATAATCAGACTAGCAAGCAAAACATTTGTAATAATTAAAAACGTACAATTTGGCATTGTTTTACTTGTATGCAAGTTATGTGGATTTCAATGTGCTGGTAAGCAGTACCATTCAAAATATATAAATATATAAATAAACATGAAACTCCGCACTTTCTTTTCTCGTCATTGCCAACGACAAGGACTTTTCATTAACAACCAGAAGGATGTGTCCATTGCAAATGGCCATAGAAACCACTGGCAGACCCCACCGCAAACTGGTTGTGTTCGATTTGGATTTGAATTTGAATTCGGGTTGATTAAGGACTTCGAGGGGAGCAAAAAGTTATGCGAGCGAAGTTCGCGACAAGTTCGAGTAGTTGCCTTGCCAAACTTGGCCAACGCTGCGTATGCGTAATGTGTGTAATTCAATTAACTTTCCGTTTCCACCCGCAATGGAATGGAAACTAAAGCGCAGGCAGCAACTCGAATATGCAATTTCAGTCAATTTGGCCGGCCATCTATCAATTAATTAGTGCTCGCCAGAAAGTTGGACATGCTGGAATTTCATACGAAACAACGTGAAACTCGGCTTGGCAATTGTAATTTGAGTTCTTATTACTTCGGGCTGCTTGCCCAACTTCTCTTTGGGTCGTTGGTCGTCGTTGTCTGGGCAATGGCAAATCGTAGGCAAAGTAGGAAAAGTAGGAAAAGTAGGAATAAAGCTGGAAAAGCGAACTGGGAAACGCCAATGGTCATTAGCGGGGATTTTGCCAAAGGACATTGAACAGTTAATTACTGAAATACTACCTGAAGTCCAACGATCAAAGAAGCCTGCAATCGAGACGAAACGGAAAGTATACCTCAAGTTTTGCTTATAAAATGACGAGTCATCATCAATTTGTTTGCTTTAGTTGCAATCTTGCAACTTCCATTGCCTTTCCAATTTCCAATTGGCCGCAAAGTTTGGCCCAAAGTTAATCGTCGGTTTAGACTTACAGAAAATCTGTGAGCTGATTGCAATTACACGCATGTTTCCCCATCCCAGCTCAGTTGAAAAACGGATTTTAAGCGCGGCTTGCAGTTCATTTGTGATTTTTATTGTTGGAAGAAGAAAAAAAAATGCAAATGCGTGGCTACCAATGTCTCAGATCCTTTAGGCGGAACTGGCGGTGGTGGTGGCGGTGGTGCTGGAGGTGCTGGTGGTGCGGCGCCGAGTGGTGGAGGTGCGTCGAGTGGTGATTCTGGGCCGGACTGGCAACCGGATGCAAACCTGCGGCTTATCGCCCAGCTGCAGTTGGCCACAGCGCCGGCTGTCGGTGCGCAGCCAGTCTGGATTGGAAAAAAAGGAATTGCGGGTGTTGGAGTTAAAAGAAAACGGTGCTGACTTTGTAAGCGACGGCTACTCACTGTTCCTGGGCTGGCTGTGGCAGTTCTGGTTACGCAGCTGGCAGCTGTTGGCCAGCACCTTGCACTGCCTGCCGTTCCTGCTCCGCACGCAGATGTGCTGGCTGGGCGGCGACCTCTTGCAGACGACGGGACGTGCGGGGCAAGGATTGTAGCAGGGTCGCCGATTGGCGGCACCGATGCCCTTCACGTTGCGGCAATCGATGTCGCGGGTGTGCCGCACGCCCACCACCTGCCCCAGCCCATTGGCCCGTATCAGTTGGCAGATGTTCTCGAAGCGCTGGCACTCGCCACGCGGAGTGCGTCCGCAGACACGCGGACTGGCCTTGGAGCAGACCGGCGGCACGAGCGGGCAGTTGCGGGGCGTGGTGCGGGGGGTGGTGGTGGTAATGAGCGGCGGACGCCTGGTGCTCGGCGGTTGGGTGGTGCCGCTGGCCACTGCCCACAGGAGGGCCATGCCTGAAAGATGGGATTTGGATGTGAAAAAGGATTTGGCCTTAAATGCTATGCATTAGTTTGCCTACCGAACATCAAAGTCAGTTGATGGCGTTGCATGTTGCTAGATGACGATTGCTTGGAGTTGGCGAAACTTCTGATGCTATTTTAGCCAATGTTTCGAAGTATTTATACCACCAATATGACAATTGGCAACTTGACAATTACGTGGAAGCAAATCCAAGACAATCCCTCCTTCTTGGCACGCGCCGCTTTCGGGTTTTGTTTAATTTAATTTTGTTTATATTTAATCAATAAATATTAAGAGCCATTTACCCGGCGCACTTGCAGCTGCTTTGTTGCAGAAAAAACATGTCGCTGGAGTCTTGATTCTAGAATTTTATGTATTTCAATAACATGCCCTAATGTAAGCATGCAGTTATGCAGTAATAAATAATAAGTAATAAAGTATTAAAGTTACAACATTTTTTAGTAGATGACTAGTTACATTGCACTTCACTTTTACCTTCATTTACCAAAGATTATTAAGAGTGACATTAGAGAATACAAACCTCTAAAATTTGTGAGAACATTCTTAAGAGATAATTATAAGTTATCAAAAACTCAAAGGACGGATTTATGAATGCATAGATTACCCCATTAAAATATGAATAAAACAATTCACGTTTCACATTCAATGAAAACAAAAAAACGGCGGCAAACAAGAAAACAGATGGCGTTCCCAAAAAAATATGACAGTAAAAATACGGTAGTATCCACGCTGCTATAGCTGCTATATAAACGCCGCCTGGCCAACGGAAAGGTATCAATCAACCAGCAACAGCTGACAGCAGCTAATCCCAGACTCGCAGATCCACAGATCCACCAGAGAAATCATGAGCCAGTTCAGCATTTGCCTCCTTTTCGTCGTCCTGGCCATCGCCGCCATTCACGCCGATGGCGATCGTCGTCCATGTGTGGGTCGCTGCACCGGACTGTCCAGTGCCGGCAAGAGCGTGTGCATCCGGAACAAGGCAACCAATGTGTGCACCCGCCTGCCGGCCTGTCGTCTGCGGGAGAAGAACTGCCGCCGTCGGGACAATGGACTGGAACCCATCCGTGAGACGTGCATCACCCGCTGCCGCAACATTCCCGGCACCAGCGGCGTCGGCCAGTGCGCCACCAGGCTGCGTCCACGTCCCCAGTCGGATGGAAAGCGCATCAGGGAGTGCCAGAGGAGGGTGTGCCTGGATGACAAGCTGGCCAGCTGCTGGAGGGACCAGCAGGGCGCCTGCATCCTGCAGACCCGCTGCGAGGCCCAGAGGAGGAACTGCGTCCGCAATCCGCTCAACCAGTGGGTGAGGGCCAGCGAGTGGAGCTGCCAGGGCAATGTTGTGGGCGGGGGCATCCGTCGCTGCCGCACCAGGCCTATCATCATCAAGGATTGAGATTCCTTGCGACTTTGGCTCTACACGCGGCTCCCGACTTGAATCCTGGCATTGACCCCCAGCTTATACACACTACTTTTTTTTTTGTCCAACTTCTTTCAACTTTCTTGCCTATATTATAACCGTACAAATATAAATAATTCAGTCACATTCCAAATGGTAACTACTTTCATTTCAATCAGTTCCATTTGAGCTCTACTAAAAGGACCTTTTTTCACTTTTCGCCAAGAAAATAATCTGCATTTAGGCCATTAAAATGGAACAACTTGCTCAAATGTGGAGTGGCATATCTCGTTGATCTCGTAATTGAATCCCATTTTTTTCCCCATTTTTGCTAATTTTGATGCAAAAAATGCAAAAATTCACAAAAAAAAATTATTTCTCCAAAAGACAGAAATGGTTAGTATTGGTAATAAGCTGCTCAAAAATGATATTCTTTCGTCCCTATGATCATTTTTAGCCAAGTTATGATCAAAACAAGAGAGAACGCTATAGTCGAGTTCCCCGACTATCTGATACCCGTTACTCAGCTAGTGTAAGTGCGAAGGACAGGTTTCGCGGTTTGTGGGCGTTAGAGTGGGTGTGGCCAAAAGTTTTTTGGCGAATAGATAGAAATTTACAAGACTAATACAAAAATGAAAAAATATCAAAACATTTTTCAAAAGTGTGGCCGTGGCAGCTTTGGGCGGTTTGTGGGCGTTAGAGTGGGCGTGGCAAAAAGTTTTTTTGCAAATCGATAGAAATTTTCAAGACCAATACAAAAATGAAAAAATATTAAAACATTTTTCAAAAGTGTGGGCGTGGCAGTTTTGGGCGGTTTGTGGGCGTTAGAGTGGGCGTGGCAACATGAATCGACAAACTTGCGCTGCGTCTATGTCTCTGGAGTCTGTGTGCTTAGTCTCAACTTTCTAGCTTTTGTAGTTCCTGAGATCTCGACGTTCATACGGACAGACAGACGGACGGACAGACGGACAGACGGACAGACGGACAGACGGACAGACGGACAGACGGACGGACAGACGGACATGGCCAAATCGACTCGGCTATTGATCCTGATCAAGAATATATATACTTTATATGGTCGGAAACGCTTCCTTCTGCCTGTTACATACTTTTCAACGAATCTAGTATACCCTTTTACTCTACGAGTAACGGGTATAATGACCATACAACATCTTAATTTTAACCAAAAGTCGTTTTTCTGAATTTTCCTTATAAAATCTTCAGTTTTTTGGCCATAACATTCAAAATAGTTGTCTGAATATGGAATGCCATACCTCGTTGAGTTCGTATTTAAATTCCCAATCGAACGGTGTCCTTGATAGGCACTTCTATTTTTGAGCCATTTTTTGCAAATTTTGATGATGTTACCCCTTACAAAGAATGCAAAAAATTGAAAAAAATTAAATTTCCCCAAGTCCGTCAAAAAGTGACAGAAATCGTTAGTATTGGTAATTAGCTGCTCAAAACAGTTATTCTTTTATGTTTGTGATCATTTTTAGCCAAGTTATGATTAAAATGCCCATTAAAATTTGTTTAATTTTTGCCAAAAGCCATTTATTCGAATTTCAGTCACAAAATAGTCAGTTTGTTTACCATAACATTCAAAATAGTTGTCTGAATGTGGAATGTCATACGTCGTTAAGCTCGTATTTCAATTCCCAATCGAACGAACCAATGAAAAGGCAAATCTATTTTTTAGCCGTTTTTTGCAAATTTTGATGATGGTACCCCTTACCGAAAATGCGAAAATTTGGCAAAAAATGAATTTTAGCTAGTCCTTCAAAAAAGTTCAGAAACGATTACTGTTGGTAATAGGCTGTATAAAACAGTCATTCTTAAAGCAATTTGATCATTTTTAGCAAAGTTATGATAAGAAATCATGCGAAAAATCGTATTTTTGGTAAAAGTTAAAGTTTGGTAGTTAGATTTTCCGCCCTCAAAAATAGTAGTCAAAACAGCAACTTTATTTGGCCTATGGAATTTATATTGAGTGCATGAATGATTTATGGCTATTATCCAAATGTATTCGTGAGCTGCACAAATTCAAGTGGCAAAAGGGCATAAATGGAATCGATAAGTGATGGCGCCCTAATGAACTGGGCCACAATTTTGAATATTTCAATGGCAATAACTGGGATAACAAGTTAAATACACTTGTGTGTGTGTGTGCAGGATTATTTGTGCCATTTGCGTGCTGTGAACGGCAACAGTTAGCATATTTAAATGCGTCTAGATGTTTGACTAGAAAGTGGCATTATTTAATTTCACGCCCGTTGAATCCATGGCCGGTGAACATTTAGCAGAGCCTTAATTTAGTTAAAGGTCCAGTTAGCTGTGCTAATGTTTTCCAATTTTATTATTCGCACTTAGCGCGCATATACGCGTACGTATGAATTTGCATTTGAGCACAAAGTGGCGGTGTAGTTTTCATATTTGCACTTACGTGGGTCGCCACACTCGCCTGAGCCCACCACAGCACCGCAGCACCACCACACTGGGAGTCCCACCAGCTGAATGCTGAATGGTAAATGGGAATGGTAACTGGTGAATGGTGGTAGGCTGGGGCTGGGGAACTGGAGTTCCAGTGGCCCCATGTCCTGTTTACGGACCCACAGCGACAGCAGGTAACGCAGCTGCGAAACAGCAAACGACGGCTGCACGGGTAAAAAAGCCGTGGAATCACAATCCTTTCTCTAGAATATCACAGCCACTGCACGTGGGAGGCATTTAAAGGGCTTTAAAGTGAGTAGTGAATAAAGTGAATGCAAAATAGTTACATATTGTATGGCCAGCCGGAGGTGAGTAGACTTTGCGCGCAGTGCACCATTTCAAAGGACAAGAATAACCGTTTGTGGGTGGTGCCGAGTGGTGCCGAGTGGTGCGGAGTGGTGCAGAGTGGTGCACTGTGGTGCATGGGCGTCTCGCGTGTACTTAAGCCGGGTTAAGGGGCACCGCCTTCCGCTTTTCCACTTTTCCCGCCCACTACGAGTGGCCAGCACAAAGCACAACTTCTCGTGCTTCACTTAACGTAAGCCGGGGGAAAATGTCGCTGGAAAAGCGAGGCAAAACGGGGGCAAAAAGGGTTAACGAGTTCTGTGGCGCGGTGTGGAAAAGCGCGTTGCTGACATATTATCACAATTTTAGAGGGAGGAGGAGGGTCTTTGGCTGTTTACTGCAGAGGAATGTAAGTCGAGTGGCTGATAGCGGAATCAAGTTGCCCCGCTCGTAAACAATAAACAATACCGATGGGTGCATTTAAATACAGATTTCTTTGATGGTGTGAAAACTTCTGACTTTTGGTTTGAAAAGTATGAAAAGCAGTGTTTAATTTGCTGTAGGATCCGTTGGATTCCTGTATAGTTGCTATACGTTTCGCATTTGAAAGTTTCATGCGGCAGCGTGGAGAAGTGGCGCTAAGTGCAAATATCGATTCGCTCTGCGGTGCGGCAACTCAATTAACAGGCTCTTCATTTTGCAGCGACTAAGCCGAGAACTTTGCGTCGGCTAACAGGTTAAAGCAAGCTCATGTTAACCTTTAACCCCTTCGACACACGCGCCATCTGATGGCCGCGGGAAGCTGAAAAAAGGGACTCGGCAAGGACACGGGCGCAGATGAAGGCCAAAGTGTTCGTAAGGCTGTCTAAATGCGATGCACTGTGCGAAAAAGCCATCGCGAATAAGCAGTTAGTTGGGAGGAGTAGCTAGTATAAAAAAATGCGCCTACTTTTCTGACTGTGCACGTTGGTTCGCTGGCATGCATGGCCTATAGACACATATTCACATAATTATAAATTGCTGCGCCCAGCGGAAATTGAGGGGCAACAGCGCCGCCGAGACGACATAGACCCAAATACTGTAATGCCCCCGGCGTCTCCGATTCCGGATAGTGTTCGCAATTTAATTTCCTAGCGCAGGACACGGGACACAGGACACGGGACGCAGGACACAGGACGCACTACAAACAAACTGCAGGATGCTGGAAAACTACGTCCGCTGATTGCGCCACGGAAATGAAATTAGATGAGCACGAGGCTTAAAGCGAAAGTGAATGTGAAAGTGAGTGTGAGAGTGAGAGTGAGTGTGAGTGTGAAAACGAAAGTCGAGAAGAAAAACATCTGGCCAATGCGCCCATTTCCACGCTCTCCTAATGAGTTGTCACTGAAAAGTTGTATGTGACCCGACTGGAAAAACTTGCTGACAAATTGTCGCCCGAATTTAATTACTTGCAAATGAGTTCGACTGCTAATTATGCGCCCTACAAAAAGCTAGATAATTTCGCCGTAAATCAAGCATACATTCGACACTTAAATGAACATTTTTCAACCAGCCGCACATTTCTCCGCACTCCAGTAAGTGACTTCTTTGCTGAAAATTATGTTTACACATTACACAAAAAAAGGTTTGTGTTTAATTAAAGTGTAATCAAATATCAATTGCTGCACAAGCAGAAGTCGCAACATTTCACTTATAAAATGGAAGAAATACACAACTCTAATCGTTAAACCCCAAATATTTATTGAGTGAACCGAAAATAACAAGGGACATATCATCTTCCTTGTAGAAAAGGGTAATTCATCGTTGACATACTCAGAAATGGGTAGTTTTTTCTGTTTTCCCTGTGATTTTGCAACTATGTAAGCGCTGCCCATCCAAATGTCAAATGTGGCTTCGTAATGCGTTTTAATAGTTCGATTTGTTTCCTTTAATTGGATTTATTGGCGGCCTGCGTGCGGTTTGCATGAAAAACGATGGGCAAAATAATCAAGTGCAGAAATGGTATTATGAAAATAAACAAAACTCATTTCCATATGCAAAGAGTGTCTCAATCCCTCGCCCCAAAGTTCCCTTTTTTTTGTTTTTTTTTTTTTTGAATGGGCGTGCGTGCATCTGCATATATTTAAAACTTTTTACAAAATTCTTTGTTTATTTACTTAGTGGTGCTCGTGTTTGCTTTCGCCGTTGTCCCCGTTCGCTGAACAAAAACCGAAAACGAAAAACAGAAGCTACCGCAAAAAGAAAAATATATATATACTCGTATAACAAAAAACAAAACCACAACCACAACCACAACCAGAGCCAGAGAAAAACATTTTTGCATAATTTTTTAATTTACTCGTTCGGCTAAAAATAGCGTGTTAACAATAAGGGTTGGCGGCCAACAAAGGCGCCTCTGATTATTCTACGCTTTTGAAATCGATCCCATGAAGAAAGCACCCCCACCCCCCACATCCCCAATAAACTCGACTTCTTCCTTAAGGTTGGCAAAAAAACCCTTTTGTTCTTCAATTTCTGTCTCGCTTCCTGTGAGCAAGACAAATGGTCGACGCACGCACCTCTGGCTGCAGTTAAAAGTGGCCTAAAGGGGAAATGCAGCACGATTCTGGCCAAATGGACCCCAGGACACCAAAGCACCAGGACACCAGGACACCAGGACACCAGGACACCAGGACACCAGGACATCAGGACACCAGAACACCAGGAGATCGGCACATCAGGATAACAGATGGAAGGGCGCTGGTTCTTAGTGGCAAGTCATAAATGTCAGGAGCTTCTTAGACCCAAAATCATGCGAATACACACACATGCGAGCAGCCAGCCGTGCACTGAAAGAAAACCCAGTGAATCCATGCAAATTTGCCAGCCATTTCACTTTTAATTGAAAACAGTTTCGAGTGAGCTCTGCTGCATCTAGATACAGTTACTTGAAGTGTAAAGTAGTGGCAGATGTGACGTGAGTTAAGTTCTTAACTTTGGCTCGTCGAGTGTATTTATTCGACTGACAAATAACTCAAAATGTGATTGATGACGGCCCTGACACGCTGACACATATAAATGCCTGCAAATGGAGCACGAGACGCTGCCGCTGACGTGTCATGAGGGTCCGGAATTTGAAATCCGGAATCCATACATGGCTACCAGTAGCCAGGATGAGCAGGATGAGGACCCCCACCCCGCCCAAAGTCGTGCTCCTAATCCTCCCCAGCCACAGACCATAAAGAAAGCAGAAAAAACCTTTGTTTTGGCAATAGGCGTGCGTGATTTTTGCGGCCGCATCATTACTCAACGTTCTAAGTGCTTTTCTTGGGAAATTCAGCAGCGCGGGGGGAGTGGCATGCGTTTAACCCACGATTATTGCCATTCATGGCCGAGACTAAAGTATGTCAACAAACTTCTCATTCCGCCAATTTAGCGTTAAACTTGCTGCGAGACAACTGTTTCTGTTTCAGTTTCAGTGGGTCGCGCGGCCAAATGAATGCAATTTGTAGTCCAGGTCCACGTGAAATTGGGCTCGAGGCTTTCATTTACATTAAGTAATTACCTGGAAAACCCACGGAAAATGGCCGGGTAATCAAGAGGAAATGGTTTGGGGATGAAAATGGGGGTTGGGGATGAGCAGGCCATGTTTAGAATCTATTTCTGCCCTTTCCGCGCCGCAGGCCAGCCTTTCAGACTTCCAGACTTTCCGACTTTTCGCGGAATGGTCCAATTTGTTGGAATCCACCATTAAGTGGAGTTTTTAAAGAGAGAACTAGTTTTATTCATGATTGTCCGTTTTTAATACTAATAGGGCAAATAAAATGAACGCTTATCTCTGAAATGATGGGCATCCTAACTTAACTTGAACTTAAAGTGAGGCATGCTGCTTGTTCCTTCGTTTAAAATTAATGCCCCAAAATGGGGCATCATCAGCCTGCTTGGCTGATATGTGAGTGCTGCCCATTAAGATCGGTTGACATATGTGTCCCACCTTATGTGTATGCCCCAAAGGGCCAGAAAAAGCGGTCCGCTGCTCATCTTCATTCAGCTCAAGTTGTCGCGACTGGCGAAGTTCGGAGTTCGGAGTTCGGCGATTGGCGTTTGGAGTTCGGCGTTCGGCGTTCGGTGTCCGGAGTGCGTAATACAAATTGCTGGCAATTTTGAAACATGACCCCCAGCCTCTGGGAAAACCGCCCACCAGGAGCACCACCCGTTCCAACGCCGGAGCGAGGCAGCACTTCAAAACTGATGACACTGTCAATTTGGATGGGCGCCCGTTGCACGCAGACATGTGGGGCTGCTGCCCCGCCCACTTGCCGCCACATGATGAATCTCTCACTCCACACCGCCCACTGAACCACATCCACATCCAAACACCCACATCCACATCCAGTGAGCCCATCCCCCTGGGTGATGCATTGCAATGACATTTTCATGCTTTATCTGCGGCTGGCCTCGCATAAATTCCTGTTTTCCACGCTCAGCAGGATGGCAGGGTGAGTTTTTCTTTTTACGGGGGCCATCGCAAACTCCCACAAAGGTGGTCAAAAGTATATGAAATACTTAATGGAATATCTATATTATTGCCTTGCTTTGGTGAGGTATTCAATCTACAATTTAAGCATCTCAGAACATTGTTTAACCCCCCGCAACAACTTTGCTGTGAGCCACTGCTCAATGGCTGATGCTTGACATAAAAATGCAGTCAATCCTCTTGACAAATTTTACTTTTATTACACGCTTTGTTTATGTGAATTTGTGTACATGGCATTTGCACATCATCAATGTACGAGCTCTTCCCCTCGCCCCTCGCCCCTCGCTGTTTGTGCGAAACATTGGTGAATAGGAGTAAAAATACGATTGCTGCTCCTACAGCTCCAGCTGCCATCATCATCATCATCATCGACATGGAAACTGTGCACATGACTTGGCAATGCTCTAAAGAAGTCCGGCTTGTGTTTTCCACTTGCCGCCGTTCGGATGACATGACTTTGCGGCCAACATCCTGTTGGCTTGGACAATGTTCTCGCTTACAAGTGGCCCCCCTTCTCTGGGGTTTCGAGGGAAGTGGAATTCAAATATTTGTCAGTTTTATTAGTGCTTCCAAAACGAGTTGGGTGTAGTAACTTAAAAGTGTTACCCTTGAGAATGGGCACAGTACAAATGAATGTGATTTTCCAGTTCGTTGTTGCCGTGTTATGCCAGAGATTACCAGCCAATTTGGTGGGGAGTGGCCCCAAAAAATCTCCTTGGTAGCAAGTCGATGGATTCGAGACATACGCAATCGAATCGCTCATGATGTTTTACAGGGATATTGCTCTTCATTTCGACTGCTTTTTTCCGTGGCATACTTTTATGCGCTGCAGCAAATTGTTTTAGACGCGACGTCACTTTGTGTCCTTGTAAATCGCACAGTTTTTGTGTTGTGTATCCTTTTTTCTTTTATTGCTACTCGCACATATTGAGTGTATTGTGTGGGTGTGTGTGGGTGTGCGTGAACTAAATTCAAACTCAAAAGTAATCGATTACGCGCCTTAGTCGCAGTCGTCACCTGATTAGCATAATTCGATGTGTGAGCGTGTTGCCAAGGACATTTCGAGGTGCAGGACGAACTGGCGGAGATGGCATTTTCAATCTTGCGAGAAAATGGTTCAATTTTCGGTGGAAAATATTTTTGAATCATCGTGTCGTTCAGCTTTCATTTTCGTTTTCGCTTTCATTTTCGGCGCCCTCGATTGCCGACATTTCATCACCAGCAATCGCGACGCGCGACAACTTCATTTTGTATTTCGCCCCCCAAACTGAAAAACCCATCGACGTTGGCAAGTGACAGATGAAAGGCTGAGGCGAAGTAACTTTAATAAATGTAAATGTGGGTCATTGAACCTGAAGGGAAACCAAGACCACTTTCGGTGTCCTTTAAAAGCAAATTCTTCTATAAACTACCAAAGGTGTCTATTCGGTATGCTTGTGGTTGTCAATAACTTCTGGATTTTAAGACAAAATAAAGTGAATACTTTTAATATTTTAGGCTACTAGCATGCCGCCTAATGCACTGTAGTTAATAGCCTAAGCGTGTTTGGGAAAGACATCTCTCCATTTAAATGTTGATTGATGAACAGGTGACTCCACATCCCATTCCCCCCCAGTATTGAGTATATGCTCAGCATATGGGCACCCAGCTGCCGTCTGCCATTCGCAACACACACAATGGAGATCTTTTGGGAGCATACTCGTAGATAGATGGTCCCTTCCCGAATCGACGGACTCTGACCCTTTAAAGCACTCATTCGAGACATGCGAACGCCATTAAAGTCGCTCAGGAAGTGGCTGGCAAGCAGAGCCATTAAATTTGATATACGACAATAAGCGCGGATAATGCGTTAAAGGATCTCAGGCAGGACACAAGACGGAGGATGCAGGACGCAGGACCAAAGACGCACAGCCATAAATTAGTGGAAAAAGCCAAGTTGTCTGAGCCAAGGCGATGGCTCGTGGCCCAAAGTGAAATTAAGTGCAGGTAAAGTGCATCCACAACTTGCTGGTTTTTTTTTCTCTCAATCTCCAGTATGTTGGTCATATTGAAGTAAAGTTGGTAAGAGAGAAAGCTGCAAGTAACTTGCAATTTATTGGCAAATTTCCATCGAAAAGGTATGAATATCTGCGGCTTATCTCAAACCGAACTCAATCGCAGATGGACTATTGGACTATCGGACTATTGGACTATCTGTATCTGCGAGATACCTTTGCCGTTTGAGCTTCCCTTGCCAGACAGTCTGCTCGCCCTTCACCGGCATTTAAGCTGGGAAAATCCCGTCGGAATCGACCAGTTCAGTAATAGAAATAACCATGTCTTAAGCCTTTAAGTTGCCAATTACAATGAAAATTGATTTTATTTCGCTGGCTGTCGGTGCTTTTCCCGCTTTCCCATCTCCGCCGCGGCGGCTTCCTTACTTTCTTTCCTTTCTCTTTTTCTATTTTTTTCTACTTTTTTCACTTGCCCATTGTTTTGGCTTGGACTGCCGGCCAGCACCACCCACTAAACCGCCGCCCATCGTCCTTGGCAGGACTTGTATGAAAGCACAGCTGGCTGGGCTTTCGGCTTTCGGCTTTAGTTTTTTTTTGTTTTGTTTTGTTTGGCTCTGACTCTGGTTTCGGCTGTCTGGTGGCAAAGTGCCGAATGTACATAATGCCAGTGGATTAGGGCTTAGTTTATCAGCGTTTTCACTGCCAATGTCAAGGTCAAGCTCATAAGCGCGTATGACAACAGCATTAGGCTGCGGGTGCGTGTGAGTGTGTGTGTGTCTCAGTGTGTGTGTGGTTGGGCGAGTGCACAAGGAGATAAAGTATCTATCTATCTATCGGAAAAACCTCAAGTGATCAGAGTCGCTTTTGTTTGCACTATTTAAATGATAGACTACGTTCGTGCTTAAGTCTTAGCTCAATTTTCACTTTTAGATACCACCTTCATTGATAACTCGGCTTGGGTTGCTCTCAGTGTAGGAAATAAATTCGGCATTAGCCACTTCCCTGCCTGCAGCTAGCAGCTGTTGAGCCACTTGGTCATCGCTTCGCGCCGGCTATTAACATACAATTATGCCGAAATGCCAATCAAATGCAGACAGAAGCGGAACGGACGTGCCCCGCCCGAGTTCAAGTCGCAAGTATGAATCCTCCTACTGCCCTACTGCTCTTCATCGCTCCGCCGGAGAGGATTGCCCGTGTCCTTGGTCCTTGGCCCTCGACTTGGCCATTTATCATGGTAATAGGCGAACGCGTGCGGGAATCGTTGTTTTGATTTAACGATCCCGTTTTGCTGCAATCAAAGTATCACAGACACACGAATGAGTCGGCCATAAAAAGCGAAATAAAATAAATAAAAACACGAAAGTGTCTATATCCACTGACGGCTAGCCAGGGCGAGTCGAACAAGGCGTACTTTTTATTATTTAATTTTAATATCCACAAGAAATTACATATTTTGATTGTATGTAAGAACTGATAATGGTAATGGCAACTTGGGTTTTTCTAGAGCTTCCATAGCCGCAATTGGCCTGGAAATCCGATTAGCAGAAGTGTGCCAAAATAAAGTGCTCGGCAATGTTTTATGCTCATGACGAAAGGCTTTTCCAGGATGCAAGACAAGGGAAATCCGTTGCACGTGTCCTGCCGACTTCTGTGTGCGTCTGTGTGGGCGCTCAAATGTATCTAAGTTGTGCAATGCCCCGATCTGAGATACATTTCGACTACGACTACATTGTGCGACGAGGAAGCAGCTGCACGTTATGATAAGTAGAGGTTATTGGCAACAAAGTAGTGAATGCAGCTCAGCTAGCCACCCACCTGTGCGAAAAGTGATTGCATCGAGTTTATGCCGGCATAATGCCATTTGTGATGCACTAAACGCTTTTCATCGCTAAAAACCATCATCGCTTTTAGAACAGCTCATTGCTGCCATCTGGATTGAGTTCTTAAAGCCGCTACAAAGTTGCTCTTAACGTTTCCGCAATTTAATTATAATTATGCTGCGCATAATGCGAAACACCCACGCATTTGCCAGCACTTGAGGCAAATTTTCATCGCTTCCTTTCCGGAAAATCTCCGCACACTTTTTTTTTTTGTAGCACTTACTATCTGTGTGCGCAGCGGCAAATTGAAAACTCTTAATGTCGTTTGTGATTTGATCAGGGCACCTCGTTAGTTTGAGCCCGCGGCGAAAAGGGAAGGCAGCCAGTTGGCAACTGCTAACTGATAATTTGATTATTATATGTAATATGCAGTGGGATGCTATATGCATGTGTGCATGTATGCATGTGTGTGTGGCTTGTGTGCGCTTGAGTGTGTGGGTGTGGCCAATCATCAGCTTGGATTTCCATTTTTCCCGCTTGCTGCCTTGGGTGCCACAGATATGTGCATCTACCAATGTGTGTGTAAGTAGCAATTTCCTCTCTCCCTGTCTGTGTGTGTGATATGCGATGTCTTTGTGTGCGCTGCTTTTAGATAGATCGAAAATTGTTGCTAAAGCCACTTGTGCTATCGTAATTTCATAAATTGCGTAATTGCATTGTCGCAGGAGGAACGGGAAATTCTGATAGGGAGAGAAATTGTTTGATTAAAAATAACTGTTTCCCAAATGATGTCTAATTTGCAAACGGTTGCAAGCAAAAGACAACAGAAACTTCGCTCATTTCATAAAAGATAAACTGGCGATAAATTGGAGCCTTCGCATGTGCATTATTTGCATGTGATGCGGAATATTCTGTAGCATTCTTTCGGGCGCCGTAATTGCTGCATTCGAAACTCCCACACAAAACGAACATACTTATTCATTATTTGTCACATCGATTTAATTGATAGAGAAAATAATATAGAAAGAGCCAAGTACCTTTTTCCTGGCCCTGGCTTGTTAGCAAGAAGGAAAACCACAATTAGGACCCAGCCAACCGAAACCGAAACGAAGATGGCCTCGCCTTTTGTTAAACGAATGCACTCCGGTTTTCATATCGAGTGTGTGTGCATGTACTATATATATATATTATTTATACATACATGTACTTGAGTTATCACCGATACCGTATGCAAACGTAAATTTCCTTGGCTTTTTGACTACGTGGTCATTGGTCTACGTGCCAATCCAATTTTCTCGGCACATTGACTGTGGCTTTTCCTTGGCACGCTTTCAATTCGAGTTTGTCGACATTGAAATGCAAAAAAAAAACAAAAAAAAAAAAAACACGGAAAACAGAGGAAAAGCACACACACACACTCAGTGAAAAACAATTGGGGTGCCACAGCACACCGGGAACCCTGCACCTGTAACTAGCTTTTCCGCAGTGGCAGACAACTTTTCAGAGCAGCGCCAGCAGAGCGAAGCGTTTACATAAGTGGCAAGTAGTGGCAAGGAGTCGTAAATCGTGGCAAATCGAGTTCGAGGCGAGTTCGGTGTTCCCTGGACCACCTGGCCAAATAAATGGATCAAAAATCACGCAGAGAAAATTGCTTTAAAATGTGCAGCGCCAGCTGAATTCGGCGATGAGCAGATACCGAAGATGAAGTGGAAAAATCGCAATCGCAAATCGCAGGGTGCTTGTGAAAAGTGAGCACAATTCAGGGAAAGCGGGGGCCAATGAAATGCCAATTAAATTGATTTGAAACTCAACGTTTTTCTTCTTCTTTTCTTCTCCATATACTCGTATACACGGGTAGGTCATTAATGAGGTCTATAGGAAAATGTATTTTCGTTGATTGATTGACGGATTGATTGGCAATTCATTAGCATAAATTACCCGCAGAAACCGAGTTTAAAATGGGACTCCCACCAGCGTAAGTTTAATGCCCCCGAATCCAGTTATGCTTCACGTTTTAAATAATAATTTTTATTTCAAGTAAATTCGTTTACAACGCATTTACATTGAAAGCTGTCGAAGAATATGCATCTCAGCTGTGTCTGGGATGACAGTAAGCTTACAAATACGCGATGAGCCGCCAGACAATGAGATACAGATAGCAAATAAAGGATATCCAAAGAATGGAGGCAAGGACATCCTGTTGCACTTGGCCCATTTGATTGATGACGTTGGCACTTGAGTGCACACGATAATCATTTATAAGGCGCATAAATGTTCAGCTGCCTGGGGGAAAAACTGGAACATCCAGGGGGGGGGGGGAAAACTGGGGATGGTTGTCAGATGGCGTTGGCTGCCGGGTAAAAAGTCCCCCAGAGATGAAGGGAATATCAGATTCAAATTCACTTGGCAGATATGCTGAGGTCGTTGCTATTTTGGGGTATTTGGGGGTTTGAGGGTTTGGGGCCTCTTGGTCTTGTCACGTCAGCTGCAGAGTCTGACAGCCACTGCACGAAATTTGCATTCAAATCGAGCCGTGTATCTGGGCAACTGAGTATCTGTATCTGACAGATACCCAGCTGGCGCACTTCTATGTTGAGGTTGAGAAATGGCTCCGGCCCAACTTGCCGCTTTCTTTCGAACTTCCTCGAAAGTGCCTGCAACTAATTATCTGCCTGCTCGCAAACGGTTACTCCAACTTTCCACTAATTGGTCAACTTATAGCCAAGTTTGTCATCATTAAGGAGCTCCACATGAATCTGAATCTGGAGCTTTAAAGCCAGAGCATAGCTCCTTAATGGCTCACATGTCGCTCCTTCGGTCCTGCTTCACATTTTCCTGCCGCCAAAAGCAAACAAAATCGTGCTGATGCAGCAGCTGGCAATTACAGCGAATGCTTTTCTAATTAGATGCGCCCACATTTCCCCAACCCTCCCCGCACCGCTCCCACATACATAGCATGGCTGGAAAAGCGATGGAAAATGCGTGAATGCGTAAGCGAAAGCGCAGCCATGTACATGAATCGTAGGCGAGGTATATCACTAAACAATTCACTCTCTGCAATATCTAGTTAAAAACCATTTAGATATTTTTTGCTAATATTCAGATGAGTGCTCAGTAATTTAAGGGCGACATTTATGAAGTCTTCTGTGCACTTTTTGAATTCAAAGTCCAAAGGAAATCAAAGAAATGTCCATAGGTAATCATAATTTTCTGCCATTGAGACTCGCACGCCCTCCAGTGAAAATCCGCTCTCCAGCCAATTTTCTTCGCTTCTTCCCCGCACATTTTCACAGTTTCCCAGTTTTCCAGTTTCCCTGATGATTCAATGCTCATCGATGAGCGCAAAACTGATGCCTCTCATATTTGTATGTGTATACTTGTATATGCAAGTGCTTGTGGAAATCATGGAAATCGTATGACTGTTTGCTACCCTCGAGATGGAAACTGCACTTTATCGGTTAAATTGCTCAAGTGCAGTTCATTTATGTTTTTCGTGCCCATTTCCGCTTGTTGTGGCCGATTTCCGTCGCATAGAAATCTCACTCAGCATTCAGCATTTTCCGCTCAGCATTAGAAAGTGTGAGTGTGAGTGTGTCGGAATCTCAGTCAGTTAGTCAGTCGAGGCGATTGTGCAAGCGACCTTGGCCAGGGGGTGGGGGTGGAGGTGGCCACCCATGCGCCCATTTCGTAAACGAGCCAGCTCTCCTGAGCTCATGCTCATGTCAATTAATATAACTCAATTTGATGTCGGGCCAGAATGTTTCAACTGCTACCCTATAAAAGTGTCTATGAATCTTTAAGACGCTCGAACTTTTACGATTTAATGTGAGTAGTGAGAATTAATGGAAAAATACATACAAATTATATACGAAACAGTTGTAATTGCAGCTCAGTATTTTCGTGTGGAGCAGAGTGTTCAGAGTTCGTCAAACTTCTTTGGGCCCCTCAATTGATTGTGTATTTACGTATTCCGTTTGGTGTGATATGATATGTGATGTGGGCAGTTTGTGTTTTGCGATGTGAATCACGACGAAATTGCATTTGATTTTGGGAGGCTCGCATTTGCATTCTGCATTCGGATTTGTGCAGCGATTTATTCGCTTAGTAACTTTATCAATTAGACAGCTATTCCGATTGAAATAACGAGAAGCGATTCGGTCATAGACGATAACAAATGCGATTTGAATGGCACAATGCAATGATGCTGGCACCAACATAGCGATGGAAAATCGAATGCACAGTGGTAAGGGCCCAACCTTGCAACCAATTTACATTTGTAAAAGTAATGCCCCACAAATGAAAGCTTGGCACATCACAGCACACGAATGAAAAGCTCAGCGTCACCCAGTAACCGTCACCTTGCCTGATGAATATATATACTCATAAACTCGTATTCGTATTTAGTATATCCCTGGAGGTCAGTGAGTCACGCCGTGTTTTTCACCCCTTAACATCCCCCAACGAAAATTAGTATAATGTAACGAAGATGTGTGCCCAATCAAATGAACTTCACCTGTGCCACACACACACAGCTGGAATACACAGTAATTAGGAGGCAGCCATGTAGTTCATTCGTTTATTGAAAATATTAAAATTCCTAAAATAACTAAATTTGTGGTAAAGTGATTAAAACTATCTTACAAAATTGTGTCTTAAATATGTGTAATTTCAAGTTAGTATCTAATAGATTTCTTGACCACTCCCGTCCCACTCCCCTGTGATGTTAAGATACAATATTATGATGTACGGATTCTTCACTTAATAAATAAATTAAAAAAAACAAAACTCCCGTCCCACTGTGCCATGTGTTGCTCACTCTCACTCTCTCACTCTCTCCCTCTCTCCCTCTCTCTCTCTCGCGCTGTTTTATTCGCCGAGTGTAACGATGGGAGATGGGAGAATTCTGAGTGTTTGCGAGCAGTGTTGTTTGTATTACTTCAGTGGCATTCTGCGCGTGCTGGCGAGCGCAATATGAATTAGTCAGCGGCGCTGCGCTATAATCGCTATATTCGCTATATTGGCTGTATTTTCGGTATATTTGCTCGATTCAGTGGCATCCATCCGGCTGAAGAATCTGGAGTAACTGCTTGTATCCATAACTGCCACGATGTCGCTCACGGGAACCCAGGACTACGATCGCAAGTACCTGCTCAGCATGCCGGGCCTGTGCAAGCTGGCCTGTTTGGTAATTAGCCTTACACATATGTGCCATTGTGTATCCAACCCCCACCCCCTCCCAACTTATGCATGTATGTGTGTGCGTGTGTTTCAGCTGTGCAGCTTTGTTGGAATGCTGTGCATCATCTGCGGACCGGTGCGCGTGAGCAATTTCCGCGGCAGCTTCTACCTGGCGGTGGTCACCATCGGATTCGTGGCCACCGGCTGCCTGCTCCTGGCCAGATACCTGCGGCTGTGGCAGCGCCAGTTCTGCCGCTGCGATCCCACACTCTGGTCCCTGGCGGTGCACTCCTCACTGGCCCTGGCCTACTTCGCGGCCTCCGGACTCGTCCTCTCCCTGGACATTGGCGCCTACACGGCGGCGGCGGTGAGTGGTTACTCAGTAACTCAGTAACTCAGTGGTTGGCTCAGTGTTCCAGTAAATATCTTTTAGATACCTCGAACACTGGGCCACCACCATCTGATTCACCCACTCGCTGCGAGTAACTCTCTCTAGACCCGACTAATACCCTCTATTCTCTGACTACCTTGCAGTTCTTCGGCCTGACAGCATTTTGCATCAACGGACTGGAGGCCTATGGAAACTATAGACGCAGTCGCCAGCGGGAGGTGGCCACCCAGACGATATAGACTTGGCTTCAGCTTTTGATGGCTCTTTCTACGTTAGGCTTACTAAGTGTGTGTGTGTGTATGTGTATTTGTGAGAGAGCGAGTATCTGTGTGCGAACGCGTATCTGTGAGCGCGTGTGCGTATGTGTGTGTGAGTTTGAGAGAGCGAGTATCGCTTGCGTTTGCTTGGAGCATTTAAGTCTGAAGTTTGGAATTGTGGCAAGCTTTTGTCGCGGGAACAGCACAGTTACCGTATGTGTTATCTAATAGTCGCTAGATATAGGTCAAGAAGTGAAGAAGATAAAGCCAGTCGATCGGAGCAATAACCTAGATATAATAGCGAGCAGAAGGCGAGAGAAGCCACTAACAATAACAAGAGAGCAAATTCCAAAGAGATAAGTTGTATTGTGCCTTCTGGCTCTGCTTCTTCCCTTCCTCTGATAACTGGTTAACAAAGTGTGAATATATGTGAATATACATATGTATATACAACTGCATACATAGTTGTTTATATATAGATATATTTGTACAAATTTTTTTTTACCTCTATTAAGTGCATAATATATGCGTGTCACAAGTGAAGTAGTTAGTTTAATATCGATCCGCAGCACAATGCCTTTTCATGACCACTGAATTGTTGTATTAATAGACATCTAAATGTTTTGCATTGGAAGAATAAAAAATATCTAAATGTAATGTGTAAACGAAGTAGTTTGTTTTTTTTGTAACGATAACACTTTATTCATATGCTTAAATTGAATTTGAATTTCAATTGTTTAATAAAGAGTTGATCGTGCAAACAAACGTGTACATTGTATACGGTTTCATTTACGCAAGAGGCCATTTACCCGAGGCTATTACTTATTTATTTTTTTACTACACGGAACCACCATGTGACCATGTTTGTTTGCACAACAGGCTATTTTCAGCAAACATTCAGCCGGATAGAATTTTTGCAAGCGGCGCTCCATGAAAAAGATATCGCCAACCTGCACACCTTTGTTTACCTTATCCGCATTGAAACTGAAAATAAACAGGTACAACACTATGGTGCCCCCTATCTGTTTCTGATTTTGTTTTCATTTTCGTTTTGGTTTCGGTGCTCTGTAAGCGGTTGCCATTGTTGGCTTTTCAAATCTTTTCAACCACCCACCAAGTGCCTAACCACCACCCACAACCTACAACCCACCAAGCAGCAAGCCCACAAAAAAACACTTGGCTCGTCTTTTGTTGGTGTTGTTTTTGGGGGCTCTCGCCTCATTATTATTACTTTTGTTGCCAGTTTGATGAAGTTTTTGCCACGATTCTTGTCTATTTCTGCCACGATTTATTCATAGTTAGTTGTTCGCCGAGCATAAGCAAATTTTCAGCCAAGTACGCTTAACACTGTAATGAAGAGCGCAAAATATATTCATGTCTTTTACGTCAAAAAAAAACATTATAAATGGAGCCGCATTGCAGGCATAATAGAGGGATTTCCCCCGCTGTCGCTTTGCAAGTGCAGTTGGCAACCCTGAAAAGTGCTGCGAGTGTTGCCTTGTGTACTTATTGGCTATTTGCACAGTAAATGGCATGTCCTTTAAAGGGTAATGTGTTTGCCATACGAGCTTCATTTAATTGATATACCTATGAAGGTCTTGGCCTAGCTTGGTGTAAGTAGATAATTTTTTGCGGTGCTTCCTCGCCCTCTTGGGCAAATGATCATTTAATTATTTCTCCGTCGCCAGCTTTTAGCACTTCCCATACATTTCCCATACCTAATGTGCCATAATTTCTGCCCCGCCATCGACGCTCTCGGCCATGCAAGTCACGTAAAGTGAAATTAATTAGTCTTGTTTGCCAGTTAGTCAGCCTCCTTTCGGCCGGCTGGTAAGGCGGTTAAGGCGGGCAAGACGGGTAAGTGGAAAAGTGGAAAAGCGAAAAAGCGGAAAAGCGAGGCAAGGGGTCAATCCTTGAGTGATTGAAATGCAATCGTGTGGACCGAGTTCATATTGAATTTGTGGAAATGTCGAGGGTCCGCACTTTCTGCCCGCAAATGATTTATGCAGTCGGCAATTTGGAAGTCAACTAGCTTAAACGTTTTCTTTTTCCGTTCATAGGTTCGTGGTTTGCAGCTCAATTGGAAAATGTGCCATGGCAATGCTGGGCTGTTTCATAATTCCCTTCTGGCCTAATTAGCTGCAAACATACATACATATCTGCGATGAAACGTCAATGGATGGCAAGTGAATAAAGTTGCGCATGAAGGCCGTAATCATCACAGGATCTGGCTCAGATGATAACTGTTGCCCAAATTACAAATCGTAATTAAGTGGGTTCGGGGGAGCAGCGTCCTTAATTAATGAAATCATTCTCAAATCAAACGCGCATTTAATCAAAGTCAAGTCGCCGTTCTTTGTACAATTTATCTGTCTTGGTCCTGCACTTGGCAAAATTTTGTGGTCCAAATTGCATAATCCCACAGCAAAAGTTAACCAAATTCTCTAAAAATACGTCATATATTCCATAGTAGTTTTTTAGTTCTTGAGCTCCATTTCACTTTCAGCAAATATACATATATTACTGGTTACTATCGCTGAACTATACTTAATGTGAAACGATTTAAATATTAGTGTATACTTTGGTTGGGCCAAATAAACATTGTTTTAAGGAGGATATTTTTTAATTTGTTACGCTTTCCTTTGGACGCTTTTGCGGCATTGCCAATCCATTCCATTCAGGCCAAACACTGCGGTGGCCAAATGACGCGCTGAAATGCGGGCCTAGCACCCATTCCCACCCCCTTGGCCAGGTTTTGGCCCACTTTCGAGCCCCCCTGTGCCATCCCCCCTTTACCACAGCTATGCAAACGCTTTGGGATGCTAATGCGGCCAAAATAAATGATGACATGAAGGCATCTTCGGCCGTTTTCTTGCCGCCTTCATCTTTCATCGGCTGTTGCTTTATTTCGTTTTTGTATTCTGCTCTTCGTTTCTGGCATTACTTTTCATTTTCAGCGTCCGTATTTTATCTCTGGCAGCCGGTAATTGTCGTCCTTGCCTTTAAAACACCCGATACCACAATTTTTAGTTATTTTCGCAATTTTTATAATTGTCTAAAGTCTACAAAAATAAATAAAGTCTAATATAAGGATTCTATTTGTTTGACATTTTAAAACAAAAAAGGAGTGATAGGGATAGTTAGTTATGTTTATTAGCAGCACAAAACAGTCTTTAATTTAGCTGTGCGGCCAAGTTACGGCTTTGCTCCTGCATGCCTGAAAGCATGCAAATGACGGCCATCATGGAAATATCAGATAGTTGTCTCGTTCTATGATACCTGCTGGCATAGTGAGGCTCTCGTGTAAATGATTTCTTGTCACGCTCCCAACAACCACATGGGACATTTTAATTATATCGTGATTGTCGTGCAAATCTCGTGATAAACGCGTGAAGCACCAAGTGCACAATGTGACTGCGCATCTCTGATCTGCGTTCCGTTGCAAAGTAACGGCATTTCTCCTTAGAGCTTTTTCCTTATTGGTCAACCGGCGCCTGAAAGCCTGTAAGGGACGGTCATCATGGAATTATAAGCTAGTTGTCTCGTTCTATGATATCTGCTGGTACCTGCCGTTACCTGCTGAGATTTCTGTTCGCCTGGTGTGCGAAACGAAAAACTGGCCGATTTAGCAGCGAAAATAATATCCGGGCGGCTGAAATTTTAGAGCAATTTAAGAGATTCCCGGTTTTTTAGTACTAGGCGAACATAAATCCCAGTAGGCAGCCAACGATCCTTTGTTTTGCCTAAAATAGAGAGGCTCGCGTGTAACTGATTTTTTTATCACGCTTCCAACAATCACATGGGATATTTTATTTATGTCGTGATTGTCGTGCAAATCTCGTGATAAACGATTGAAACCCCAAGTGCACAAGGTGACTGCGCATCTCTGATCTGAGTTCCGTTACAAGTAACGGCATTTCTCTGCAGAGCCTGAAAGCATGCAAGGGACGGCAATCATGGAAATATCAGATAGTTGTCTCGTTCTATGATAATTGCTGGCATCTGCCGCCACCTGCTGAGATTTCTGTTCGCCTGGCGTGCGGAACTAAAAACTGGCCGATTTAGCAGCGAAAATAATATCCGGGCGGCTGAAATTTTAGAGAAATTTGAGAGATTTTCGATTTTAAGTACTAGGCGAACAAAAATCCTAGTAGGTAGCCAACGACTCTTTTTTTTGTCTAAAATAGAGATGCTCGCGTGTAACAGATTTCTTGTCACGCTTCCAACAACCACATGGATATTTTATTTATGTCGTGATTGTCGTGCAAAACTCGTGAAGAACAATGTGACTGAGCATCTCTGATCTGAGTTCCATTGAAAAGTAACGGGGTTTCTCCTTAGAGGGCGCCTGAAGGCATGAATGGGACGGCCATCATGGAAATATGAGCTAGTTGTCTCGTTCTATGATATCTGCTGGGACTTGCCGTCACCTGCTGAGATTTCTGTTCGCCTGGTGTGCGAAACGAAAAACTGGCCGATTTAGCAGCGAAAATAATATTCTGCGGAGGATCGCCGGAGGATCGCCGAAGGATCGCCGAAGGATCGCCGGGGGATAAAGGTCGCGAAATAACCAAGCGATTCCATCGGCTCTGTTCGAAGCAGCGTTAGCAATTTTGTACATTAGTTAGCAACTGTGCAGTTAAAGTTATTATTAGCATTATTTATTTTACTTTATTGTATTGTATTTTTTTTAGATGTGCAACAAGATCAATAAATTTATATTGAGACAAAAACAAACATAACCTGGTTTCATTTGCATGCGTAGTTGTTGTTGTTTCCTTTTTCAGCGGGCCGAAAAACCGCCGCATGGCGAAGTTTCTGAATTTCAGCTACCAGGCGAACAGAATCGAATAGCAGGTGGAAACGAACAGCTGATCGCTGAAAGTAAAGCTTACTTAGGGATGGGAGATTCAAATGAATCGTTCGTTCTTGTGGACGTGTCACGAGCTTTGATCCGATAGACACGAAAGCTCCCAGTTCATTTGAATCGCCCATCCCTAAGTAAGCTTTACCTTCAGCGATCAGCTGTTCGTTTCCACCTGCTATCTGTTTCTGTTCGCCTGGTATTCAGCATCGGTAAAATAGACAATTTTGACCGAAGAAAAATGGTTGTGGCGCTCCGAGATGAAGGAAATTGGTGATTTTTCGATTTAAAGTACCAGGCGAACAGAATCGAATAGCAGGTGGAAACGAACAGCTGATCGCTTTAACTAAACCTTACATAGGGATGGGCGATTCAAATGAACTGGGAGCTTTCGTGTCTATCGGATCAAAGCTCGTGACACGTCTACAAGAACGTACGATTTATTTGAATCGCCCATCCCTAAGTAAGCTTTACTTTCAGCGATCAGCTGTTCGTTTACCACCTACTACCTGTTTCTGTTCGCCTGGTATTCAGCATCGGTAAAATAGACAATTTTGACCGAAGAAAAATGGTTGTGGCGCTCCGAGATGAAGGAAATTGGTGATTTTTCGATTTAAAGTACCAGGCGAACAGAATCGAATAGCAGGTGGAAACGAACAGCTGATCGCTTTAACTAAACCTTACATAGGGATGGGCGATTCAAATAAACTGGGAGCTTTCGTGTCTATCGGATCAAAGCTCGTGACACGTCTACAAGAACGTACGATTTATTTGAATCGCCCATCCCTAAGTAAGCTTTACTTTCAGCGATCAGCTGTTCGTTTACCACCTACTACCTGTTTCTGTTCGCCTGGTATTCAGCATCGGTAAAATAGACAATTTTGACCGAAGAAAAATGGTTGTGGCGCTCCGAGATGAAGGAAATTGGTGATTTTTCGATTTAAAGTACCAGGCGAACAGAATCGATTAGCAGGTGGAAACGAAAGCTGATCGCTTAAACTAAACCTTACTTAGGGATGGGCGATTCAAATGAACGGGGAGCTTTCGTGCTTATCGGATTAAATCTCGTGACACGTCTACAAGAACGTACGATTTATTTGAATCGCCCATCCCTAAGTAAGCTTTACTTTCAGCGATCAGCTGTTCGTTTACCACCTACTACCTGTTTCTGTTCGCCTGGTATTCAGCATCGGTAAAATAGACAATTTTGACCGAAGAAAAATGGTTGTGGCGCTCCGAGATGAAGGAAATTGGTGATTTTTCGATTTAAAGTACCAGGCGAACAGAATCGATTAGCAGGTGGAAACGAAAGCTGATCGCTTAAACTAAACCTTACTTAGGGATGGGCGATTCAAATGAACGGGGAGCTTTCGTGCTTATCGGATTAAATCTCGTGACACGTCCACATGAACAGCGCGATCGCCCATCTCTAGGAGAGCAGCCTAGAACAGCTGATTAGAATTACTCGGAGCAATCGACGGCGACCTGCTTCATGTTTCTGTTCGCCTGGTATTCAGCATCGGTAAAACTGGCAATTTTGAGCGAAAAAATTGGTTGTGGCGGCTCCAGCGATGAAGAAAATTGGTGATTTTTCGATTTAAAGTACCAGGCGAACAGAAATGACAGTAGGTGACCGGCGATCAGTTCGATGGTGCAACCTAACGGTTGATTTCCAGCAGCTGACGACCATAAATGTCCCAGCCCAAAACTATGCAATACACTTTAACGCTTGAATCAGCAGCCTGAAAGTATGCAACGGATACTGTCTAAACTTTGTTTATTGCTTAAATATGTAAGAAAAACGTTGCATACTTTCAGGCAAATTCTAAGCCCCAAAAAATCCTTTTTTTTTGTTTAATAAATATTTTATTTCATGCATTGTTTACAGGTATGTATTTAATGATCCTAAGATCTACGCTTTTAGCGCAGAACTAGCTTTCTCCTTAACCAGATGATAAATAAATAAAATACTTTTTTAATTGTGATCCGTCCGATTTTGATTAAAAAAGAGGTTTTTGTTTCTCGTCATTGGCACTGATGTCTAGAATATTAATTACTCAATCGACTTTGATCAGCTTCCTATCAGAGAACTTTTTAATCTTCCCCCTCACTCGGCGCGTATAACTGTCATTTTAAATTTAGGCAATATCGCGTGGCGGAAACAGAGGGGAAATGAATTTTAGTTTTTTCCATGTTTGTTTTTTGTGTGTGTAAATCAATCAAAACACACACAGCAACGCAAGCGCGTTTCCCGTGAAGGACTCAAGGATGGGACTTGAACCTGGCGCCTTCACTCGGGTTCTAATGTTGGATGACATCGACGGCAATTTAGTGCGCTGAGCCATTCCATACTTCCAAATTAACTAGAATAGATTGGCGACTCTTACTTGCCGACGCCGGGCGCACTCTGATCAATGCACTGCTTTGCCGACGACTCGCACTAACTCTAGATGGCGCTTTACCCTCAAGGCGTATATATTTTTAAACTACATTTTGTCGATTTTGAGCGATGTAGAGCGACCTTACGTTTGCACTTAATTTACATGTCGCACACATTCTACACGGAGTGTTCATTCTACACAAATCTAAAATGTTCGACAATTCGTTGACGTCCTTACGAATCATACATCGTACATGTATTATACATTCGACTGTCGTTTTACTTATTACATTACATTTGTACATTCTACACCATTGAACGAAAACAAAGAATGCCTTTTGAAAAACCAATGAAATCGTGCAAATAAAAGACACCAGAATATTTGTCACATATTCGTACTTTTATTTCAGCCATATCGGTTAACTATCATATATATTTGTTGGTGCCCAAATTGATGTTGGAAAATAAAAAAATATTTTCGCTGATGAATTAATATTAAAATATTCCGATTTCGTATTTTTACACCTTAAGCCAGCCAATGCTGCTGTTTAAAATTACTATTTCGATTACAGATCTACAGACGTAAATGCTCCTTAGGTCTAGTAAAAAAAAGGGTTACTTCTCATTTTTGGTTTTGGTGCACTTTGGGGTCATAGCATTTGCAATTGGGCAGCTTAGATGAAGCGAACTTGGCGCTTTCGTTAGGCGTCCTCGCAGTTTTTCATCGATCCTCCATTGGCGGTCAGCTCCATTTTCACATTGGCCCGCGTAGTGGCAGTCGAGTGGGCGGGCGAAATGGGCATGGGGCTGTTGTTGTTGTTGTACTCCTCGCTGAGCTTGAGCATATCACTTGGGTCCTGGAGCTGCGCCTGACCCTGGGCAAACCGGCGCACCTGCAGGAAGAGGCCACCGTTGTTCAGGAGTCGTGCCTGGTGCTCCTGCGCCTTGGCCCTCAAACAGGCGATTGAGTTGTTTCTGCAAATGATAATGCCGTATTTCAATACAAATTCACGCACTTTTCGGTGGAGGGTAAAGTAAATCTCGAGTATGCAGCACATTCAGTACATTTAAAAAATAAATAATGTTGTTGCATTGTCCAGGAGTACACCCTGGTGTCTGAACACTATGTGTCACCTGAAGGCATCCGGATCGTGTTCCATGAGGGCGGCGGCCAAGTTGTGGGCATGCAATCCAGGTGCTGCCGCCGTAACCTGCTGCTGATGCTGCTGCTGTTGCTGCTGATGCTGCTGTTGCTGCTGTTGCTGATGTTGCTGCTGCGCAGCTGCTGCTGCAGCCGCCACGGCGGTGTTCATGATCATGTGGAAGTCCTTGCTGGAGGCCGCCGCTCCGGCACCAGCGGCATTGGCGGCGTCCAGCAGCGGATGATAGCTGGGCGGAGCACAGCCACTAACCCCCGCGCCGCCGCCCAAGTAGAGCGATGCCTGTTGCTGCTGCTGCTGCAGTTGCAGGTGCTGCTGCTGCTGCGGCGAGGGGGAGCCCAGCTCGATGTGGGGACTGCCGGAGCTGTTGGTGGTGGACGCCCCGGTGGGCGTGGTGGCCGCGGAGGAGGCTGCGCCCGCATAGCCGCTGGTCGAAGTGGGTGGCGCCGAGGTGGAGGCGGAGGTGGGGCAGCTGCTGGGCGCTGGACTGACGACGTTCAGCGATTCGGTGGAGGAGCTGAGGGTGCGGCAGCGGGAGCGGGATAGGTCCTCCGAGTGGGCCGATTTCGAGCCCGCCGAGTCCTCGTGGTCGCTCACACCCGAGTCGTCCTTCAGTGCCGACTGCGCCTCGATCGACTTGCGATGCATGCCTGCGGCGGAAAAGTAAGTACGTACATAAGTCAGTGGTGTGCACTTTCAAGTTCAGGGGGAAGTTGGGATTATCTCGTAAATAATGTTGGTTGGCACGAAATAAAGGCTTGTGATATTCTATACAAGTATCTGTGGCATGTGGAAAAACTTAAATGTTTAACTCGCTACCGGTAAATCAAAATGAATGTGCTGCCAAAATATTGCAGTTAATACCAATTGAGGGCTCAATGTCGCACGCTTGCGGCCCCATCAATTGCCAACTAATTTGACATATCGACTTAATTAAAAACTATTCCAGTCCCAATTGCGCTGATTCCCCCGGCGAAGGAGCCGCTAAGTCCTCGATAAGCCACTTAAGTTCGAGCAAACCTTTGGCCACGGCTACTTGGGAATTAATTATCGAGTCAGACGGCTCGTAAAGTTCGCTGAGGCACACAAAACCCACCCAACCCAGTCGTCGATGCGCCACCCCAGCAGCAATGGAAATAGATAAACGATAAATGCCAAATAAAGCGGCAATTCGGTGGCGAACCCTCATCCTGCGTTCTGCGTTCTACGTTCTAAGTTTTGCGTCCTTCGTCCTTGTCGCGTGTGCATTTTGCATTTATTAAGCGATTATTAACGAATAAAGGAGCCCAGTCACCCCGAACCAGCGACACTTGTACTGGGTTGTACTGGGGAATACCAGGGAATACCAGGGAATACCCGGATAATCCGCAAAGTCATTCCCGGGAAATGTGCGCAACATATGACGGCAATAGCAGCGGAAAAGCGTCGTTGGACATGCTCGCCAAATATGCTCACAATTCTCGGCCCGTCCGCTATCTATCTATCCGAGTTTATAATCCCCGAACCATGCTCCTTTGTGCGGCTCGAAATTTAATTAAACCCTCCTCAAGGCTCGCAGATACACAGATACACAGATACACAGATACAGATACATATGTATGCGATCTATAGAACACTGAATTCACGTGAAAAGACTGGCGAATAAAATAGATTCGCTCATAAAGCGCGACTATCAATGAACACTGAAGCTTTCAGCAACTTTAAACATCATTTAGTGCGCAGTAAATAAATCATATGAAATAGGAAAACCAAAGGGGAAAAAGGCTTCGAGACATAGCTATTCTATTGATGGGTCTTAGCTTGTTAGTTTGGTAGATTGATAGTTTGGTAGTTTCGATATGATTGTTGCATTTACATTTCTGCTCCATACCTAGTAGCCAGGGCGCCACCGCGTCGTTGTCCTTGGCCGACTTGAGGATCGTGTCCGGCAGGGGAAGCGAGTGCCGCACCATGGCCCCGTAGAGTCCGTACTCGGCCATTATTGTGCTGCCGCCCCAGACTTTCTCCGTCTTGCGCCACTTGGCGCGTCGATTTTGGAACCACACCTGCAAAGTTAAAGCACAAATTAAACATGTTGCTTATGACAAGTAGGACATACATTTTTCGCTGCGCGTATTATTCATTCGCATAAAGTGTTTCGCCATATGGACAGCGACCTGCTCAGTGGCCAATGGCTATCAACTCTAGTCGTTGGGCAAATGCAATGCAAATTGCGAATTACTAAATAAAAAAGCTCATTCAAATTGAAAAAATGTAAATGGAATGTTTTTTAAATGCTAATACTTGGACCATAAACCTCTCGGCTGCCCCAAATACTTATATATACATATAAACTTGTTTGTACATCCCTGAAGTCGAACCTTTGGGGCAGTGGTGTGGCTAACACGTAGAAAAGGGGTCTTCTATTCACTATTGAACTTTTATTTGGTCCTTACCAAGTATTATTACTGTCAGATTCTCTAAAGAGAACAATGTGCAGTTGGAACTTTTTTAATGAATTATATATTAGCAGTAGATCCCCTTGAAAGAGGTACCCTAAAATCAGGAGAACCAGCGATGGTTGGCAACATCAATGCGACACCATCGACATCCCACACACATGCGGCATTCCACATCCCACTCGCTGCCACTACACACATAATGGCAAATGATATACATATTCGCATATAAGTGACCAAATTAGATTATCTTCCGAAACATTAAACCGATTCTCAGCCGGCAACAACAAAGATAATAATATGAAAACATTAAATGTTGTTCACAAAAGGCAACCAGACCAAGCAGACCAACCAGACAACCAGCAACAACAACTGTCACAATAAAAGGATTTGCCACACAGACGAGCGGCCAAAGGATTCAAATTCAGCTCGCAGCCACCCTCGGAATCCCTGTATCCTTGCCCTGTATCCCGGTATCTCGGTATCCGGACCCTCTGCACTGAAAAAGAAGTCATCATTTTTCTGGTCCATCAAATCGTTTAGTTCTGCTATTAGTCATGTACGCAAAAGGGGGAGGTTCAGGGGCAGCGTTTGCCAAGGGGGCGGTTTGCTGACAGGGGGTGGCAGGGGGTGAAAGACACCAAAGATTGCCCACCAGCAATGTGAAATCGACGACGAGGACGAAGCTAAAGAGCCCCGAACTGAAGTGGCTCTTGGAAGTGGCAGCAGCAGGAAGATTTATAATAAAAAAGCAATATATGCAAAGTAGGCAAAGCAGGCAGCAGAGTGGGCAAAATGCAAAACTAAGGGGGTGCTAAAAGGAATTCGTTGGCCAAGAATCAGGCACCGAGAGGCCAGGAACCAGGAAGACCAGCCAACTTCCAAGTTCCGGGTTCCAAATCCCAACCTTAACCTCACGGATTGTGCAAATCGCGGGTTAAGTGGGCAAGTGGGCGTGGCATTTCACCCAAAAGAAAACCACCAAGAAAGGAAAAATTGGAAAAATGGAAAAATGGAAAAACAAGTTCGCCGTGGAACGAAGATAAAGTGATTTGGCTTGGGGCTCTGTCACCAAGTCCTGCTTGCCTACCAGGAGCCCCATAAATCCTGGACATGCACTTGCTGAGAAATTGGCAGAGCCGAATTCTGACTTCCGAAACTAAATGCATATATTTTCCAAGGCAGCCACTCAGTGCGTTACGTTGCAGCCCGGAAAATGTGCAGCTCGTCGCGGATTTCTTTTTGGCAAAGTGCCGCCTTTTTGGCTACACTACGTTTCAGCAGTTTAAGTTCAGTTGTTAAGCAACTAACTCTAAGGATGTCTAAGCTGTTCGACTTCAATGATTCATTACCTATGTCTAAGATTATTATTATTAGTTGTAAACGATCATGAGTCAGAATAGCGGCTACCGGTGCCGCAATGCACTTACAGCACTGACTCGCACTGTACCGAGTATGACCCGTGACTCAGCGTGCGATTTAGTTGGATTACTCGGGCGTGGAGCTGCAAATAAATCCGATATCCGGTCCCTGAAATTACCCTCCACTGTGCACCGGAGTGCCGCCAGCGGATGTCAAATTAATTTCCACACACACTTACACACACACTCACACACACACCCGGATACTTTGCTCCTGGCAAGGATCAGCCTCCGAATTTGGACCCTGCGGCTCGGCAGCTCGCAAACTGGGAAACTTGGGAGCTCGGGAGCTTGAAAGCCTTGGCAATCGGGATCTTGGCCCTTTTCTGGCTGCAAAATCAAATTAATCCGGTTTGTTATTTCATCATGCAACGTCAACGTCACCATCATCAGCTACAACAACAGACAAAAGGGCTGCTGCAGCAGCAGCGGCTCCAGCAGCATTTTGCAATAATAAATGGCAGCACACACACACACAGTGGCACGCCCGGGTGTAAACAATACGCACACACACACACAGGCGCACTGGCACACAGATACGAGAGCCTCTGCCAAAGGAGCGGAAAATTTCATTAACAAGGCACACAGGCAGCAGTAGCAGCAACATGGAAGCACGACAGCAACTTGCAGGTCCGGAGGCCAGTGGCTCGTCTGATAATTTAATCAACTCTCATTGAATTATATCATTTTGCAATTTGGAGGCCCGGCAACATCAACATCAACATCCCATCCATCCCATCCATCCCATCCAGATCCAGTTTCAGCTCCAGCTCCAGATCCCGATACAGATACAGATAGAGATACAGATACGAATACAGAGAACCAATCATTCAGTCATTATGATACCGGGGAGTGGCGACCGGAAAAGCGGGGCCGGCAGTTTCGGTAGGGCTCTTTGAGTGCGGAAATCAAAGAGGGAAATGCCATAAATTTCCAAAAACGGAAACCACGCAACCCACTCGCCGTGTTGGAGCCTACAAACTAAAAGCTGTAAACTGCAACTCAATAAGCAAATAAACTAAATATACTATATACATATATGTACATATGTTTAAAGTGGAATTTTTAAATCAATAAACACTTTAAATGAATACAAATTAAAAGGCGTTTTTATACCAGCGGTAAGAAGAAACTGAGTGCAGTAAATCAACTGCGAATCGTTTAAGCCCTAATCGCAGTTTTAGTCAATAGATGCAATGCGAACGCAAAACATCCACCAAACAATGGCAAGTAATCAGCAGTGGAGATAATGGCAATCACTTTAATATAGATAACAGCTTGGACAATCTGCCGCTAAATGATTACTTGACCATTCCCATCTCAACTTCGATTCCAATGCGAATCACGACATCAATTTGCTGATTGAAAATTTATTATTATCCTTGCAGGAAGGGAGGTGGGCAGCAGCGGGAGTGGGGGCGTGGTCGGGTTGTCTAGGAAGAGGTGAGTAGTAGTTCGAAGGACAGTTTTTATGGGGCGCAACCGAAGGGGCCACGCCCCCTTGTCCGGTTGGTGGAAACGGCTTTTGATTTATCGAACATTTTACTCCACTGGCTGCCCAACCGAAATTGACCGATGGCAATAGTGATTTCTCAGGAGCGCTTTACTATGGATCCATGTATTAATCCATATATGTTTTTCATTTATGTTTTCCACTTTGCAGTTTCTACTTTTGGCAGAGTAGAGCACCCACTTTTTGCAGTTGATGCGGTGCATCACACACTCGCAATTGTCAAACCAATTCGATGAAACGCCGCTGGTCCGCTGCACTCGCACAAAAGGTCAAAAGGACAAAAGGACAAAAGGACGGGCCTGCTGGCCGTTGGCTGGCATAATTAAAATATTGGTAACCAATCAAAGATTCTCAATGGTGTTGGCCTGGTGTTTCCCTGCCTGCACCCATCGAAATCAAAATGAAAACGGATTTTCAGGTTGCCTGTACTGTGTTGGTATTATGGGTGCAGATTGCGGACTTGTGGGTGGCGAATATTTGCTCGCTGGTGCTGCAAAATTGCGAATTGCAAATTGCATATGCAATGGCAATGGCAACGGCAATGGCAACAGCAACGGGTCGCAGGAGTCGCAGTCGTCGTCCTTTTCAGGTGACATGTGCACCTGTGCATTCGATTTTGCCCTGCATTCGGGCGGGAATTTGCCTTTGAGTTCGTGTGCGGCCTTTATTGGTTTACTTCATCAACTCGAACGACTGAGTGGTTGGGTGGCTTACGGGTGCTTCGCTGGGGCATCGATGGGTGCAGTGGGGCTGGCAGTGGGTGTAGATGGGTGTATGGAGTGTGGATGGTTGCGGGTGGTTGTGGGGCGACTACTTCCACTGCCAAGTGGTTGCGAGTCAGTCAGCGCGGCGAGGCGTGTGGAAATTTCATAACGACAGTCCGCAGTTTATATGCAATATTCAATTGACATTCGCGGAATTTGGGTTTCAAACGCCGTGCCAAAGGGGTACGTCAGTTTTTAGATAAAGTTAGTGCAAAGATATATACAAACAGCTAATAAGTACAATGGTGAAGTTCATGCTCATTCACAAGAACAGGCAATTAAATATTTCATCTCAATATTATCTCAGTTTTCTTGTCCATTTCCTGTGCTTCACATTTGCCATACATTTGGCAGAGTATTCGCGGTGTGCTTTGAGTCTTTCGCCAGTTTTCCTCGCTTTTCAGCGCCTTTTGTCTCCGGCATCTTCCCATTTTTTCCGCTGGAACTTCAATTTCCAACTTTCATATGAGTTTAACGCTCGCGAACTTTTTCGCCATTTCACTCGATGAAAGAAAAGAGGCAGCGGACTTTTCAGTTTTCCGCATCCGCATCCGCATCCGCATTCGTATCCGGATCCGGATTAAGATATGTAAATGCGAAATGATTTTTTGGCTTATTCCCGTTTCGTAGGTCGAGTATTAATTTGCGCAAACGGAACTAAAGGCTTGACTTTGCTTTTGCTGCTACAAAGGGGGTAAAAGGAAGATTTCCAGGGGAAAAGTGCACATGTGAGTCGGACTCGTATTAATGACCTTTACTCGACATTGAGCTGGCAGTGCGATTGCCATTGCCGTTGAACTATTAATTACGAGCAAACGATGTTTTAAAGGCCTAATGATTAATGAACCGATTTTCTAATTACGCTAGACGCGGAATGGGGTTTCCGAAAGGGGGCGGGGGGCGTGGTGCAATGCCAAAACTCGACTTAAACAATTACGAAACAATTAGGGTATGCATTAAGTAATCCGGGTAGTTTATTTGTTTACCCAAGAATGGCCCTAAGTGCTTGTTTTAATTGGGAAAATCCCCATCGAAGTAACTGCTATTGCTATTGAAGATTTTCCCAAAACAAACACCAAAAAAATGTGTTATACTTTATAGTTCGTTAGCTTGAGTTTAATTTGGCTTTCATTTTATTTGCTGTGCATGGTGGCGACTTTTTCGGAACGTTGAAGTTGTCATTTTGGGCAAACTTGCCATTAAAAAACACATAAATCTCTGCCACTGGGTGGAATCTCAACGAAAAGTGAACCAAAAACGTGCTGCCACAAGCTTCGGTTTCCCAGTTGAGTAGTTATCATCATCATCGCAAATTGGCAAGTGCACGTGGAACGCGTGTCATCGCAGCAGGTTGCCCTTCGCTGTGAGAACTGTAGCAATTTGTTTGTTTGTTTTCCAGTCTTTGCTCTTCTATTTTGCTTCAATCCCTGGCAAAGGGTTTCTGTGGGTGGAGAGGGCAGGAAACTCCACCCGCTTGCCCCGGAAAAGCCCTTATTCGCTCGTTTGTTTATGATTAACGCGCGCTAATTTCATTCATTTCGCACTCAATGGCCTCGGCTCTCTCTCGGGATTTTGGTGCACACTTATGCTTATTGGATTTACTCGAGCGTTGTTGTCAGGGAAATCGCTGGAAATGGGTGGTGGTTTCTGGACTACTGGGCTGTTGGACTACTGTGTTTTTGGGGTGGACCCACTAAGTAGGTATCTGCAGGACGAGACGACGAGTCCTGAATTCACACGACCGGCGACCGCAATCATTAACCGTGGGTACGCAGCTACGCGAAGTTTGCGGCCGGCTGATTGGACTTGACTTCGAGGTGTCGGGATACAAAAATCCCCGCGCCCGAATCGAATCAGTCGATCGGGGAACTAATAATCTTATTAGAATTAATGATGGAATTTCCAATTTGCGGCGACAGGCAGCTGCCGGCGATTTAATGTTAATAAGTGCCGCGTTCCTCGAGTTCCTCAAAATAGGAATTCCTCGTCGGACGTGCGCCAATGCGACCGAGTCCTGTGACACAGATTACGAGGCAACCGAGTGGGTTAGCTTTTCCGTTTCCTTTTCCTTTTTATCTTTTCTTTTCTTTTCCTTCTCCATTTCCCTTTTTTGCTCTGCATTTTTCTTTGGCTTAAAGTTGCCCCAAACTCGATTTGTTTGCCTGTGAAATTCCCAAATCAGATATACAATATATGTACATATAAGAACATTCATCTAGCAGCTAATGTGGCACATGAATAAAATGCATTCACTCAACAGCTATTCACTTCGTGTTTAAATCGCACATTGCTGCCTGTCAACGGGTACTTTATCGCCATTATCGCGATTATCGTCGTCATTATCGCTGCCATCTCGATTAACAAGGCGCTCGATGGCCGATTGACCCAACAATCGAAGACGCAACTGCAGGTGTCTGTCGATGACAGCAGCCGACGTTGTTGTTATTGTTGTTGCTGTTGCTGTTGCTGATGTTGTTGCTGCTGCTGTTGTTGTTGCCGTTGTCATCATCATTTTCATTAATGGTAAACCAATCATTTTTCAATTATATTCGCCGCTGGATACAAATTGTCTGATTTGCGTGTGCCAAACCAAAGTTGAATCGTGGCAGGCGCCATGTCACGCCCACCTCTGCAAACCCCCAACGCCCCCTTACCCGACACACCCCCCACCACCTCCCCCCATGTTATTTGTTGTTTTGGCGCACACCTCATGCACCACCCACTCACCACCCACCACCCACAGAAAAGACTCTAACCAACCCACAGGTACCCTGCAGATACATAGATACAATATCTCTATCTATCTATCTTAGATTCCTTAATATTGTATTACCTTCAATTATCGGTAGAGAATACTATATATGGTTTCTTGGGATGTAGAATTATCATATATCACTGCAGAAAGTTGAAGAGCAATCCTTGTTCGCCTATGCCCAGTGGCTCTAGTAATTTTTTGTGAATTTATTTTGCATTGCGTCAAACCAATTGGAGTGTCATCGGCAGAAGGAATCGCCGCGTGGCGCCACGCCCCCCTCTTAACCCCTGGAATTGCAACAGTTGATAAAGTGCACAACTTGTGGGTGTGTGTTAAGTTGCGCCATGGCCATATATAAATAGTCTGGATCATGCTGCGCAGCCCCACAAGTCCACGTCCATTATGCGGCCATAATTCGCTGACAATTCCTCAATTACGTGGAAAGGTGGTAAGCTGGTGAATTGGTAAACTGGAAATCTGGAAAACTGGCAAACTGGTAAGTTGGCAAGTTAACAAGTGGGCAGGTCGGGGGATGACGAGGCTCATTGCCCCCGTTTTCAAACGCCTCTGTCGCATTTTACACCCCTCGGGAGCTCAGAACAGAAACAGAACAGAACACAAACGGGGCATGTTTTCAATCTATAAAATTAATTTTCTGAAAACCTCTCCTCTCGTTCTGCAAGTGGTTTTTGTTTTGTTTGCTGTTTGCCGGTCGCCAATCGACGGTCCACGGTCGCAATTCCCCAGGGGCACACGAAGCTTGAATTGTAAAATATTTTGCCGTTTAAGCCACTTGTTGTTGCAAATTAGCGTGAAACGCGATTAATATTGTCAATTGTCAATTGTGTTTGGATCTCGTCTCAGTTTCATTCTCATTTTCATTCTCATTCTCATGTCTGGGGTTTGGGCTCGGAAAATTGGAAAATATTCGCTGCCAAAGGAGATGAAAGTGCGGATTAGTGGGCCCCACAAATGGAAAATGTCAGCGGGGCAAAAGAAGCGACACATTTTACAAAGTCCTGCAAAGCAACAACATCAATCAATGGCAGCCAGTTGCGTGGTTGCGAATGACCATCAATCAAGGAACGAGTTCTGTGAAGAAGGTCCGTGAAAACTATTTGCCCTAATTGCACAGAGCCGCGCCTAATTTTCCAGCCAGGTAGCAACCCTTTTTCACAGTTTTCTGGACACCAAACAATGAAAGTGTCAAAACTTTGCCGTTGCTTTTTTAACAAATGGAGTCAGCGGCGCGGCAGGAAGGAAATTAGTTGGCTCTTTTTTTTTGGGCACTAATGTGTCATGCTAATTTCCAGTTAGCTAAACAATCTAGTTGCAAAGCAAGTGCTTAGCTTGTGTTGCGATACTGAAATCCATCATTTCGAAACTCTCAATCAAGACAAATCAAGATTCCAAAACCGATACATCCCTTAGCCTTGGCAGGGATTCACTCACTCACTCGCTTATTTTTTTTGGTTGGCTTCTCAAGTGGCCTGCAGTACTTTCGATGCGAGGAAATTAAGTATAACTCATTATCGCAAGCAAGAAACGCAGAAATCCTTTGCCAGCTACAGCAACAACAGCAGCAACAACAACGTTATTGTTTGCCCAGCCAGATGAAATCGGATTTGTTGCCTGTTGCACACCAATTTTCTACTCAAAACTTATGACAGCCAATTCGAGAGAACGAACGAAAATTATACAGACACTCGATCGCAAGGGGGCCCAGTTGCAGGCCATGACTATTCAGTTTCTCAGCCCATATGTACACACTTATGTATATGTACATATACAGAAATATATGAGATGTGTGAATATGTACTCATATATGTACAGATATACATAGATGTGTGGCATACAACATGCAACGTCGTCTTCATCCTCGTGCTGTGGGGCTTGTTGAAATCAACATCAAACCTTTAATTTGATGATTCTGCAAATAATTCGTAGGAGTCGTTGACTTTTTTTGTTTAACTTTAACCACTCGCTGCCCCAGCGGACTTAGTCTGTTAACTTTTCCGCGCAGTCGAGGCGTGAAAATATAATAACACCTTTTTAATTATATTTGTCTTCCCCTTCACCTACCCCTTTTTTTCAGTGCCCTTTGTTCGGACTACAGACAATGCTGCTGCTGCTGCTGCAAAAAATAAAAGTGAAAGGCAACATTTCAGGTGAGGTGCAAATTAACCAAAATTTGCCATAGTTGCGGAATTAGAGTGATCAGGGCAATCTACGATGGTGATTAGTGTGACCAGGCCTCGTGACTCACACCACATTCGCTCTTTCCACCTGAGTTACGCCGTTTTTTCCCCTCTTTTTCGAGTTGAATGCACTGCCGAGTGGCTGTACCTCATATGGCAACTGTTCGTTTATGGATTTCCCCTTAGAGTATTTATAGAGACGCCAATTACGATTCGTATGCCTCCCCTTTTTTTGGGGCTTTTTGGCGGGACAGTGTCGCACCTTTGACACCGTGAGATATTAGAAAAATGTATTTGATAGGTTTTAGCATATTGAGTATCTTAATTATATCAGAGCTATTCATTCCAAAACAATCTACAAGTTGTGCTATAAAAGAGGGCATATTCCCACCTTACTTGGAGAACAGGAAATTGCCGCAAATGAAAACAATTTCCAAATGACTAATTTTCCGATGTACAAACACAGCCGTTTCTCACACTCACTCTTCTCTCAAAAATATATAAATATATATACAATTGTATGTGCATATGTACACTATAGTATACACTTCTCGATGAGTCCAATCGGTCTGTAATAACGAGTTTTATGTGTGGGAGCTGGAAATTAGACTGGTTGCCCAATCTGGACGATCGACAATCGACGATAATGTTTATTGAGTAAATACAAATGCGAGTTAACACATTCCGTTTGAATTGTCATGCGATAATTACGCCTTTCAAAACGCGATAATAGGCCTCATTCAATCGAGGCGATCGAGAGCTCCAACAGATAGCCCTCTTCCTTGGATTTGGACTTGGATTGGATTGTTGTTTTTTTTTTTCTATTTTGTATTTGGGATCTCCAACTGATCTACTTTGGCCGATGACAGCCGCAGAAAATCGTTGGACTGCGCCTAATTGTTGGATGAGTTTTGATTTGGCTCCAGTGAGGCAGTTAATGTGGAGAAGTGTTTCAATTATCCAGCGTCCGTTTAAGTTGCTGATTCAATTGGACTCGTGATAAAATCAAGTTGTTTTTCACTTTTGGAGCGATTATTTGCTCTAGTTTTTCCACATATACCTGACTATTCATGTGACTGCAATAGTTTATCATAAATAGTAATGAAAGTAGAAAATTAGTCACCCAATTAGTTACATTCGAGTGCAGAGGGGCCAATTAGCAGATCGAGTGGATAGAATATCGGTTGAATGGGTTGGAAAATCTGGGCTTTTTCGTGGGCTGGACAAATGAGCGAGCAGCGTGCTCATTTCGCACTAATAAGTTCGATGATATCTACAATGCGGATGGTAATGGTGATGCTGATGGTAATGGTGAGTGCGTGCAAGACGAATCATTACCATCCGCCGTTGAAGTGGGAAAACCGGCGAAGGTCACGTTTTCGCGCCGTGGGTGGTGTTCGGTGGGTGGGGCACCGCCCGGCATAAACAACAAGCAACAACCAACAAGCAACAACAATGGCAAAGGAACCCGCACCACTCGACACAGAAATAAGTGTAATTGCGACAATGTGGCTGCACTTACACGTGTCATCGCAGCATCATCATCCGTTATCCGCTGTCCATCCGAAAATCGCGGGAACACGCTACGCACTTGCTCTCAGGATTTTTCACCCCCCGGAAATGTTGGCCCAACGCGTTCCTCCCAAGGGATTCTGTATTCCGGATTCCAAAAGGGAAAGGACCTTCGGACTAACCACAATGGCACATTGTTGCCATTGACTTTCGGGGCAAGGGTGAAGGCAGTGCTATTCCGCCGCCCAGCAAACAGCAAACCAAAAAATAAAATACCCCTTAGAAGGACACACATGAGCCTGGGATTACCAGCCGTTTATCAATTGCTTGCTGGCGGTGTGGGCAATGTGTAGTAATGGCTTACTAATTACACAAATATGAATATTTAATACTAAAAACCCTTTAATAGGTCACTCTTTCGCTGCGTCGTTCGCCACCCACTTGCTGGTTGCGTTTCCGTTGCATTTTCCTGGAAACCTCGAGTGTGGAAAATTAAAATTCACTCACCCATCCACAAGCCCGAGCCCCAAGGGCCACAAGAAATAAAAGAGAAACAATATAAAAAATATATATGTAAGTATAAGAAACGAAATGAAAAAATACAAAATACCAGGCATACGCACACACGATGTCAGGGTTGACATGAGCTCGAAGGTAACACAATACTCCAGGCAGCAACTACTTAAAATGCAATTATATGCATTATTATTCGGCTGCTGGGCGAGTGTATTTTTGTACACGAATACGCAGAATATGCCGATGGTCTGGGGGCCTGCGAGAATCACTGGAGAAAAATGGATGACGACGACGGGGACGACGAGTATTTAAATGCCCACCTCAGCTACTAATTATTACCAGGAAAAACTCTTGAAATTGACGTTTCATTTTGTGCGGCGGGGCACGTCAACACCCCGCTGCCCATCGAGGGGTTAAGGGGCCACGGGCATCGCGATCCCAGAACCAAGATCCAATGCAACCAACTCAGCAACTCATCTCCAGACCGCCTGTTTTCACTCAAGAAAACCAAAGCCAAAATCCAAAAATCCAGAACTGGGTACTACTCTCGCCTGATCGTCGTGATTATGCACATCGAACTGCTGGCAACAGATTAAGGCACTCCAGAAATTATGAAAAAATAATATTTTTCTTGGAACTGATACCATTTTAAACGAATTGGTACTCGGCACAGAGTCAACAAAATGAAGATCATGAGAATGAGGCGAGAGTCCCCTACGAAGACTGCAGACTACGGGGACTGAAGAATGGGGAATGGGGAACGCAGAATGGAGAACGAAGAATGGAGAGCGAAGAATTGAGAACGAAGAATGCACCCAAATGAGAACTGAGGTAGGTAATCAGAGCTGCTGAGATGGATTTTTCAACGCCAGCTTGCGATTTCTTAACTTGAGATATTTGTAGAATTTGTCTGAAAGTCTCTAGAAGTATTTGGTATGCAACAACAGGCAAGTTACACCGAAAATACCAATCGAAAATATTGAAATTTTGGCGAAAATCGATTTTCGTTTTTTTTGCGTCAATAATTATCGGTATTTTGATCACAGCAATCGAAATAGTGGTCCAAATATTGAATGTCATACCTCGTTAAGTTCGTAATTAAATTTCCAATCGAACGGTGTCCTCAAAAGGCGATTCTATTTTTTAGCCATTTTTTGCAAATTTTGATGATGGTACCCCTTACAAAAAATGCGAAAATTTGGCCAAAAAATATTTTAACAGAGTCGGTCAAAAAGTGATTTGGTTGGTTAGTATTGGTAATTAAGAGTAAAAAACTGTAATTCTTTTCACTTTCAGACCATTTTCAGCCAAGTTATACCGAAATTTTGAATTTTGCTTCGCTAGTTTAGAGATCTATGCTTTAGGTGGTATCTTTTATGGATATACATAGCTTGTAGATTTTAGAGATGATTTGGCTACTTTTGCTGATCCTTCGCCAGATCTGGTTGGGCATCTCAGACGGCGGCAACGCGGACGGTATCGCGTCAAGTGGCAGCATCGGCCAGTCGACCTGTCTGCCACAAGTCTGCCGAGTTGCCTGCTCTTTGGGCCCCTCATTTTCGGGTTCCCAGGCTTGAAATGCGGCGATCTTATATGTATGTGTGTGTGCCAATTGGAGGACTGCGGCTACTCCGATGACTCCACAATCTGACTCGCATTCGCATTCATTTCCATTCGGCGGCCCTCTCTATTCAGACATTCTTCACTTGGAAGCGTCGACACTTCAGTAAATTAGTTTCGTAGAACTTCCAAGACCCACCAAGGCCCACACTAAGCGGCATTTCCACCGAACACTTGGAGAAAAATCGAAGCCACAATCTGGTGCCAATTATAGTTGCTCGATCTGAAAACCGTCTATATATGCATACATACATATACATATATATTCGATCCAATAAGACGGCAAAAACCCATCAAGGGCTTTCAAAGTCAACTCAAAAAGCGAATGTATAATTTCGCCTCGAAATTCTTGCGGGGTTGGAAATTTATTCACACAGAAACGTGTAATTACCCAGACACAAAACACAGCAGAATCAGCAATGCACACACTCTCTCACACACACACAGACACTCACTAACACAAGGCCAAACACTTACGCACACACACACATACCTCGAAAATTGGCAGCACAAAAAGTTCACTTCAAGTTCGTCTCTCTTTGCTGCGAGCGAGGAGCAGTTGAGGAAAAGTTCGGGGTGAAGGTGGGGAAGAAGCGGGTAGAAAGGCTGGAAAAAGTGGGCGGTTGGAGATGGGTGGGCGTGGCAGACGGGGCTGCTGCTACTGGCATGGAAAATTAACAATTTTTCAATTAAAATCAATACGGAGTGTGTACTTGTAGCCGTAGTTTCCTTTTTCGCCTCGCAGGGCTAAGGTGGGCATTGTGGGGTTAAGGGGCGCAAAAGTGGGCGTGGTTCTGCTGTCAGGGTAATCTGCATACGTGCTTGTGTGCGGGTGTGTGGGTGTGTGTGTGTGTGTGTGTGCACTTCATGAAAATAGCTTAAGTGCCTGAAAATATGCAACGTATTCGACGAGCCAACTTTGCTTGTGTGTGTGAGTCTCCGCGTGCGTATGTGTGTGGAAGATAGCAGCTGCATATGTGTGTGTGTGTGCGCTTGTAAGGGTGTATGTTTATGTTTGTTTATGTATGTGATGTTAGTTTTTCGGGCGCCGCTGCTGTCATCACGCTGGAGTAAAATTCTAAAGCTTTTTTGGCTCAAATAGTGCTGTTAGTTTCAATGACACTGTCTGTGTGTGTGTTCGTTGCACTGGAAGAAAAACGACCATATTTATGCAAACCAAGTTCTAATAAGCTAACAGCTGGTTTTCTTTTCATCGCATACTCTTCGACACCTTAAGAGATATAAATTACCACATTTTTTCTCTCTCTGTGTTGCTGACTTCCCTCATCGTTCTTGTACTTGTGCATCGTTTTGCGGTTGTTTCGTTCTTATCCAGTATTTTTTGGCCGTCTAACTGTTGAGTCCTTGCCCCCTGCACACATACACACTCACCCACTCACCCACTCACACACACTCGCACACACACACACTGGGCTTGTGGATGTGGAGAGGGGTGAGGGGGACAGTCAAGGATAGACTCCATTTGTGGGCACCGCAAACAACGTTAAATGCAAATTTACGCTCCTGCCACAAACTGCCGTACAACTAGCGTAGCGCCCACACCCCTTTCTGGATATCCACCCCCCTCCCTTCTTGGGTTTTCCACCCATTTTCCCCCCACTAAAACACACAGCTGTGCACACAAAATGGCCGTGCTTTGGCGCCATTGCTTCACTCCAGTTGTCCTTCGCTCCTGACTCCTTGCTGTTCTTGTTGTTCTTGTTGACTATTGCCGTTATTGCCAAGTTGAAGAGAGACGGAAAACCCCAAAGCGGCGAGGACGAGAGGAGGGGCGGGGTGGGGCGGGGCGAAGGGTCGGGCAGCTCCAGTGGCCAGAATTGAAGTGTTAGTAGTAATGCTACTAATTGGACTCGCTTTTAGCAACGCTTCATGTGCCCCCAAGCAATCTCGATCCCGAGGACCCAATCCCAATCCCAAAGCCAGAGCTTCTTCAAAGTGCTCTACATACATATATATGTACATACACAGTGTGCTAGTGTGTGCGTGTGGCTGTGTGTTTGTGTGGGAGTGAGAGTCCTTCTCGAAAGTCTATAATTGGAAAATTTTACACACTCGAACATCAATTTCAACAGCAGCATGCAGCATGCCAGTTGAAATGCTGAAATGCCAGTCGATATGCGGATAATAGGCCGGGGGCATCAGTGGGTTAATTACGTGCCAGCGATATATATTTTAATTGGCAGCGATCTTAATAATTCTGTTTGCAGCTGCTCTCTAATATATGTAAGTACACTTTAATTTAGATGTTGCCAATGGTCACTTTTTACATTTTTTCAATGCCAACAAATCGTTCACTTTTATAACTTTCTTCCCAATTTATTACACTTGTTTTCCGAAAATCCTTCGGCCGATTGCTTGTTTGCTAATATTTAATGGCCGGGAATGGTTTGAAGAGTCTGCCATTAGCAAACCGGCGAAAATGCGCGATAAAATTCGCGATTTCGAAACCATCCGTTCGACGATTCCGTACCTAAAGCAATTGAGTGAGCGAGGTGAGTGGTTAAAAAAGGGCAAATTCGCCAAGAAATCGCGCCATAATTACTCTTTTTTTTTTTTTGCTAATTAAACACACAACACACTCATAGTCCTTTTGGGGTTTGCCTTTTAAGGGTGGCAATTTGGCACAACTGAAGCTCACTCGATGCACGCACACACATACACACAGTGTAGAGTCCATCTCGCTCACTCGCGCGGGCGAGGGACTTAGAACAATAACGGCCATTAAAATGCTTAATTATAAATTCGCAAACGTTGCTGAAAATTTCTACGTTTTTTCCCCCTGCCAGCCGTCTCACTCACACCCTATCGCCGTCTCACTTGCCCAGCGTGAAGCGAACGTTAAATGATTTCCGGATTTTGCGTTGTTCGCAAAGCTGTGCACACACACTTCTACCTATGCATGTGTGTATAGCACACTGTCCTTTTCATTGAAATGCAATTTTTTCAGTGACTTTTACCGTGGCTTTAACTGTTAGCCAAGAATCGTTTATTCTATCGAAAATATCGCAATACTATCGATTATATCTGCCCAGCAATAACTATCGATGGAGCTCTCTCTCAGTGTCAAGAGAGCTTTAAGGCAGACCAACTATGAATACCCTTGGGCATATAGAGAGTAAAGAAGTGGAGAAGTGAATAAGTGGAGAGCATCCGATCGAAGGAGCTGCACTTGAGATTCCCCTCCTGATTGCCGCTTATGGCTCTGATGACGCTGCACACACACACAGCAGCTGAAGGAGGTGTGAAAAATCAGAAAAAATCAGGGCGGAGACATCCAAACAAGAGTATGCGAATTGAAAAGACAAAGGAAATGCAAATTGCTTGTGGCCGCCTTTCTGTTTTGCCAACAGCAAACACCTACTCGGCGGCGGATGTAATTAGTTTGTTAATTCATTAGGGGAATAATGCGAGCATGGAGTGGTAGTGGTAGTGGCAGTGGCAGTGGAAATGGAAGGACTGAATTATCGAAAGACGAGAGACGAAAGACAATGCCCGCATATCGGATTACGCGGACAAACGATGCTGACTCACCTGTATGCGATCCTCGGGCAGTTCGGTCTTCAGAGACAGCATTTCGCGGGCATAGACGTCGGGATAATGGGCTTCCTTGAAGGCCTCCTCCAGTTTCTCCAGTTGGTAGCTGGTGAATATGGTGCGGCTGTGTCGTCGCTTCTTTTTCTTCTTTTTGCTATTCGCTCCCACTCCGAAGCCATTCAAGCCCTCCATGCCAAAGTCCTTGGGCGCCAGGGAGCCTGCAAGAAATGAAATTCAAAGAATTAGAATCTGTTCTCGGGTTTTTTACTTTCCCCAAAAAACCAGCAGCTACTTACAGTATGCGCGCTCCCTTCTCCCAAATATCTAATAATATATTCTTGTCAAATTAGTTGACGAGAATCCCACGACCCGATGCCGGAAAACATGTGGCGCTGAAGCGCGACTTGAAGTGGTTTTGGTGGCTTGTTGTTTTAATATTTAATAATTGTATCTAGTTTCCCACTTGTCTGCAGTTTATCTCTTGTCACACACATCATCTTTTGTTCCAAGGAAAATCCCACTTGAGGCTGTGAAAAGCGGGGAGTGGAAAAGTGAAAGCGTCGAAGGAGGATGGCACTGGTTTGGGCATCCCGATTCGTTTTCGGATCGAAGGAAGGAGCTGACAGCCGCTGACAGGCGCGATTTGAGTTTTCGATGAGTGGCAGTCGAGTTTTTGCACAGTGAAAAAAGTGAGTAACATTCAATAGTGATTTAAATACTGCAGTTAAACCAAAATATGTACAACTTCGCAAAGGTAAGCCAATGTTCGCAATACAGAAAAGGTATTACCAAGCGATTTTATCATACACATTTTCTTGTGTGCACACAAAGTTGAGCGACCTGCAAACGAGTTGAGGATGCTGATGAGTCTGGGGATTGAAGATTGAAAATTGAAGATGAGCCAAAGACTGGGGATCGAAGCCACTTGGCGGATTGAGAAACCGAGTGCTTCGAGGGCTTGTTTTGCCCAAAAAACTAACTTGGAGCCCGAAGCACCCGGAAAACATAAATGCACAGTTCGGTGATCGAGTGGTCTGGACCACTCCGCAGTTTGGAAAGTACGGAAAAGTATGGAAAACAAAACACACACGACCAACGGCATTCGTGCAGCCAGAAAAGGAAAAGAAAAACAAACCAAAAAAAAAAGCAGGGAAAAAACATTTCGCATTGAAATTCGATATGAAGAATGAAGTAGAAGCAGACTGTTGTGGCGGCTGACGAGTTGTTCAAGTGAACTCTCATCCGCATCCTCATCCTCATTTTCATTCCCATTAACGTTCCACTTCCCGCCCGTTTTTCCCACTAAATGTGCGTGAAAAATATCTGCGTTGCTGCTGGTGAAAATGCGTGTAATGAATGCTGAAAATTGCATCTTGAATTACCGCGCAAAAATGCAATTCACTAGAAGAATTCAAGAATTCAAGGTGTGTTGAGGGAAATTTAATTGTTGTGGCTGTTTGTTGCAACGAAATCGATTCAAGTGTGTATTTCACGGTCAGTATTTAATTGATCCATAACACCTGCTCTTATTATATTATTATAGGTGTAAATAACCACTTTCAAATTACTAGCGATATAATAATTGGCTTTAATATTTCTAAATATTATACGTATGAATATCCATAACAAATGTTAGGAATAAGTTAATTTGGAAGCGCACAAAAGTAGGCAACGTCGAATTTCTTGCTAGCTTTTAATGATCTCATGCACACACGCACACACACACCCACGCGCAGACTGGAAAACCCCGCATGCCAACATGCACACACACTCACATGCATCACAACATATTAGCAATTAAAATTTTCTTAGTTAATTACTTTAAGCAGACGACGACGAAGGATGAAGGACGAAAGGATGTCGGCGACGTCAGCTGGGAAAAATGCCAGAGCAAAAAAATGTCGCCATCCAAATGAAAGGCGACAACATTCCTCCATCTCTCTCGCTCTCGCTCCACTTGGCGTCCTCTCTCTCTTTTTCTTGCCCACTCACTTAGCCGCACAAAGAAAGTTGCGCCCTCTCTTTCTTGCGTGGCAAGTGAGTTTTATGAAATTTATGCGCATTTCACTAGAAAATTTAATTAGGAAATCTAATTTGCTCAAAAGCGCATAAAAAATGTTGTCGCTTCCAAAAGGTGGGAGTAGGGGGGAAGGGTGGGGAGGGGTTTGACTTTCGCCCCCAATCCCGCCGAAATTTCACCATCTCTATCCCCATTTCTCTTTCCGTTTCGGTTTTATGCCACGGCGTTTCTCTGACTTGTTCATTTTGTTGGCTAGCTAAAGTTACTGGAAGAAAAATGTGCCCATTTTGATTCGCTGCTCATTAGAAGTATTATTTTTCACTTTCTGTAAGTGTGGAAAGCGCTTCTATTCCATTGAAATAGTCCATTGAAATATTAAGAAAGATATTGATAAATATATATATAAATAGCTGCATACTTTTCGACACTTACACAAGTCATTTGCAAATCGGAATGATTTCTGTGGCATTGAGAGTCTGCTGAAAAAGTACCCAACAATGTTTCCGGTGTGGCTTTTCCTCTGCAGAACCCTGTCCCCCCCTCCCCCCCCCCCCCCCCTTTCGCTCCTGCTCCTGTTTCTGCTTCTGTTCCTGCTTCTTCCGCCCAATTTTCGCCCCTCTGCCCGAGCGCCCACTTTGCCGCGCACTTTCCCCATTTCCACGCCATGCATCAAGTAACCAACAAAATGACTAATTCCTCGTCTCTGTGTTGGTGTGCAGCGGTTGCGTGTGCGCTAGTGTGTGAGTGTGTGAGTGTGTTAGTGTGTGTGCGTGTGTGTCGCATAAACAGTTGCATGGCAAAATACGCTAATAAAGTGGCTGAGTTGTTGGCAACGCGGCAGCGGCGCAGCTGCGCAGCCGACGCCGACAGAGGCGGTGGCAGCGACGACGACGTCATCGTTGAAGGGGCATTCGCAATCCGCAATTTGCATTAGCACCCAAAGTGGCTGCGTTTTTGTGCATGTGTGTGGATTTCGTTGGCAGTGTGAGTGTGTATGTGAGCATGTGTATGCGTGTGAGTGTGAATGTGAGTGTCCTGTGAACTGCCATTCGGATATTCGCTTATTTTCGTACGCTTTTTTCGTACTAATTAGAAACGAAATTGAATTATTTGCTTGAGGAATCAAACAGAAGCCACAAAACGCAAAAAATCAGAAAAGAGGCTACGGTGAGTGGACCAGTAAATGCTCCAATTAACAGCTTTGATAGCTTTGCTTTTTAATGCCGTTGGGTTAATTTCAGCCCGCCGGTGAAAAAGTTACTTGATCATCAGCCTCATTATCAGTGCATTCCATTTTATGAAGTAGGTTTGAAGTATATATATGTCTACTAATTAAATCACATCAGTGTCACACAAAGTGCAATGCAAATGAGTACATCACATGTGCAATGATACATTCGCATGACCTTTATTTCTAATGGGATTTCCCCCTTCTTTTCAGTGTGTTTTCCAAGAATACCTGATTACCGCAGGCAATTATAGTGGAGAAAATAATGCAAATTATACGCGAACTTTGCAGTTTCCTTCTATTAACCCATATCTAACTTTTTCGCTATCATCGCATCCGCTGAATTTCCTGCACTTCGTTAACGCTGCAAAAATAAAGCACAATTTTCACGTGCTCTGTGAAAAAGTGAAAGAGCGAAAAGTTTTAGTGGCAGTATTGGTGCTGTTGTTGCCACTACTGTTTTTCCATATTGTTGTCACTGTGTAAAAAAGGAAAAAAGGAAAAGCGCTTTGCATTTTAAGTTCGTTGAGTTCGCTGGGGTTGGCGAAGCGGAAAGAAGAAAAGAAAGGCAAGGTGGCCTAAAGTGTGGCCAAAAACGAGGAAAGGATTAGGAGGCTGTGCCATCAACTTGGCTATTTCTAGGTTAATTCACTCATTTCACAGAGAATTATGCAGCTTTTTTCAAGATTTTCAGCACTTTTCAACATATATTTTTAAGCAGTAATTACTGAAACATTATATAGAGTTATTATACATGTAACTCATAGTTATTTACTTGTATGCTTCAAATAATTAGTAAATAAGACACCTTTACAGGTATTTTCAGGTATTTTCAGGTATTTGCCATGCCTAATTTTTAGCCAAAGCCGACAGCACTGCGAGAAATTGGGGGCAGCAGCCGTCGCGTTAACCAACTTTGACACAAAGCTGGCTAAAACGCTGCCGCCCAAGAGGGGTTGGGGGTGGGGGGTTAACTACCAGTGCGCCTGCTTTTAAATGGTGGCATTGAGGATGAAGAAGAGTGGGTGGATTTTCCCACTGGTGAAACTGGCGAAACAATGCAGTGCAATGCCGAAGAAGCAGAAGCAGCAGTCACTCGACGACAAGCAAGGAATCTAATTAACAATTTTCCATTGAGTGCGCAAATTACGAGGAACAGGCACAGAAAGCGAAGCAAACCGGCAGGCCGACGGCTCTGATAGATAGAGACGGCACTAGCAGTGGCCGAAAGAGATGGCAACAGGGTCGTAGAGGGAGCAGGCACGCAGACAGGAGCAATTAGACGGCCACGAATGCCGGACAATGTCAGAGCGAGTTTTCGCAGTGAATTCCAGCCAAAGTCATCGACTTTTTGGGCCACAAGTGCCCGAAATTTGCATTACCTACACATGAAGAATATATTTCGCATTATAAAATAATTAATCGAAATCAATATGTGAAATACCTGGGCTGAATTCAGAAAATGGTTAAATAGAAACCAGTTTGTTACAACTAGCTGCCTATTTTCCGAGGAAACAGATATCTTCATTGATTCTGTGACTAATTCACTTTGTTCACCGGCTGATCCTTAACCCTTTGCCACCACCCCAAACCCATGAACATGTACATACATACGTGTGTGTGTTAGCCCATCTTGCGCGTTTTATCACCCTGACATATTCACCTATTCAGTCAACTGGTGCGATGTGAATTGCGATTGGTTTTGCCTCACACATGTGTGCTGAATGTGTGTTGATTTTTTTTTTTGTCGTTGTTTGTCTTGCGTGTTTCAATTAAGCCGTAGAATTTTCTCGGGGGCCTTTGCTTTCGACATGGCCAGCAAATAAAACTTAGACACGCTCGAAAGAAAAGGATTGTGGATAGTGTGGGGGTAACGCAATGCCACGAAGGGGGAAAAAATGCCAATTAAAATCTTAGCAATGACAAGTGCAACACAATGGTGCAACAGCCACCGCTTTCCGCTTTCCACTTTCCACCTCCCACTTTCCCACTTTTCCATCCAAGCAACAGCAATCTCCCATTTTTCAAGGCAAATTGCCCTACTTGTCAGTCTCTTGGCTTCTTCGCTTTTTCCTTGGCTTTTGTGTAATCTTGTCTTGCAATCTGCTCGCAGCAAATGGCTCAAAAGTGCCTGCCACCGCCGGCCCGCTCTTCTTCGCATTTTGCCTCCCGCCATCGCGCCATCCCGACCACTTTTCCTCTGGAAGAATGCAGGCGTCGAGTGGAAGACTTAAGCAGGGCACTTCGCCCATAAAAACAGAATGGAAAGAATGCGCGGCCAAGTGGCCAAGTTCGTGTTGCCTGGCCCAGTCAGAGATTAGAGTCTTAGAAGAGCCCACTGCGCGGCAGCAACATCGCAGCAGCAACATGCAACAGCAGCAGCACCAACAGCAGCAGTGGAAGCAACATCAACTTCAACTTTATTCAACTTCAGTAGCAGCAACAACAGCAACAGCGACAAAAGGGCAATTAAGTAGGCCCAAGATCTCGGCAAAAAGAGTTAAGAGCCACCAAGTGGAGCCCCGGATGAAGCAAACAATCATAGGATGTCTTGCATTTGAGCTACGACTAAGCCTTCCACTTTGGGTTTTAGTTTCGAAAGAAAAAACAGTTTAAAGACAGATGAAATATTTCGAAACTTGTTGGGATGCTTTCGATTTAGGTACTTGATCAATTTGTGCCAATGTGCGAACTTTCAGTGTCTTTCAATTTATTGGAACCCCTTTTCCCGCTTCTCCCCCTTTGCCCCCTTCGAATTCCTGGCCATCCTTTGAACCAGTTTCCAGGATCCTTTCTTATTAGACAAGTTTATGTGTGCGCTTCGCATTTCTTTCGCCTTTTGTTCTGGGATTCCCCCTGCGTTTGTGTTTGTGTTCGTGTGTGCTGCCGTCGAAAGGGTTAAGGCGGACAGAGACGGCACGAGTTAAGAGCGAAAGAGAGGGGTGACAGGACGTGTGAGGTGGCGAGGATGTGAGGAGAGATGTATGCGCGTGCAAATTGCGTATAAAAGCGTATGTTGAAAATATTTATTGCCCGTTACGAATGCAACAAAATGAAAATGGAAATTTCATTATTTGACTTTTGTCCCTCGCATGTGTGTGCGTGTGTGTGTATGTGTGTGTGTTTTCCTCGTTTTTTCGTTAGCTAAATTGTTTATTTTATTAGCAATTTGGAGAATTTATGTGCGCGACATGTGAAATTTGCGCTTCACCCTTTGCCTCCCCTGCTCCTTGCCCCTAACCCCTTGCCCCTGCCCACTGCCCCCTGGCCACGCCCCCGGGCCGCAGGACCTGAAGCATCCGGCGGCATCCATGACTCAAATTGAAGCACAGGAATGCCCATTAATTAGGACGAAGCGCGCGTCTGACGCCCTCTGTTGGTCAAAGGATATTCAGCCTTTTATTTGGCTTTCGTTTTTGCGCAGGATTGCGCAAGAGGGATTGCAGTCCGAGGAGTAGTCCAGGATATATGGCCTACCTTTAGGCTTCCCCCCAAAATTTGATTATCCCCGGCGATTGCAATTAAGCATGTGAACTTACCGGGCAAACAAGTTCCGGCTCCTGCGGCGAAGCTTTTAAGCTGCGGAAATCCTGCAATGAAATGGAAAACCAGTTAGTGAGTGAGTGTTCTACAATTGTAATGCGGTTCTACTTTCGATACCGATCAAGGCCTTTACAGCGAGTATGTACTGTACATACAAGCAGCAGTCGCGTTGGTATTTTTGCATTTATTAGCTCGACGAGAGCCTTCGAATTAACACTTAAAGAATTGAGAAGCCGAGCGTTGCAAGCACATGGCATTTTGAGTTTGTGCGCATGCACTGAGGAAAAAAACTTGGGCGAAATCAGTAAAGTATAGTAAGAAATGGCGTGAAAGAATATATTATTAACTTGTTAGCACAGGCAGACAGACAGACACCAAGGCAACCACTTTTTGATAGAAAATGTAAGGCTTAAAGTTTTGATTGCTCAGAACTGGCTTACTTTTCTCTCGGTGCGCTGCTGGCACTCAGAAATGCAAATCGGCGACCTCGATGTCGAAAACGAGGCAGGCACTCCTTGCAGTCTTAACCCCTATCTGGCCCTGCCAACCCCTCTGGACCCAGCACCCCGCACCCGCCCTTGCAGTGAGCGAGTGACATATCAAAGCAAAATCAAATTTGACAGACAACCGCGCTAATTTCTGCTCGATGTTTCATTGTTTCAAGGCGTTCGTCTCGTTCGAGTTCGTTGTGGTTTGCTTTTGGTTTTGGTTTGCTTTTGGCTTTGTTTCGTGGCTCCAGAAGGGGAATCGGAATTGGGATAGGGAAAGGGATCGGGATTGGGATTGGGATTTGGATGGCGAACTTGGAACTGAAATTGGGACGCTAACTGAATACGTCAATTGTTTTTTACGGTGACGCATTCGCATTCGCAATCGTAATCGAGAACACAATGAGACCTCGACATATGCCAACAATAATAACGATGATGGTGAGGATGGTGAGGATGGTGATGATGATGGTGATTATTATGTCGACAATCAAGCCGCATTTATTAGCTCTCTACCAGTTGAGAAATACCAGTTGCCGATGAAATTCGATATTACTTCTCTGAAGAATTGCTGAAACAAAAACGAGGCAAAAAAACAAAGTGGGAAACTGCAAGTGACGAAGTATTTATAAACTGATTAACGCTCGACAATAGCTGATATGGGTCGCAATGCAAACTGCAAACATTGTGGTAGATATGGGAAAAATATGGGAAAATACCAGTGAATCGGGAAACCGGGGAATCAGGGAAACGGGGATTGAGGGATTCAGGGAATTGGGGAGCCAACGGCGGACCGCACAAGGCGGTCGTGGAGCGTGTGGGTCGTGAGAATCCGCCGCAATCCGCCGGAGTTCATGATGCAAAGTAGCCGATTCGGCTACTATATACTCGCCATATACACTCGAACGTCGTGAGTAAAAATCAAGTGAATTAATTAAAGCGAGCAATTCAAAGCACGGAATTTGTGTCAAATTGAATACTATCGTATTTCAAATATGAGCTAAAAAGTGCAGTTTACCATCTGTTTTCTATTGAAGCAAGCTGTAAGCTCAATTAGCCAAAAAAAAGCAGCAAGTGAATAGGCAAACTTTCAACCATCGCTTATGTGAGCCGAGTGCTTTCGGCCAGGTGAATCACTTCGTGGCCACAATTGAAACAATTTTCAGTCGAAAAAGTGCTGAGTAGCCACTCCAAATAGCCAGATAGATGGCCATGCCATGAATAATTAGCAGTCGTAGTTCGTAGTTGTTGATTGTTGCTGTTTCGAGTTGAGTTGCTGCTGTTGGACAGTGAAAGCAGCCAAGTTTCGAATTCAAATCAAAATCCAAATCAAAATCCAAATCCGTACCGGAATCCCACTTTCGAGCCGCTGAAGAAGCAATGCGGCCGCCGAAGAAACTCAAGTGCCAAATCGTGTTTATTTGCGTTATAAAATTAGCGCAGTGCAGAGGCGTCCGCCAAGGGGTTCACATACTCGATCGTTGCTCCCACAAATCCCCCCGAAAAAGAACCCCCCTAAAATGGCGCCCCTGCAAGTCGCTGGCTGTGCAGTCAAAGTGAGTCGAGCTTTTGGGGCACGAATTGCCCGGCTCTGATTGCCATGTGACGGGGCACAAAATCCAGCTTATGAATACATGAATACGAATGCGAATACACTGGCCAACGAGACTCGAATACGAATGTCTGCTATATATTATCGGGCAATTATCAGCCAAGTAAGCATTCATTTACATGTGTTTTTCAGGAGTATGCAAGTTTTGCAGCGTTTCAAAGTACGTATAATATAAACTAGTATTCACGAATTATGCACGCATTTATTGCAAGTGTAATTTGTGATTATCGCGAATGAATTGCATGGCGTTCCGTTTGGGAAAATTCGAAATTATTGCGGCTAATTCCGCTTGATGCGAACTGCTGTGAATTAACTGGCACCAACACCCGCACAATCGCAGGCTCACCCTTGCACTCACACTCGCACTCACACTCACGATCAACCTCACACTCACACTGGCACGGACAAATTAACCCTTGAGTGGCACTCGGCACTTCGTTCGTCAAGTTGCTTTAATTGACTTTTAAATTCGCAAAAAATCAAAGCGAAAAAGTGTGACAAAGTGCCAAAAACAAGAATGTAAAGCAAATAAGTGGCGTTTGTTCCGGGAGGCGGGGGAAGGCGGGGGTAGGCGGGGGAGGCGGTAAAGTGCAGCCAACAACAACTGAAACAATAACTGCACTCGTGCAACGCTGACGCCGAACATTTTCACACCTCGGACAATGCAGAATTCAGAAATTGCGGGGCTTCAAGGGGTTAAGCAGGGGGTGAACCGCTCCAAAAATATAGCAAGTAAAAAAAGAAAAAAAAAAAAAATTTAGAAACAGAAATACTCAAAAAACGAAGGGCGTTTGTCGACACTTTTTCGAACTTCTCCCACATTCTTCACACGTTCTTTTTTCTAATTTACGTCAACGCAAAATCAAAGCAAAGTCAAAAGACGACCGCACACAATGTCCGAGGCTACAAACTACAATTAAGAATATTTTTATCAGCCAAGGAGACACCGCTGCATGCGTATATATGTATATCTATATATCTATATATATATGTATATATGTATACACATGTGTATATAGGTATATAATGGGGCTGGCTATTAGCAAAGTGGCTCAAATATCAAAGGGCGGCGCATACAGATACTTGGATATTGAATGTTGGATGTTGCATGTTGAATGGAGATGGGCAGAGTTTTCGGCAAACTGACAGGCAGCAATTAGCAGTTCTGGAGTCATTGATCCATTGAGGCATTGCAACACATCCGTTGCCACTGGAAACGATCATTACGTGCAGCTCAACAACCAGTTGACTCCTGTGCGCGCTTATTGACTTATTAATCAAAGGGAAACTATGATACAACAAGTAGAATATGAATATTCAATTTGTAACTGCATTTAAACATAATAATTATTACTGTCTCAAGCTCATGCAACAATTTAGCTAGCTTTAATTTTCGAACCCGTACCAAGTTACTTACTTATTATCTGTTTACATTTTTGGCATGCCGAGCTGAAAAGCTGAAAATCCTAAATGGTTAATTTCGAGAGGCGAGTGAATTGCCAAAATGTTTGCAACACAAGTGCACCAATACACGTGAAATGTACAATCCGTGTGTGTATGTTTCTGTGTGTATGTGTGTGTGGCGGTGTGCAAACACATCAAAACGACTGTCACAACAAAGCGACGCGAGGAGCCAAAGTGAAAATTGTCAATTAAATGTGGGGGGGAAAGAGCGAAAAGCGAAAGCGAAGAAAAATCGCTTTTCTTATTGTCGTTGGGCAACCAATTTTCCGATTTGGGTTTCCCTTCTGGTAAAAGATCAAAGGCACTTAATGGAAGGCGCCAAATACACAGCTCTGGACAGGAAATCCGCCAGAAAGCCAAGCGAAAATCCAAACCAAACCTGATGCGATTTTTTAATTGACGAGCTGGCCACGCAAATGGTTATAAAAGTATAAAATCAACAACGGATACCCGAAATATTCGTACGACATGCGGAACGAGTTGAAAATATGCAAAATTAAATAGGATGACGCGAATGAAAAGCAGAAAGTAATGCTAAACATAACAGAACCAGGTGCTAAGAATATTGGGACTAAACCAATGAGCACGACTATAACATACCCTAAATTGTAAACCTCTGCTAGAGGCCAGCCACTTTTTCTACCATCGCAGTTCATCTACCAGTTATTAGGTTATTAATGGTATACCCATTAAAATGTCATACCAATCTTCAAGTCCATGCTACCCTTAGCACAACTATTCAGTGCTCTTTCCCACATTTATTAAACGCAAATTACGACGAAGCCGTGGAAATGGGCGATAAACGGAAAGGAGTATTGTAATTAAAATAACACAGACAACTGCGAGCCAAAATGAAAGCCGCACAACATGCGAAATCAAAATAATAAAACCCCTGAAAAGGGTCCGGAAGTGTAGGGGTAAACAGATTTGAAATCAAGAAATCAGATTCGATATAATATACATATACGTACATGAGTTGAGTGAGTGCGACAGTGAAATTGGCACAGTGAATCAGTGCAGAGCAATGAAAATCGGCGATGATGACGATGATATTTCAACGCTAATTAAAATAATAATAACAATAATAACAGCTGCCACTTGAATCTGCAAGATTATCGGAGGGCCTCGCTCTTTTCTCACACAGCAAGAAATTGGGCGACCGTTTGGGATTCGGTTTTCTGTTTATGGGTTTATGAGATCCAAGATATAATTCATTAAATAAACTGAAAGTGTTAAACTTATCCCCGTTGGAATGCTGTTATTCTACTGCTTGCTGCGAAACCTCATTTGCTAAATAGAAGTTCCTAGTTTTTTTTTTACCGTGTAGCAATCCCTGCTTCCACAGCTTCTCATGCCGGTTTCATTTCTGTTTATCTGCGTTCGCTGTCGTCGCTCCGACTTCGGATGATATTGCCACTTGCAAATGAGCTTTGAATCGAGAGACAGCAGGTCGACTCGAATTTACGGCGAGTGTGTGGGTTTTTCTTTCAGTGTGCGTGTGTCATTGCCTGCGCTGATCGCCGAACAAAGGCGCACCTACAGTGGCACCGAATCGCCCAAAACCTATGCAAAAAGCTTGTTATAAATTGATTTCAATTTTCAATGTTTTTTAACAGTAACTAGGATACTTTTTGAATCATATAGAAGACTATAGATGACACATCGCAACTATTGTGGAGCGCAGTTTCTGCGATGTTTAAACCAAAGTGCACCACTTCGCACCACACACACACACTCACACACGCAGTGCAATTAGCAGCTCAACTTGAGTGGTGGTGCTCTGGAGTGAAGTGGTTTCGGAGGCGGATTGGTGGATCGGTGGATCGGTTGAGGGCGGTGTGTCGTTTGCAGTGGGGCTAAAGCTGATTTGGCGGACGATGGACCGCTGATTAATTCCTTTTTTATGCTAACTAAGCGGCACTTCAGACACCGATTCGCCCCACTGTGTCTGCGTGTGCGTGTGAATCGTATATGTGTATCTGTATCTGAATCTGAATCTGAATCTGAATCTGTATCGAAATCTGTATTTGTATCCGTGCGCCTGTGTTGGTGCGTCTGGCAGGTGACAAAACCAGTTGCGATTGCTAATTGCGTTTAAGCTTTGATTGTCATTGTAAATGTGCATGGGACACATCGAACAAAACATTTTTCAAATCGCTATGGGGAAATATTCGTGAGGCACTTTTCAATAAAGAATGTTAACTTTATATACATATATATATAAATTCAATTAAGATCTGTGATTTGCAAGCTATTAATTGCAATTCGAGTGGTTGGGTGGGCGATTGTTCGTCGATTGTGGGGACAGTGGCTTACCCTGCGCGTGCAGCAGCGGGTGGTGCGGATGGTGGGGGTGGTGGTGCTGCAACGGCGGCGGTGGCGGTGGCCCTCCAACGGCTCCGTGTGGATGGTGCGGGTGGTGGTGGGGGTGGTGCTGGTGCTGATGCTGATGATGGTGGTGCACCGCCGCGGCCAGTTGGTGGGGCATAAAGGCGGCTGCCACCGCCGCATGGGCATTGAAGTAGGCCATTCGCGAGGCGGCTGCCATGGTCATTTGGTGGTGCTCCCTGTACTGATGGTGGTGCTGCTGCTGCTGTTGCTGCTGCTGCTGGTGCTGCTGCTGCTGTTGTTGTTGCTGCTGCTGCGGCTGCTGCTGTGGCTCCAAACCGCTCGTTAAATTGCCCTCGGCCGCATTTGTTGCCGTTGATGCTGCTGATGTTGCTGCTGTTATTGTGGCATTTGTTGTCTTTGGCGGCGTTGGCGTTTGACGCTCTTTTGCCACTGTTGTTGTTGCACCGGCAGTTGTCGTCAGATCGGTTGGCGCTTCTGTGGCCGCTGCCACCGCCAAGCCCAGCAGCTCCTGAATGGCGAAAGGCGAGCGCTGCGGCATTTTTAATTGCAAATATGTCGATCAATTGCCTGTGTCGATCTAGCTATTGCCGTTGTCAACAAAAACTGATTGAAAACATCGTGCTACCCCAATGGCAAAGCAAAAAAAAAAACAAAAAACTATTTATATATAGGGAAACAATGGCAAGATGGCAATGTTGTAAGACGTAAGACGTAGGACTACGCGAAATGCAATTTGCGATTTGCGATTTGAGAGTTGAGATTTTAAGCTGGCACGCGTCGCAGAAAAACACACAACAAATTCGCAATAATTTCCACGTTAAACTGTTGCCTGCGTTAATGTGCACCAGGAGTTTTGTCGTCGCAGTTGCTGTTTCTGTTTGCTGTTGCTGTTGCTGCCGTTATGTTGCTGCTGGTGGTTGGCTTTCGACTTGGCTTTGCATTTCGCTTTGGATTTGGCCAAGGAGGCATTCAGCTAACAAACGGTAAACGGCCAGCGGAGCTTTGCTCTTCCGAGGACCTCAAATCATGGCAAACGCAGCAGCAACATCTGCAGCAGCAGCAGCAACAGCAGTAACGGCGGCAACAGCAGAGCGCCGGGCAGCGACGCCCGCGTCGACTGCGCTGCCCGGCAACGGTAAATATTCAGGGGCGGTCTCTGTCGCACGCTAGCCGCACTCTTCGCCGCTCAGCAGGTGCGAGAGAGTCGGCAGCATGTGGGCCTTCCCCTCGACAACATGGCGCATGTGCAACATCCATTCGGCGTGAGAGTGAAGAGTGCCGCAAGTGCCTTCCAAGCAGCAGCTAGCCGTGCTGCTCTCGCACACGCACTGCCTTCCAGTTTTCCCGCAAACTTCCAGTTCTGGCCGAAACATATGTGTATTGGTGCGCTGCCCATCGTTGTGTTAGTGCCCGATTGCCACAGTGTGCGGCGCCCATTTTGTGTGAGTGAAAGAGAGCCAAAGAGCGGGAGAGGGCGAGGGCGCGGGCAGCAGGGATGGGGTGCCGTAAAAAGGCAAAAAAATAAAGAAAAACAAAAAACTATTTCGCAGACCCGAACTCGAACTCGGAACTCCAACTGCTCGCCGTTCGATGAAGGACGCCAATTTATGGCCCAAAAAACGAGCCACCATTCGGTTTCCAGCTGTAGAAACTACTCACTTGTCGGCCGCCTAACAATGCCCTTTCCTTCCCTTTCCAAAAAAAAAAAAAGCAGTCTAATTAAAATTTTCGCCAAAAACTTGTACTATTGAAATGCGTAAATTAGCATTTACACCACGTCTCGTGTGTGTGCGTGTGTGTGTGTGTGCTAGCGGGAGAGTCCTTGCTGCGCAGTATTGCTGGATTCCGAGAGATTTTGGGTCGTATGTGGGTTATTGTTCTCAGGGAACTCGGCCTTCCACGGCAGTTGTTGTCCCGAAATTCGGCAAATGATTCGGCTTGATTTCGGTAGTGAAAAAGTAGAGCTTGCAATGGACTTGCAAATTACTGCTAGGCAATTGAGGGACTTACAATTATCTCGGCCCCGAAAGGAATCTCCTGCCAGACCCATACACAGATAGAAAAAACGCTTACTAATACTAGTTCTATATTTTAAGTTATGAGAAAAAGTGTTGTGTATTTTGATACATTTCGGTTCCATTCTCTATACACACACACTAATTCACTAATTTATATTTAAACGAAATTATGCAGTGGACACCGGTAATTGAAAAGCGACGATCGGTGGCATCCAAAACGGCTGTTGTGGGGCTTTTCTCACGCCCCCACAGTGGGCTCCCGCTATGGAGAAACCCACGCGGCAATTAGACAATTGAAATGCCAACGCTCACACGGCCATCGCAGCGAAATCGGAGCGGATCGAAAACGGAACGGAACGGAAAGCTATAGCACCGATCACATCATCATAAGTACATATGTATGTATGTACATGAGTATGTATGGTGCATATCCGCGGGCCACGCAGTCTGGCATTTAGAAATGAAAGAAACAGAGGCAGCACGGCCGTGCAAGAGAGAGAGGGCTACAGGCAGAAGAAAGAAGGGAAGCGAACGAGGAGTGCGTGCTAGAAGAATTTCGCGGGTAATTCGATATTTTCTTAAGCAGGTTGCCCCCGAATGGATATGATTCATTCATTGGGTATGCGAGTTGAGTTGAGTTCTCAAGGCGAAGTTCGTATATTTACTGGAATTTGATTGTTAATTAACTTGCAATTACAATCGCCGGGGGACCCTGTCAAAATAAATATTGAATTTCGCCGATGCGATGATTATGGGTAATTCGATATTGAGGAATATAGTTTCTCTCCATTTCGCTGGAGAACCATCTAGTTTTCACCTGGCCATTATCCATTGGTTACATTTCAATGTTGGCGATTTCATGTTTTATTTCCCCACTTTTTTTTTACTGGGTCCTCTGGCATGTCCTTCAAGTTTCCAAGAACTCGGACCTGTGTGCTTTTGTTTTGCAAATATTTTGACGTGCCAACGAAGGACTGACAACCCGGCTACCTGGCCATAGTCCGGCTCTATATTTATATATGCATATGTATATAAATATATTCAGATGTTCTCATATAAATTTGAATACTTTGATACCGGGTGCCTTATTTCGTCTCGAGTTGCTCTTCACATTTCTGGTAGTTGACGTGGCCCGCCAAATGATTTAATTATGATCTCAAGTGCGAAAGTTTACCAAAATCGATTGTCAATTATGTGTCGAGATTTATTTACTTAACTATTATTGTCTTGGCACACACACACAATGCACGCCACACAATCGAAATCGAACAAACTTAATTATGAACAATTAAAGTTCAGTTACTTTTTGTGTAGGCTTCCCCCAGCGAGTTTCTCGATTATTTTCGGAGTGATGGCCGACTGACAGGCGGTATAAGGCTAGCCAAAACCAAAACTGGTCGAATGATAAAAGCAGTAATAAATAATAATAAATCAAATGGCATAAATAACAACAAGCACATTGTTGTGTAATTAAGTTGTTAAGTGTGAACAAATCTCGGTAAATCTTCGCGGGGAAACGGGGGTGTTTTTTTTTTTGTTTTTTTCAAGGGGCTTTAGACAATATTATTGTCACACAATTGTTGCCGTGTGATTAGTTGAAACTTTAATTGCGCCACAATGGCATAATAACAACGATAATGGCCCGAAAAGCAGAGAAAAATTTTGGAGCGAAGGTTTTTGCTTATTGCCATATAGGCGAAATTTAAATACTCTTCAAAGCTGTGCTATAAATATACATACTAATAAGGTATTACTCTCACAAACATTTTCACGAAATCTTCTTGGTTTTGTTCTTTCTCTAGAAAATACTTTTTCTAACTTAGAAAATTGTATTTTTGTTACTATATTACTATAACAATAAGAAAAGAAGTAGACAACTATCGAAAAGTAATTGGTTTTTGCATTGCATTTTTAACATTTTCGTTGCCCCCGAAACAATTTATAGAGCATACTAATTGCATTTACCGTACAAGTGGAGGCATTTGGTATTAGCCGTGAATTATAATCGTCATTATCATATTACTATTATTTATTATTGTTATTGTGGCTGCTATTTCTGTGACTCTGGCCATTGTTGCTTTTGCTGCTTATTTCGAGTTTAGTTTTTCAATTATTTAATTGTTTATTTCGCATGGGTAACGTGAGAAAATGAATTTTTGCCTTTGGGAACAAAAAACGAAGTTTGCGGTCGCTGCCCACAGAGGGCGCCACTGCTGCGTTTATGGCTAATTTTGCACCAAAGCCAATCAGCGAGTCCTTGTTTTGCGGTCGGTTTGTGTCTTCGCTAATTAGTGAAAGTTTGCGCAAATTATTTAATTAGTCTAATGCCACCTAGTTTTTACTTCGATTATTTTATCACGTATATTACAAAAATATGCACACGAAATAAGCCAACGGAATCTTCTTTCAGAGGCAAATTTTACTCATATCCGCCGCATCTCTATCTCATATGAACAAAACGATATATGTACGTCCTTTAATGGGATTATCTGCACTAATTTCCGCCCAGCGAAATGTAACAGACGAACTGAAGTTGAAAATACTCGATCATCATTTGTGTGAGCGACGGGAAAAATGATTTATCATTCGAGGGCACTCGAGAGTGAGGATGCTCGCTGACAGGCGCTAGTTCTTCGACTGGGCTGGGTTGCTTTCGGCTTATGTTCTCAAGATACACCAAGAAAAAAGCAGGACCTCGTTTAAGGTAACCAACTTATGTTACAGAAATGTATGTTTTGTTATTTGCATCATTTTTATCAGCTTGAAAGCCATGAAACGCAGTCTTTGTGCCTTCAAATTGCACGTGAATCTCAGCCGTTTGACCGCTAGGAACAGTTTCTTTCAGTGTACCTGCCTTTATCTGGCTGTGTGAGCTACCGAAGTGGCCGAAGTGTGTGCTCGACAATGACGACGAACCAATTTATGGGACAGGCCTTCGAGTTGGCACTTGAGTAAACCGAAAGGCAAACACTGCACTACACACACACACACTCACACAACCCAACCGGAATGAGAAATGGTGAGGGGGCAAGGGGTAGAGGTGCTGGAGGGTGTGATTAGGGGTGGTGGCAACTCTGTCCATCGTCGGTGGTTGTAGCCTCAAATTGGAAAATAGGCAACAGAGCAATACGCCAAATACGAGCCAAAACAAATTAGTAGCTGCACAAAAAACACAATAACAATAATAATAACGAAAATAAGGCAGCGGCGAGGGGTGTGAAATTCGAAAACCAAAATGGCCGAACTTCAATTGAAGTGTAACAGCAGAAGTGGCTGGCCGCTGAGTTTGCAGTGGCGTTCAAAAATGTACGCGTACCCCCGATGGCCGACACACTGAGAGAAACGCAGTGGTGCAACAAAATGCATGCCCATCTGAAAGCATTTGTCTGTTCCATCATCGATCAGAAATAAACACTTTGTTTAATTAAATTTGTCATTATAAAGATTGTTTTTATAAACCGAAATGGGTTAGTTAGTTCTTAATAAGTCTGTGCTAGGTGCAAAGCCATTCAATCAAGCATAAAATTCGCATGGAAAAAATAGCATTTACAACTAATTAGTATTGCAAAAAGGGGTTAAAATACCCCCAATTGGCTCAGTGTAGCTCGCTGTCGACGGGTCGCTAATGATGATGGAAGGTCCCGCGTCTCGTTTATGGGTTAATCAAATTGTATGAGCGGGACTTCAGCATTTCAGCTATGCAAAGCAGCCGCCGGGGGCAAGGGAGTGTTAAATGGGAGTGGACTGGGCAATGGTAGTGGAAGTGGGAAGTGGGATGTGGAAGTGGGACGTGAAAGTGGAAGTGGGAATGACTTCAATTAGACGCCTGGTTTTTGATGTTCTCGATGGTGGCGGTACTTGGCAGCCAACCAAAAGGGGCGCAATTCGCCTGAAAATGGGTGTACAACACGGTGTTATAATGAAAACGAGTGAAAAATGTTCAGAGCACAGAAAACATGGCAGCTTGCTGGACGCACAAAAAAAAAAACAGAAAAAGAGCGGACAAAAAAAAGGGGAAGGCAGCCACTTTCAATTGTGGCAAATTGCAGGCGTTTCCGCCGCTGCCATCATTACTTATTATTCGAGCTCTGCCCTCACTCTGAATATATTTCGCTGGCATTTTATTTGTTAATTCTTAAATCAGAGTCGCGTGCAAATTTGATTATTTCGCCTTCAAGCTGTGACCCATGGAGTTTGGCAAGAGTTGCCAACATTTCTCTCCATTGCATTTTTCATTCACATTTTGTATTTTGTATTTTTGATTTTTTTGTTTTTTCCCTTTTTTTTCGGGAGATAGAAAATTCTTTTGTTAGAATCTGGTTGCTGCTAATGAGCCATTGAAAGCGCGATTTGCATACGGGACGAGCGAATCGAAATTGAATGCAAGTAATGAAATATTCCGGATTTGAAGTAAGAGAGTGAAGTCCGTGAAATGGGAACTTCAAGTGTCCAGTAATTGGTATTTGCAAATTGGAAATTTACCTATCTGTAAGCGCATTAAATGTTTTCAATAAAAGGGATTACCAAATACACTAAAGAACCACGGACCTTTTTACCTTTGAATTGCAATGAGTATCAAAACAAAAATGTAAATTTGAATTTGGATTTCTTTCTTGATCCTACCATCTGGCGAAGGACTAAAAAGGAAATCAGTTGGCAATTGACAGAAACGAGCCCAATGAAAACAAAACCAAAAATGCAATGCGTTTGATTGTTTGTGCAGAAAGTGCATGAATCGCATTCTAAAGTCCAGAGATTAAAAACCACCCACTAGGCGCTTTCAATCAACCTGCCTCCGAATGCAACTCACAATTTTCGTCACGAATTTTGATTAATTTTCTGTTTCAGCCGCCTTTTTTTTGTTTGTTGTTTTCGTTTGTTCAATATTCACGCATTCGCAATCAAAGGAACTGAATTGGATTTATGGGAAACTCAGTCGCAAAGGAGCCTGCGAGGATTTCAAGGGCGAAGGACAATGAATAAATCTGCTGAATGCAAAAATCCAGGTCTCAGCCTATACCAATATAGCTGGAAATTATATGAGAATATATGAAATTCAGCAGATCACAATGGGAATTTGTCACGGAAACAACTTTTGCAATAAAGAGGACTAAGTGTAAGCTAAAAATGATTTTCGGGATGAAATTAGATGAGAAATATGACTTGTTACAACTACTTCTGATTTTAAGCACTTATCCTTGAGGAAAGGGACTTTAAAACGAATGGTTTTGAGCACTTTTCTTGCAGTTGCATAATCAGACCATTGCATAATTTTTGCCCCACACGCGGACATTTGAAAAAGGCGGCACTCACACTATAGCTTGCATTAATTATAATTTGCAAGCTGCGGGTGAATCGCAGCTTATAATTATGCAAAAGTCTGCAATGACACGCCCACCTATGCAAGCCCGCCCCCCAGCTGGGCAGCTACCCCACGTTTTTCACACATTCTGTTCCCCCACATCATTTTTTCCCCAAGAAATAATTGAAAATTGCGCAATTCTCACAAGTGGGAAACGGAGCACATGCCCCATGCTCCTCCTCCTGCATTTCCACCACAATTAACCAGGCGAATGACACTCCCACACATGCACGCTATGCCACGCCTACAACGCCCCATTAGAATTATTTTCCCCTTTTCCGTGGTTTTCCCACATTTTTTGTGGAATTTCTCCGGCAAGCGCCAACGCCCTGGCCCGAGGTAAAAAAAAGAAAAAATACCATGTGTGGGTGCGATTATTATTATCATGATTATTATGCGCAAATTGCAAAATTTCGCGGCTGCAGAACAAGGAGCAGCACTGCTAGAAAATACTTGGTACCTTTACAACTTATTTGGTTTTCTTCAAAAACAAAAAAACCCGCTTTCTGTAAATCTATAATATATGAAGTCTATCATAATATATAAAATTTATGTAACTGAATAATAATGTGTGCATACTTGCCACGCTTTAGTAAGTGAACTCTTTTGTTCTCAGTGCAACTCAGGGGGATTTTATACGAATCCGCATGCGAGATTTTCACCGTATCACTGGCTTCACAGTTGAAGCCACAAATTGCTGCGGTTTCTGGCTGCATTTTCCATTGTTTCACAAAATGGCGTGGTTTAGGCCACGAAGAAAAGCAAGGCATAATTGTAATGAAAACCCACACCCGACGAGCGGATGTCTATATAAAAGTTGCCTGTGGTCTGGGCAAATCAGCCTCATCATTATCATTATCATTATGGAAGCGCTGGAAGACACGTGAAAATGGCTATGTTTTGTCATGTGTTTCTATACATTTTTCTTCAAATTTGCAATTTCCTCTGCATAATTTAATTTATATAAATCCCTCATATATATTTACAAGTACTAGAGTGCTTACTTCTACTTGGAGAGCATACATTTCTTATTTATATCGCATTTCCCAACAGCATCGAGTGCTCCAATCTTCCATTATCGAAAGCCCTTTCTCCCCCACGAAAGCGCCTGGCTCATTGCGAGTAATACGAATAATACGAATAATAATTGCTGAGCAACAACAAAAAGGCGCAAGAAATTAATTTCCATGCGAAAGATCAAAGAAAGTTTTCAATTGTTGCCATTTGCCCAGCAGCGGAAGTGGGTGGTTGGTGGGTGGCTAGAAGTTGGGGGGGGGGGGGGGGTATCCATGTTCGGGAGTGGGTGCTTAATACGAAATGTAGCAATTATATTCTTGCATCCACCATCATCATCGTCATCATCACCCACCATCGTGCATATTTATTCATTTTTTCATTTACACATTTTTAATTTCAATTCTGAGCCAAAGTCTAGGGCTTTCTCCATTTCTCCCCCCTGCTTCCGTTTCTCCGTTTCTCCGTCCCTCCGTTTCTCCGTCCCTCCGTTTCTCCGTCCCTCCGTTTCTTGCCTGCATTATGGCTCAACTCATTTCCTGTGACAATGGCCACCGCCCCTCCTTCGATGGGGGGTAAGGGGGCGTGGCACCTACCGCCCACCTCCCACTAGTGCATTACGTACGTGTACTTAGCATTTCCTCGGTCGGTTTATGCCTCTGTTGTTGTTTTTCATATGGAAATCAACACATACTTGATTTTTAATGAAGTACTTTTTCATTATGTACACACACATATATACGTTGGAAAAAGCATCACACACACACACACACACACAGACACACTTATGTATATGCAATTTCTTTTCATTTCCGCCATCTGAGTTGCACTTTGTGTTTGTTTTTTTTTTTCGTATTTTTCCCCATCCTCTCTCGCCATTTCTCTTAATTTCTATTTTAGTTTGCTGCTTATATCGTCTTTTCATGCAAACGTCTGTGTATGTGTGCCTGGACACTTTATGAGTGCATGTGTGTGTGCTCCGATTGTTTTCAGTGGAAGAATGCCATGGTACAGTGAGATATTGTCATTAATGGGATCTTCCATTATCTTTTAAGGATACTTCTCCACATCCTTTCCTTCAGTTATTACAAAATTAATACGCATAATCCAATGCTACTGCTGGAAACATATTATTTCGAAACTGCACTTGATTATTTTAAGTGTCGCGAAGATTTCAGACGGCGATCCGCACAATTTGCCATAACCAGTCTGCATATTTCCCAGCTGACTCATTCAGCGAGCGATCCTTGATCCTTGATCGTTGATCCTTCAGACCTGTTCCCCATCTTCCTGCGGCTCTTCCTGCTTTGTGCAAAAAAGAAGCACTCTCCATTTGGCATTCTTCTGTCAAAATATTGACACAACAGTTGTCGGGCTGTCAGGTCGCTTGGCAGGACTTGGCAGGACATTCCAGTGCGCCATTGTCCTGCCGCAGAATGGGCTCGGCACATCGTGATCACATCGCCAGCAGCGATGGGCAGCAGAAATTACTTGTAATTATATTATCTGCAGAACAAACACTGGTACCAACTCGGCAGGATGCCGAGTAATTATAATAATAGTCCATCCAAAGAAGTGCCAATGTAAATAGGCCGTTTTGCAGGAGAGGTGCGAAGAGGGTCGAACGGGATTAGGGGTTAGCATTGACCTTTCACCGGCGAAGGTGTGATCGAGCATCCTGGGCAACCTGGGCAAAACACAACAATCCTCGGTAGCAACAGTTGGCCCAGGACAAACAATGGCCATGACATTGATTTTGACCACCGAAAAATCCGAAAAATCAGGCAGCAACAGCTGAAGGCGTTTCAAGAGGAATTCGTGTGTGTGGAATTAAATAGTAATGTCTTCTAAAACAATAGACGAAGTAGATGTTTAGCAATTTCTAAGAATGCGGAACAACACACCCAATTAAAATATTTCCATTATTAACAGAAAATAAAGTTTGCTACATTCGTTTACTGATAATTAAATGCAATAATTCTTTATCTATTCTGTGGAACTTTTAACAAATTTGGGCTTTATTATTTCTTATGACATTTCATGCCGCAAATTGTTATATTTTTACGTTGCAGTCCAATTTTATTCCGAATTGCATTTGCATCGCTCTCACATAATGTGTAATGACTTGCCAAGAACTACGCCACTTAAACACCTTTTCCACTTGATACCAACCTGCCCGTCATTATCCATTATCCCGGACTATCGGAGGCTGACTTATAGCCCAATTAATTGGATGATTAACGCCAATCTGCCATTCAACACAAAGGATCCTCGGCCACTTGAGTTCCTCCTCTCAGCTAACTCAAAAAATGAAAAAAAAAAAAAACAGCCAGCAGGAGCAGAAGGCACAGGTGCTTTTCCACTCGTCCGATGGCTCAGCAACTTTTGCAAATGCTTTCCTCCTTTTCCCAGCGATTTTCCAGCAAACTGGCAACGTTTACACACAACTCCTCAAAGAGCCTTGTTTTTTCCTCCATTTCTGAACCAATTCTACATTTTTTCCCCCCACCGCCGCGTTTTCAAGCGTGACTAAAGCGTTTCTCCAAAAGGCTGCTAACGAGCGCAATTTTCAGAGAAGGTAACGTGATTCTTCTAGGATTTCTTATGGGTTAATCAGGTACTAAGTTTCTCTACACATTTGATATCCCCAGTTTGGAATTAAGAGCAAATTACCAATAGTGCATGTGTTTAGCTTCATATTTTTCTACTCTTTTTAGCCATTCACGACTATCGGCATGTTGACCTGGCCCAAAGCCATCTCCTCTCTAGGTCAGGTGAAAAACTCACACATGGCTCTCAAGTTGTCGAGTTCTCGAGTTCTCAGTTCTTTGGCTGGCAATCGGGTTTAATTGGTAAATGGTTCATTTAGCCGTCAGAACCAATTACGTACCACACTCAAATTCACACTCACACCCATATTCACACTCGCACCCATATTCACACTCGTACCCATATGCACACACTTGCCTGGCCGCTTTTTCCGCCGCTTCTGTAAAAACAATTACAACAGTTTTTCACCTTTTTTAACGAGGCAGCGCCGATGGGCGAAAGTGCCTCTCGAGGGTCTGGTTCTCCTTCGCTGGAACCAATTAAATTTTTAGAATATGCCATGGATGATACGCCCCTGCTGCGGAGATGGGTCTCAATCGAATTAATTCATTTGATGCGTTTTGGGTAGCAATTTGCACACGCCTCTTTGATTGGATAATTGTCCATAATGATGTGTAAACTGTAGTTGGTAGCGCTTGATTTATTGGATATTGGGATATTGGGATTTTGGATAATGGATAATGTATAATCGATGAACGAACCAACGAGCTTCAAGTCCGCTGGCTAATTGCTCGAATCGAATCAGTCAAAACGTTGGTAATATATGTATTTAAAATGTTACCCAAACGCTAAAAGCTGAGTAATTCTTGGATTTGGTAAGGGGCTTCTACTAAAAAAACGCATAAATAAACAAAATGCATTTAGAATATTTTTACAAATATTAATGGCACAACTCGGCTGCAGGACATCCACACCTTCTGCATTCTAATTGGTAGCTAACATGGGCAAAACTGAACAAAATAATGCGAGAAAGCAGAAAGCAAAAAGCGAAAAATGCTTTTCTCAAAGGAAATCAACATATTTTTGCATTAATTTGGATGGTCTGGTTTTTGTTCTCGCAGAGGGCAAAACGAGTTAAAAATGCCGAGAGTAGAGTGAGAGAATGCGACTGGAAATGGGAATGGAAATGGAGGCATTACAAAACGCGTGTGTGCTCGACGAGGCGGGGAAATATAATAATGAGGACACCCACCAGGTCTCTAGGGCTCTACGAGTAGGACTCCAGGACTCCAGGACGCCGAGGAGCCATAACCCAGTACCCAGTACAAAGTACCCAGTACCCAGTACCCAGGACTCACCACATCCTCACCTCGTTAGCTAACGATGCTCCGCCCGAAATGGCGAAATGGAGTATTAAAAAATTATGCAAATGAATTCGTACGTTCGCATTCGCTGGGAAATTGCGAGGAGGCTCTTCGCTCCTTCAGCGCCACACCCACCAAATGCGCGAAAATTAAGCGCAGGCGGTGCATTATGAATGTTGTAAATTCATTTCAGCCATATACTTTTCTTCCAACGCCCCTAAGGCCTCTTCAAAAAAGACACGAGCCGGGCTAAGCAGTCGGTGCAGAATGGGATCGGAGTGGAGTGGACAAATGCGTAAAAACAATTACGCTTTAATTGCAGTGATTTCCCAGGAAACGAGCCACGGACACGGTGCAGAAACAGGAAAAAATTAATACAAAAAAAAAGAGCCAGCGAAAATTGGAATGGGGGGGAAACGAGGGGGGTTTTTCTCAAGCGGTTTTGCATATTTGTACAAAAAATAAATCCTACTACTAACGAGTCCTCGATATGGACAGGTGATTCCGAGGAACAGTGGACAAAAATGCCATAGATAAATCAACGCTCTAAAGGAAATTCAGAATGTATGTATTATATTATATACTGCATGTAAGGAGCGTTGCTTTGGATGGCCAATTCATGAATAAACACTTATAACGCAACTATAAACTAAATGAGTCAGATTATGTATTTAAATTAAGTTTAACACACTGTTTTTGTTGGACAATTTGTTTTAAATTTCTGCCCTTTTACTTGGGTATTCTCATTTGTGCCCATTTTGGCGAACGTTTGGCTGCAGTTGGCAATTTTAATCTCGCTTAGCGAATTATGAAATCCTCATGGGTGTGTGTGGTTGGAAATCATATTCACATTCATGCTTGAATGGGCACTTGCTTGATCAAAGGACGACACTCTTGAGAAATTATCATAAAAGGATTTGCGGCAACGGCGACTGTTCGCCATACCATTTCAATCCTTTTCTTTTCTTTTCCTTTTCTTTTCTGTATGTTTTTTTTGCGTGTGTTTTTTCTTTGCATTTTTGAATAGAGCGCCTTGCTTTTGTTTTTTCATTTGAAAATTGCAAAATTTGAATAATGCGCAAGTGGCGTGAACAGCCGACTGAATGGAAAATCATATTCAGATTGGGTTGCAGATGCAGCGCTGATTGCATAATAGGCATTTCCACAATCCACGGATTGCAATTAGACAATTGTCGAAGGCGCGATGGAAATTGGTGTAAATTGTAAATTGTAAATGCTAAATGCTAAATAAGTAATCAAGCGATTCGCTGGCTTCAAGTGCATTTCGGCATTTGCACTTTGAAGTGGTTGAGCACTCGAGACGAAAAGGACCTCACACCTAGCCGAACATATCCTTATGCCATATCCATATCCTTCTTCCTTTTCCGCGACAATCAAGGTAATCCCACTCAGGCTGATTGACATCAATGGCCTTTTGCAATGCCTAATAACTCAGGGCTTTGGCTTTAAGAATTGATTAGTTCTGCCAAAAATTGGATTCAAGCATTCGATGTAAGCAACTTTGCTTATGAAACTAAATAGTGAGTGTCCCCTTGATAAGCTATTTAGTATTCAATATTGGGACAATTCTTATAACTTCACGTATTTAAACGTAATAATGCATTTTATGACTAAAACATATTATTTTGTCATTGATTTAAATGAAACTGTATCGGCGACTGATTTATATCCTCTTTTAATTGCTAGTTATCAATTTAAAACCTATTTAACTGTACTGTTTTGCTTTATATAATATCATCATCTGTGAGCAGGAAGTAATAGTTGAGTCTTACAATGTAATCGATAATTTTTATAAAAAACACTTGGCAAATGGCTTTGTGGCAATAGAAAATGTAATCCTTTTCAATTGGGCTATGGCTATTTCAAGGTATTTAATTTCTTAATTTTAAATAGAATAGTTCGTATATTCTTAAGCCTGTGCACTTGAATGTAGTTAGATAAAACTAGTCGATTTTTTTAGCTCAAACCAAAGGCCTTCAGTATTAATCAGCACTTTGCACAGCACAGTTTTTAAGTCTGTATAGATTTGTGGCACACTCTTGATAAATAGCCATTCAGGTAATATTGCTTAGCCATAAGTATGGAGGTGCCCGAATTTCAGGATACTCTAGCCCTAGGTTCGTGTCCCGACTAAAAGGACACTGAAAAGTTTGCACAAATTGGCAGCTTTTAAGGGTTCAACAGGAAAGGAGGGAAGAGGAGCTTTTTGCACACTCGCAAAAGGGTTGCTTGTTGTTTAATTTACCTCACGAGTATTGGTGCTAATGAATCACCTTGCTGGTGTGTGCGTATGTGTGTGTGTGTATGTGTATGTGTGTGGCCATTGCGCCTGCCCATGTCCTTTGGACCACGCTGCGTATGCGTCACGCCGCGTAGCGATTTGATTTAATTTCCGTCGATTAAACGCTGCTCTCCAGAATAAAATGGGGGCGGTAGACGAGTGATTTGTTGGCAATTTCGTTAAGTTGCATTTAATGTCGATTGTCGTTCATTGCAATTTGCTCGATACACAATAAGAGCGATAAATTAAATTACAGCCGGCGCAGGACGAGGCCGGCCAAATATGTCAATGGCAGGACGAACAAAAATCCCCCCAAAAAATCCACCGCCAAGTAGTTGGCCCGAAGTGTATTTAAGCTAAAAGCTTTAGAGCCCTCTTGACAATGGGCCAAGTTGTTATCCTTGCCCGCCTGTCCGCCTGCTCCTTGCTCCTTTCGATTTTCCTTTGCCTTTTCCTTGTGCCCAGTGTAATCCGGCGGACGCTCGGAAAAACCCAAAGCATTTTCCCTTCGGCTCTGTTTACACTCATTGCGGTCCAGTCAAACGCAGTCAACAAGGCTGTCCAGAATGGATATACCGCATTATACGTGGGGGGCATTGGGGGGATTTCCTGGTGGTGGAGTTGTGGATTTCGTGTGTGGCAATGTGTGGGGATCTCGATTGTCATGCGGTTGTTGCCACAGCCTTTTGTGTGCTAAATCATTTCAGTTGATGCCAAATTCGGTATGTAATGTATTCAATCAATTAGTTCGAATCAACTTCAACTTAGTTCAATCAACTTCGAAGACCAAGAGATTTTCTACGTATCTCTCCATTTTTACTATCTTCTACTAACTTGCATCCGCTCCACCTGGCCCAACCACGCCCACTTCCGCCCCAAGCTCCAGCTAAAAAAAAAAAAAAAAAAAACACACACAATTTCTTTGCATATGAAAGGAAAAGAAATTGCTTAACGGCAATTTTCACCCTTCGACGCACAAATGGAAATTTCTTATTTCGTAAATGAATTAATGCCGGATTACGATGGGAAATGGAAAATGTCTTTGATAGCGATTTTTTTCTTTGGTCTCTACGCTTTTGCCATGCAAATGAGAAGCATATTTTCAAGCCACGCATATTTTCATATTTTCGCTGATGGAGCAAAGGCACCTGGAGCACCTAGAAGTGCTCTACCTGGTGTATAAATAAAAATGAAATTAAACAATTTGCTATTCCACGAATCGAGGCAGATATTATTATGTTATGCGGAAATGTATCGAATGCAACATCTGTCGTGTGAGCAAATAAATTAAGGGGCATAAAGAAGCGTATCTGATAGATACCGCGCACAATGGGCCTTTTTATCATTGCTGCCATCGCTGCCATCGCGCTGACAAAAGGATGAAGTGCAAACATTTCACGTCACCGTCGGCAGGACGAAGGACAAACATGTCAACCAATTCTGACAAGTCGCCTCTGAAGTGGGAAAACCCGGGGAAAAACTCCGAATTCGGGGGTAGCGCTGCTGTTTGCGGTCTGTCATCATCGGTTCATCGTTATTATTATACAAATTCTAGGGGCATCTGCTTAGTTTTCAAACCTAACGGATGCCAATCTTTAGCTGTAAGTAACTGCATCTATAAAAGCATAATCTATGTATTGTATAGCATAATAATTTACCTAAGTGTATGATATTTTATACATTATTTGCCCCCTTTTTAATTGAGCTTTTGAGTATAAAACAAACCTTATATCGAATGTTGATAACAATTTTCGAATGCCATAGACTACTGTACTTCCAAAAAGTCGCCAAGACCAAGTAAACCGAGTGCAATGTCAACAGTTAAAGTGTCAACATGCCAAATGGAAATAGTAATAGAAATATATATATTCGTTTAGTTGCAATTCGTTTAGCACAAGGACTGTCAGCGGCAGTCGAAGGAGTTGGCTGTTAAATCCGATTGCAATTCCCAATCCGAGCCGGAATCGCAATCGGAATCGAGAATTCGCTTTTGTTATGATGATTGCACAATAAATATGACGCCGGCACCTGCGACTTGATTCGATTTAATAACTTGCGTCACACGCACACAAATGCGCCAGTGTGTAAGTACGTTAGTACGGCTCACTTAAATCGTTTCCTGTTAACTGCTTTTGACACGGCACCGCACAACTACACCCAATGCCACCCGCTTTTGGCCAACTCTTTGCCTTTCACCCTTTGCAGCTAGCTGCCAATATTTGGCATGCAACAAGCCATTGTCGCACGATAATGGAAAATGCGAAATGTGATTTTCCAGGCAGAAATATACCTGTTGCCGTTTAAACATGTTCATTTTAAACATCTTGAAACATTTTCTAAACAGCATATTCCTTCTAACTGATGCGTCGCTAAGTACTTGCATCCCAATAATTGGTTCGAAGCAATCCATTAAATGTGGCCTGCAGAAATGGCGAAATCACAAATTCTATATCATTCAATTTTGCGGAAAAAGGAAGAGGATGGAAAGTCGAGGACAACAGCCAACATAATTCCCCATTGCAATTGTGCGCCATAATGACATCCTGTGCGCAATGCACCGCGTTCAGCCCACAAAAAAAAAAAAAAAGAGTCCTGCCAGGCAGCCATTAGCGAAATATGAGAAAACATAGAACGATGACAAATATAATAAGAGCACCCAGAGCGAATCGCAACGAGTCAAAGAAAAAATTGCAAAGAAAAAATACATCAAATGCATAGGGTGGATTGTCCGATTGCATGAGGGTTAAGTTACCGAACAGCGAACACCGAACACCGAACACCGAACACCGAATTAAGCTGAATAATTTACACAACCCCTTGAAAGTGCACTTAAGAGCTACAATATAATAATAAATGGAAGCGTAAAAATGCTGAAATATTATTTTCCCTTCGCCCCTAACCGCTTCGTTCATAGTCCTTCGTCCTTTGGCATCCTGGCTTCCTGTCACTGACTGCCAATAGAAAATTGCGTTTCCCAATTGACTGACTGATTGACAAATCGACTGACTGTCTGACTGCGGAATTGCGATTCGGCTACACCGAAAAAATATGTGCCATTCAACATGTTATACGTATACTTAATTAGTTACTAAGCTGAAGTAGTAACATAACTATACTCTAACTATTATCATAAAATGATCACCAACTTAGGTCATTTTTACCATAATATTTGATCTGCAAACAAAACTAGTTTCTTCCAGTGAGCTTGCGCTGGGCTGTGCAGTTGTCTGAACGGGCATTGAATGGATCCTGAAAGATGGAATGTATCCTAAAAGGAGGTTGGGCGATGTGCTGGATTCAGTCAAGTGTATTATCAATTGAAAACTCAACGAACTTGCCAGGTAGCAGTGAATTGGATTGGATTGAAATGGATTGATTTGACGTGGTCGGTTAAGTTGTCGGCAGCTGTAGAAATCGCTGTCTAGTGGAGGCGCTATAACTATACCCTTCATATACGAAAAGGGAAAACAACTGATTGGACAGCCAATGCAAGTGAAGTTCTTAACACTGATAGAGAAAACCGAACTGAAAGAATTACAATGACACATCTAATGAAAAATTTGATATCAGCTCTTGTTTTCAGCATACGCTTTCTACTCCTTTTCAATTGATTTATGAATTAGAATTAGAGGGTCGCCATAGGGCATGCGCCAGTCGACTATATCGGCGCACAGTTGCTGGCCCGATTTTTCTTTCCTTCCGCTGCTCCTCGCTAATGACGCTGATGAGTTGACGAGGTAGGTTTTCCAGGATATTAACGACAGCGCCAACGAGGACGCCCGTTAATGAGGACGATTATAATGTTGCTGATTTTGCGTTGAAACTAACAGGCAACTGAAGCGCACAACTTAACCCCAAGCCTTACCCCTTTTTTTTCCATACCCATATATATATGTATATCCATTGCATTTTTTTCGCGATTCTAAAGTTTGTTCTATTATTCCGAGTGCTGGGGGGATGTCGAGTACGGTTGGCATATTTCTGCTCCAAATGAGGTTTGGTTTTGAGATCCGTTGGCGCAAACAATGCCGCACCACCCACCCAACCACCTAACCACTCAACCACTGAACCACCCAGTGCCCCCTTATTGGGAAAAACCCCTTGAGCAGCCCAAGACTGCGCCCATCTATTCAATTCAAAATTCGCTGCGTGGCCCCACGATAATCACGATGATGACGATGATAATAACGACGATTTTGCTGCTGATGCTGATAACTGATGACTACTTCACTTAATGCAAATTTTCATCCGGACAAGCAAAAAAAAAAAGATTTCATAAATTGATGAGTTCCACCACACAGAGCAAAAGAAAGAAATATAGATGAAATATAAGCAGAATATATATTAATCATTTCATAACTAAGTCAGTTTCGAATTAAATCAATTTACAATCAATTAGATGAAATAGAATTCTAGTTTCTTAACTGTGATTATGATTTGAAATAGAATTCTAGTTTCTTAACTGTGATTATGATTTGGTTCTTCTTTCTTACCAAAATATTAACTTAAAGACCATTCGTTGTTCTAGGGGGAAAATGACTGAACTTGATGGCAATCCCCCAGGTTTTTCTCCCAGTACAGCCCCGTAAGAAAAACCTCAAGGGTTGGGGCAGCAAACGAGGCCATAATACTGCAAATCGTTGTATAATGAATGAGATGCTGCAACTCGTTAGGCCATAAAACATAAAGAGTGAGTGTGGGGGGCGAAAAAGGACCCTTGGATGGATGTACACTGCTTTGAAAAGCCTTGCTGGCAAGCGTTCTGCAATTTCACATCTGAAATTAATATGCCATTGTGGAGGTGTGTTTAGGGCCAAATAAAAAGTTGCGAAATTCAATTTCCACCTCGATTTTCCCGCATTCGAGATACGCTAACGATTTGCGCAGGAATGGGACTCAACTAACGAGATTTGCATATGGATGCGAGTGGTTTGCCATCATAAACTCAATTCCCACAGCGACATAATCAACTGACGGCGAAGACGAACTCAGGATTCTTGCTCCGAAATTAAGAACGAAAATTGCATTGAAATATGGGAAAAACTTGGAAATCAGCAAAGCAAATGAAGCGGAACATCCAGTATGGGGCTATGTGGCACTGATTGGTGGTGAAATATAGTTGGTAGGAGTTGTGTGAACCCCCTTCACAGGTTTAGGCCGTGTATCATTACCAAGAGCTTTGGGCGCTGATCAATGTATTAATATACATTATATATATGAACTTTGTGTACTTTAACTAGACACCTGTTACCTAGATGCGCAATTGAGAAACTGCACTCATTTTTAATAAAAACTGTAGTTTTCAATAATATGTAATAAGTTTTAATAAATGAATAATTATAGTATTGTTTAAGCTTGTAATACTTAGGAGTCAACCTCTGCCACCAATCTGCGTTTCTTTGTGTTCTGATGAACTCGTGTGGTTAACCAGGTGCAACTTAATCCCTGTGACTAAGCCTGGCATTAAGTGACTGCCCTTACCCGCAATCAGTCCAATTGCCGGCAGGCCTCATTAAAAAGGAGTCGTCATGATATGCCTCATTAGGAGCGATCCGGATACGGAAGGGCCGGATTCAGAAGGGCCTGCATAATTGTTGATTCGATGCAATCGAAATTCGAGTTCGTCAAGTGTTTACCGCCCAGATCATCAAGTCATCAGCATCACAATCGGTGATTACGTGGATACGAGATTTCCAATCTAATATCCGGCAAACGCTGCCCCCCCTGAAATGCGGACAGCCGACCAACCAGGACCCAAACTGGCGCCAAGGTCCAAGGGTTCCGGACTCTGAGGGCTGGCTATCTCTGTTTAACCCACGACGACCCACTGGTGGTTGTTTCTTACCTGCTGAACGGGCGGGGCGGCGGGGGGTGGTTGGTTTTGCGTTGGGTGGGCTTATGGATGGGTGGCTCATAGAGTGGCCGAGAGCAACCCTCGATTTTTTTTTCCGCCTTGTTCTGACTTTCGTAATCATCCTTGACAGGAGTTCCATGTTCCATGCCCCTCCCAGTTAATTTGTTCGGCCCTCTCTTTCGCTCGCTATGGTGCCCTCTCTGTCGCACGCCCATTTTTCTGTGGCCTCATTTATTCATTTTCATTTTATGAATTGCATTTGCGCTCTCTCCCTCGCGCCCTCTCGCTCGCACTCGTGCGACCTGCGCACACACCACTCGCCCTCACTCTCTCACTCGCCATACAGCCATCTCTCTCCGTTGCGGTAGCCCTCTCTCGTTCCCACCCCTACATAGGTGGCCTCAGCAGAGGAAGCCATTATACATTTTCCTTCGTCGAGGGGTTGGGAAAGGCGTTTATTAAAACGCTGATTACGACTTGGATTCGGCAACCCCTTTCGGTAATCGGTGGTTACTTGTGGCCAACAATCGCCTAACTAACCAGGAAACTAATTTTGGAAGTCCCAAATCTTACAAAGCCCCATTGCATAATATAGCCATAGCATCAGAATGTAACCAGAAAGCTCATAAGGGAGGCGGACATTTTTTTGTCGATAACTCAAATTTTTTTGACAAAAAACGAACAAAACGCGACTTTAGGCAACAATTTAACATTCGCCAAGAGCTTTTAGATAAAATTTATTAATAAAGAAAATTACCATCTCCAATTTCATTAAAATTTAAAAAAAAAAAATGGCTAACAAAAAAATTACTATTTTGCATTTTTGGTAACCATCATCAAAATTTGCGAAAAATGGTCAAAAATTAGGAATTCCGTTCGATTGGGAATTTAAATACGAACTCAACGAGGTATGCCATTCCAAATCAAATAATTATTTTTTAAGTTAAAGTTGTAAAACAAATTACATTTGCAACTATGAATACAAATTGGGATTGTAGTCCTAAGCAAAACAAGGTTTGCCATTCCACGTTGGGACAATTATTTTAAATATTTTTGACAAACAACTTATTATATTTTACCGAAAAATGAGAAAAACAGTTTTGGGTAAAGTTTGTGCCATTGCCTGAAAAGAAACTGTTTTGCTTATGCAAATAATTGCATTAATTAATTGCCAGTAATGACTGGGATGGACTTGACTAGGATGAAAAGGACACGACCTGAACTTTACCGCATAAAATCGGCGGTCTTTGGAGCCTCATCATTCGGATACTCTTTGATTCCGCACAAGTGCACAAAAGCCAAAGCACCACGAAGTTATTCATATTGCGATGGCAGGACTTAAGGATGTGCATGGATATGCGGATATGGGATACTTGAAGCATATTAATGCATATGCAAATTACTGAAGGATGGGCACAAAAGGAAAACTGCAGCCGGCAGGTGATGATGTGGTGCATGGGTGTGGGATCATGTGGCGCGGTGGGTGGCTCAGTGGTGCCGGCGGTTTCGCTTGGTTGGTTCGTTATTCGGTTACATTGCATTACATTTCATTTCAGAGATACACCGGAAGAACTTATTGCTGAAGCTGGAAATTAAAATTGTTAAGAGCATCTTTAGCTTAGATTTGTTTTGTTAGCTTAAATGAAATTTGCAAAGTATTTTTCTATATGGAAATTGGGTAAACACCAGCATTTAAATACTGTCTTATTTGCAACTATTTTCGCTACGTGTCGCTGGTAAGTCGGAAATTTAATTCCTTCCAGTTTTATGCATATTCACAAGATGACGACAGCGGCAACGCACACTTTTATAAATTAAGGATAACGACGTCGTCCTCGAGAGGTTGTGCGTGTGTGTGTATGTGTGGGTGCCGTGTGTGTATACATACATACATACATATATCAACCTGATGGCTCTGTAATGAGACGCATTTTCCATATCCCGCGGATATCCTTGGCTGCTTTGCATAATGCTCCTTATGCCTTGGCTCATAATTGTTATATGCTTGCATTTCTCCGAGATTTCTTTTCGTTCGTGCAAATTGTTAAAAGACCATAAACAATTATTTTGCATTTCGCTTTGAGGTGCGATATCCCTTTGACGGACGGCCGTCCTTCGGCGACATGAAACACGTGTGCCACAAAGGATCTTATTGCACTTTTTGCGTCTGAATATTTTTTTTTGCATTTTACCAATGTATTTAATCTGCCCATCGGCGATTCAAAAAGGTGAATGAAAATTGCTAAAAGGGTTTCAGCATACATAACATCCTGCAGCTCAGCAATACAAATGCACATCATAAATGCATATAATACGAGTATGTTTTATATTTTTCCTTGGGAAATAATTTTTAAAACAATGCAATTAAAATATAAGAAATATATTCATTGAAGATTCAATTAAATGAATAATGAGTTGCAACCTTTAAGCGTGCCTATGCCTATAAATCTATAATATACTGATTTTTTTTATCAAAAAATAATAAAAAAAAATGTTGACAAAAATGTGATATTTTCAATCGGCGTATTCGCCATAACATGGCCAAAAAAGGTGTCAGAGATAAAATGAAGACTGTTTTGTGTTGCTAATAAACATAACTAACTATCCCTATCACTACTCTTATGGTTTTGGGATAAAAAAATTTTGACAAATTTTCGCATTTTTTGTAATCAAAATTTGCAAAAAATGGCTAAAAAATAGAATTGCCTTTAATGGACACCGTTCAATTGGGAGTTTAAATACGAACTCAACGAGGTATGCCATTCCATATTCAGACAACTATTTTTAATGTTATGTCCAAAAAACTAACTATTTTGTAACTGAAATTCGGAAAAATGGCTTTTGTCATAAATTTAACAAATTTTTAAAGGGCATTTTAACCATAACTTGGCTAAAAATGATCACAAACATAAAAGAATAACTGTTTTAAACAGTAAATTACCAATACTAGCGATTTCTGTCACTTTTTGACGGACTGGGGGAAATTTCATTTTTTTTTTCAATTTTTTGCATTTTTTGTAAGGGGTACCATCATCCAAATCTGCAAAAAATGGCTAAAAAATAGAATTGCCTTTTTAGCACACCGTTCGATTGGGAATTTAAATACAAACCTAACGAGGTATGCCATTCCATATTCAGACGAATATTTTAAAAGTTGTGGCAAAAATCTGATTTTTTTATGACCGAAATTCGAAAAACGACTTTTGGAAAAAATGAAACAAATTTTAATGGGCATTTTAATCATAACTTGGCTAAAAATTGTCATACAGAACTGTTTTGTGCAGCTAATTACCAATGAGTAAATTTTCGCATGTAAGGGGTACCATCATCAAAATTTGCAACAAAAAAAAAAAAAAAAAAAAAAAGGCTCACTTTGAATGTTTTATTTTTTCAGAATCTGTCCAACTGGCAAAAGTTTCATTTAGCACCGCACTGGAGCGTGAAACCTTTCAGACCTCTTAAAAAGGCCCTTTATTCGCTGTCTTTATGCCCATTTGTTTTCCAGGGGCGCGACTGCAAGCCAAGCTGCACAATCATAAAAGGGGGAGCTTTCGGTAAATTTCCACATTTCCACATTTCCCCATTTCACATGGGAAGCTCCACTTTGATGTCCGCGAATTGGGCGGATACCAAAGATTTTCAAATGAAAAATACGAAAAATGAATAATGAAAAATACGAAAAATACAAGAAAAAAAGAGAACCATGATGGCCGACATGGAATGATGGCGAATGCTTTGCTCACTCTTGATTTTAATTTGAGTCTCAATTTGAATTTCAAAGGGCGAGCAAATGCACAAAGAGCGAAATCAAACAATAAACTGCACTCGAGCACGAGGCAGGTGGAACTGGGTGGTTGCAGTGGGTGAATTGGGATGTGAATCGTGGGTGGGTTTTTTTTTTTGGGTGCACCAGCCTCCGGTGGCAAGTGACAAGTACAAGTTGGCCATATTTGGACGCCATGCTGGGCGTCTTAATTCGATCAAAAGGAGCTCCAGCATCCTAGCCTCCTCGATGCACTCGCGTTCGCACTCGCAGCCGTCAGCCCCCATCTTCCATTTTAGGTTAACACCCCGCGTCGATGACGAAGTCAGCCTCGTTGCCGTCGTCTAACCCTTAAGAAGTCCTGCGTGGCTGGGAACTTTTGAGGACATTGTTGAAATTATACTTGGCGCAAAAAAAGTGTTTCCTAAATGATTTTAATGAGAAAAAGGGTTACCGTCGCCGCGCTCAAGTGGCAACGCCCCCCGGGTGGCAACGCCGCCACTCCACTTCGTCTCAGTTGCACTTCAAGTTGCAAACTCAGGGAAAAACTTGTTAATTTGTTTAACAAAAATGTGCGCGGCTTAGCAATGCTACAATTCAAAGACTCCCTATTTCTTTGCAAACGTTTTTTAAACTCTAACAAAATGGTGACCCTAAAATAAACTTTTATTAGGTTGACCCCGAGGCAACACTTTCATCAGCTGCAATTTGAGTAGGAAACCTTGCTTCGCAACTTGGAAACTTGGCAATGTTGCAATGTTTTCTTAGGAAAGTATTTTGTACTTTCACAAAATGGTGACCCCGACGACAACTTTAGTGGGAAGGCCATTCGGTGCCCTCCTCAGGTTTCCAATCTCTCTAGACCCAATCAAACAATCGACATCAATCATAATTTTCGCTATTTTCCTCTCGCATTGATTACTGTCTGTTCGGGCTTTTCTTTCGTTTTGCCGCGCACAGATTTTTTGCGCCATTGTGAATTTTGTCATTTTCTTATTTTCCATGGATGTCCTTTATCCTTGTCAACAGCAGCTAACAATGGTTCGAGGTCCTGGGCTGTTGCTCCTTTGGCTGTCGTTGTCGCCTGTCGGATTTTCATGTTCATTTGTGGTGGGAAAATTGTCATAATCTTTTGACGTGCACCCCGCACCTCATTTGTTCGCATTTTTCCGGGAGGGTTTTTCTTCGCTTCGTTTTTTTTTATCTTCAGCATTCGGCTGCTTGCCACCTTTTTCTGTTTCAGTGCTCTTGGGTTTTCCCCCGCTTTTTGCCTTTGATACTCAATAAGAAATTGTCCTTTACAGGATTAGTGGAAGGTTGACAAAGCCGAGAAACTCACTTAATTTGCATTTCCCACCATTTCACCATTCCGCCCTCGTTTACCATTTTCTTCTTTTTTTTGTCTAAGCCCTCCTCCTTACAAGGCGTATCAACTTACGAATCATTAAAATTTCACGGCTGACTTTCCCCGCTTTTCCGCGGGAGAAACTTTCGCTCGACGGCAAAGAGCAGGCAGCAATTAGTCAGGAAAAAGCGATGGGAGTGGCAGGTGTAATCAAGATGATAATGATATTGGACTCATCCCAGCACTCCAATTGTCCCGTCATGTGAACTGCAATTGAGTTTTCCACACCATTCAGCTTTTCTCGACACCAACAAAAACTAAAGTTTAATGGGATTCAAAACTTAACTCCAATCGACAAATTCTGAAAACATTGCTTGGCGGAATTTAGAAACTATTTTTTAACATTTCATTTTGACTAATTTAGCTATGTGGGTTTCTTGACTTTCAAAGAGGATTTACTCGATTCGAAATAGCTAACAAGAAATGGACACATTTATTTATGAATAGAATGTTTAGTTTTTCCTGAGTACTTCCTGCGTCCTGTCAACTCAATTTGTCCTCGTCCTTCTTGCCAACAAGTGTGAAAATGGCAAGCCAAGTGTATGGGAATAAATGGGCAAATTGAGACACAAATTGAGCAACAAAGAAGCGGAAGGACATATGCGAAAAGGTGCCTCAGCTGTTGGGAAAAATAATGGGAAAATGGTCAGGGCAAAATGCTGTTCATGGCTAAGTGAGTGACAACTCGATTTATTCGCTTATTCACCGGACACTTATTGTCGAAATCGAGGAAATTGTGATTGGTTTTATACATTCGATTTGTTGGACCACTTCAAATACTTAATTCCATTCACTCTAAGATGTATAAGATATTATATCGTAAACGGTTCTATTTGTATTCACTATTCATATTCCTCTGCTCTGAAGAAACGGTAGCTCCATTGTTTTCCTGCACCCATTCCGATTGAGTAGTCAATTCATTCACTTAATCTTAAACCATTCATTCGTAATCGTAATCGGAGACCCACACGCCGCACACTCCATTGACCAAATCACCTGCACAATATTTATGCAAATTTCTGTGGACTTATTTATTTGTTAATAGGCAGAAAAATATAATGATTGCATAATGCGGTTGAGGTGGGAAAAAAAAAACACGAGCAGGAGGGGAAACTGCTTCTCAATTCGAGTGGAAAACGAGGATTTCCTTTGTGTCCGCTGGTGTGGGGGTGGAATTTAAATTCGAATTCGAATTGGAAGCCGAAAGTGCTGGTTCACTGAAAATATATTCGCAATTCTCTTAAAAATATTTTCGAAATTAAGTATTTCCTTTATCGAATGCAATTTTAAATTGGTTTCTGCTGGATAACCAAATGCTGGACGAAAGGCGCCATTTTGCGGTGGTGTTCCTTGAGAGTTCCCCCTTTTTTACCAATGCCCCAAGGGAAGTGGAAATGTCAATGAGTTTTTTTTTTAGCCGCAGGATGGGGGGTTGGATTTTCATTTCAATTCGGATTCTGATTGTCAAAACACGCGATAAATGTCACCAGAGATGCGGATGCAGGGAAACCTGCAAGATGGCGCATTTGATTTCCATTTTGCTTATTGCGAAACGAAATTTGGCGGGGGTAACAATTCATCCTTCAAGCGAGGTCCCCTTTGGTATCCTTTGTGGAGATCCTTGGACGAATGACATTTGCGCCAGGAAGCGGCATTTTGGCATTTTAAGCAAATACATGTGGAGTGGGGGGCCATTTCCTTTTTGTAATCGAAACCCGATCGTCATGACACGGGCAATCCTTTCTACTATTATCCTGGCGGTTGTCGTTTAGCTCTTCACGCAATTTAATCAACTTGCCGCGTTTCCTCCAATTTATTTATTTGTGTGCCGAGGACGAGGTTGAGGACGAAGGTCCTGGTATCAATTACCAAATGTTTTGACAGCGATTGTCCAAATAGGCAGCTTTTGCCCAGCATCCTTTTTTTCTCACCGGCTGCTCATCAGGTATCCTGCAGAGGTTCTGGGAATCCACATTCCCAACTACAACATAACTGCTGTAGGTTCGTCAACAATCAATTAAATCACCAAGCTTAGTAGTTCAGCTGTTTCGACGCACTAAGATAACTACACAAAGTACACAGTACTGAATTGTGTTCTTAGCTGATATGCAATGTTAATTGAAGTTAGAGCCCCATTGGGTAATCATTATCAGTAATCAACTTATATCGAAAAGCATCAACTTTAGCCCAATCTAAGCGCACAAACCCCTCTTATCCAAATAACAAAGAAAGCCCGTAGGCCAGATTGAATGATTTTTCCAATCAATCAAATGACAAAGCTCCAGCTCCCAGGAAATGAAATGTGGCGCTGATGAAGCAATCAATGGGAAGTCTCTGCCCGCTTCGTTGTTATTGTTATTATTATTATTATTATTTTTATTACATTAATGCTATTATTGCCAAGTGAAAATGAAAACAATTTGAGGCTCGTTAAAGTTGACACTTTCATTAAGTCGGCGAAGTTAGAATCATATTTTTTTCGCGTCCGTTGGGCGTTAATGAGGAATGAAATTTGACGAGACGTGGAAAATTAGTGACAAATTAAAAGTCCAACAGTAAGGGCGGCTTCGGGGGTGTTGGCATTTTCGGGAGGAGGTTTGTTGATGCCGCTGCGAGCCATCCAAATTGTGTCAAATGTCAAAATAGAAGCAACTCCCCCTACTTAATCCTACTCACCCCCCTCATTTGTGCCCATCCTTTTTTCACCACCTGCTGCGCCTGCGACTGCCAACGTCCAATTAAATGCCGAAAGACTGAAAGGCGGAAAAGCGGGAAAATCGGGGGGCGGGCGACGGGCGGCATAGATGTCAATGATGTCGTCATGCCACCAATTAAACTAATGATAAGCAAAACGAGCAACGGATCGGAACGAAACGGAACGGAACGCGTCGAAAGTCAAAACATGAAGCCAAATGTAGAGGAGCAAAAAGCATCTGCACGGTAAAAAAAAAACTAATTAGTCACCAAAATTACCAAATGTATACAACAATATCTGCTGCTAGGTTTTCTATTTGCTAATATTTTAATTTATTTATAAGAAATATACGAAAACTGTTTTTCGGTTGCATTTCATTTGTCTAGAAACGTATTCAATTATTTTTAGCAGTGTATTCCTGCAGATTGTGATGCCTGCATACGTAACTGTTAGTGTGTGCCCTCATCATCGTTCTGGAAATCAGAAATGGCAACAAAAGCATCGCTGGCAACCAAAAATGGCAACGAGAGACGTGAGAAATTGCTTGTTATCAAGTTTATTTCGGTCGGCACGTTGCACATGCCAAAAAGTATGCTACGGATTCGGTTGAGTTCTGCGTGTGTGTGTGTAAGTTTGTGCATGCAAAGCTGAATCCAACACACAGATACACACGCACACACACACACACACACACACGTCGGGTTGTCCTTAAGTGGCATCATTTTGAAATAAAGTTGATTCAATCAGATACTGGCATGGATGTGTATGTGGATGTGAATGTGGCACTGGATATGGCACTGCGTGTGTGTTTGCGGGTGTTTGTAGTGCTCCAACTGTCACGCATCCATCCAATCCAATCCATCCACTGTCGGCTGTCTTACATCGGATATCAAGCTCGCACTTCCCACATCCCTTCTAAAGCCCTCTGAAAATTAACCAATTTAAGTTTCCGGCTGAAGGACGCAAATGCAGTAGTTACTGTATCTCGTTTTTGCCTAATTGGGTTGCCAGTTTAAAGGAGTTCAGAAGTCAAACCTCCATTGAATTCCATTGAATATCAATGCAATTGTGATTGGCAAAAAAATTTGAGAGCACATTCATGTGAGAAAGGACATGCATTCATAACAAACAAAACTATTTGAAAAACAAGGAAAATTTGAGACGACAGGAGTTTTGCGATTGCAAAAACATCTCTAAATAAGCAGACATTAACTGCTGAAAAACGTGATTATTTTATAAATTATCCAAACATACAATTCCTGAGATAAAGCCTCGCCAAATTGGCAGGCAAGCTTTTTTGGGCTTTCAGCTGAGGCACCAACCGCAAAGTTATTTTAAGCTCGAAAGGACTCTCGTCCTTTTGCGTGGCGCCATCTATCGTGGTCCGATTGCATTTGCCATAAACGTGCTATAAATATGTGAAAAAGGGTTTGAGGAATATTTCGCCAGGAACTCAGAACTTTATATGTTCTTTGTCACTTTGTCATTTACGCTTTTGATTACACTTTTTTTGGGCGGGCAGAAAACTGCACAACTGGTTTTTCCGAGTTTGTTTTTAGACAACATCAGCTGCGCTAATCCCTGAAAAAAATTAATTAATTTAATACAGCGCAAAACTCTGTACAAAATGTCAGCAAATGTCTACTACTGCAGACTTGTCTTTCAACTCTTTTAATTGAAAAATTCTGAAATCACATAATTGCGAAGCCATTGGCCGTCAGATGGAGCGACAGCATTTTGAGCTGCGTAATTAAGAAAATAAACCTTTAGATACATTTCAAACACAGACAACTCACTTGAAAGAAGCGTTTACTCTCATTGCTGTGCTTTCCGTGTAGGGTGTACTACCGACTTAAATGGTCAAAAAGAAAAGGCCACGTCGGCAGAAAGTGAAAGAAAACGCCGCTTTTCACCCCGTAACTCGCTTGCTTTTTAAGTCTGCGATTCAGATTCAGATTCGCATTCATTTAAATCGCCTGTGAAGAGTGAGCTGCTGCTCATTTAGGCGCAATGTCCACAAAGAATCCAAAGACAACCTCCCCCCCAAACAAAACGCCCCATGTTGGGATTAATTTTGAATTATGAGCGTTTTTGAATTCCATTTGAATGTTGTTTCTGCTGATATAATTGAAAAAAGCGGAATTCGCTTAATACGCCGGCGGCTTAATGAGCTCGCAGCAAAACAGATTCATGGGTGGGGTTCAATGAGGGTTTTCCAAGGGGTGAAGGTCCATCACTGACGGTTCCCCATTCTCTTCTGGCAGTATGCAGCTGATTAGGCCAGGGGCATGGGGGAAAATGCTTATGATCCAAGAATAAAAGCGAATTCAAATTTATACATTTTCTACCTGAACAGAACGACACAAATTATTCTCCAGCTCTAACAATTTTAGAAATAATATATAGAATATTTAACAAATTAATTGGATTTACAAGCATATCGCGCACTAGAAAATAATACATTACTTCTTAACCCCCTGCTCCTTTTTCTTAACCCCTTCCCATTTTTTTTTTTTTTTTATACCAACCCTTCGAGCCAAGGAAATCTAAAAATGCAAGAGGAGGAAGCCAAGTGGACAAGAAGAAGGGGCTCTTTCGAAAGGAATGGAGCAGAAGTTGACCAATTATGTAAACCACTTACACCACTGTTACATATATGTACCTCACACACACACATACACACACAGACGCACACGCACACACCCTCGGACTGGAAAAAAATGAAAAAAAAAAACTGAGAACGAAAACACGTCAATGCGATAATTATTAATAATTATCCACTCGTCCTTCTTTTGCTTCTTCTGTTGCCGCTGCCCCTGTTTCTGTCTCTTTCTACCACTGCTTCCCTTTCTCTCAAACACTTGCAGCACTGAGAGAAATCAGCATTATCGAACTAGGTTTTAAATACTGTGCTGTTAAAAATCTACTTAAATATGAATGATAGCAGTACCAAGTGAAAACTGTTATGATTACAGCTATTAAGATCAGTAATTATCTCAAAATAAAAGTAAAAAGATAAAAGTAAAATAATAAGACTTCTTGGGAAAGTTTTTCGTACATTTCGCTGCGTGTAGCTGGCATGTTGTGGCCGCTCCTTCGAGGCCACTTCGTCCACATCGAGGCGCTCCCTGGCCACCAGTCCACCAGTCCACTAGTCCACCAGTCCAGCTCACTCCATGCGAATCCTGGTGCTGATTTCCCGCTGAGTGGCATTGCAACAAAGGCCACGCCCCCGCTCCGCCGCCCAGTTCGTGTGGCCTGGACTGCTAATGGACGGGCAAAACTAAATTATGGCCAAAATGGTGTTGGCTTTCTGGCTGGCTGCCACTTATGTGCCACTCACACATCCACAAACGTCCGCAACGAAACACAGACATATGTAAATAAACGCATATACATATATCTGAATATACATATACAGCCCGGACTTCCCCATTTTGGAGTTCGGAGTTCGTAGCGTGTGCATGAAACATGTAATTATGAAATTAACGATTTCCAAGTGGCTCAAAGCGACGTCGCCATTTGGGAGCGTGTCAGCCAGTCAACCAGTCAACCAGTCAGCCAGTCAACCAGGATAACGAAATGAAAGTGCAGAACAATGGCCAGGATAATGTGGCGTAAGGATACAGAAGTGTAGGTTTTTGGGGTACAGTCTGTCTCTTGAGCGACATCTCAAATGTTACAAACCCCTTCCGCTGATTAGCTGCAGCTAGTTGCTAATAAATAAATGAGTCGTTTCAGGATTACATATTTCAAGGATAATCAGGCTTTTAAAAGTGTAAAGCTAATGCTTTCAAGAACTCACATAAGATTAATACATTAAAAAGATAAAAATATTAGAGTGTAGGTTTCAATTTTCTAGGCTTAGAAAAACAACATTCATACGAACCTATAATTTGAATGTAAGGAAACCACTCAAAAGCACACTTTTTAACAGACTCGACGCATATACCGCAGCAGGATATCGGTGTTCAAGGACGAAATTTTCTAGCTCGCAACCAGTGCCCCCAAAACCCTTTCAACGCAGGTCCCATGGAGTGATTGTGGTTTTGTCATTAGTCAAATGGCAGCCAAGGTTTCCTATCTGGTTAAGCAACAACAAAAGCGAAAATCGGGGGCATTACCGGGGCTAATATGCGGTTGGATGTGGATAATGCCGAGCGATTCCAGTTTCAGTTCCAGTTCCAATCCAATTCAGTCAAACTCAATCGCAATTCCCCGGGGACCCAGTCAAAGTGAGCAAAAACAAAAAGCCAAAAGCGTTGCAATCGATGGCAGATGTTTCTTTCACCTACTCGCTTAATTAGTTGGGCCAGCGAGGCTTTTAGCCTAATGAGTGGCGGTTCGGGGTGTCGAACTGATATCGTTGATGTCTCAAGATCGTGGGATCAAAGGATCAATCAACCAATAATCGAATCGATGTGAGTTTCCCATTTGCATTCAACAAAAGCCGGAGAGCTCAAGCAACTGCTGCGCCCACACCCGCGCCGAATATAAGAATATATATGAAAACGACTTATTCCAAATGCATCTCGAGTGGCCGTCGAACATCAAACAAAAAAAGGCGGCGCTGAAAAAATGGGAAATAAAGAGCCGCATACAAAGGCTTTTAGCCCATGAAGTGGACGTTCTGCATATGGAATCTGAAATATATATATATATTTATAAATATATATATACATATGTAGAAATACATATATCCACAGAATAGTCGCCAAGCCCGTCTCCACTTGTATTCGTGATTTATGCGCCGTCTCTTTGAGGCTCAAGTGCAGATTACATTATAAATATGAAATAATGCTCGGGTCCTCGAGGACAATGCGAAACGGAAACTCCTTTTATCGAACTTTTGTGTCCTGACCACTTCTGTTTCACTGCAAAGTCATGTGAGGATGGCTGCGAACCAATTACGGGGGGAATTGGGCCCCAAACAAAAACAAAAAACAACGTTGGGCCTTTTATCCCAAAGGAATCAATTGTTTGCGCATCTGGATTACGCGTGTAAACTAATAAAATGGTGTTTAAAGGCTTTACTTACACATTTGTGTGGTGCATTTGAAAGAAAGTCACTTTAAATATATATTTTAAAACATATTCATATTGTCGTTCGCATTCTCGAATTTAGTAATTCCATTAATTACGCACTTTTCATCGTTCAATTGGATTTGTTTTATGTGTACTTTTACAATGCCACTTGAGACAGCAAATGCGAAGATTAAAACGAAAAATTCCATTTAGATGGTATCCAAATTGTCAGTTTTAATGGGTTTTATTATTTTATATTGGGTTGGGGTTGGCTAACAAAATAGAACCATTTCAAGGGTCAAGTGAACTTAAAAAGGTAAATCAATAGTAAAATAAAAACGTAATTACGTTGTCACCCATTAACTTTAACCCGATAACTTTTAGCTGTAGATATTGAAATTGTACAAATATCAAGTACTACCAAATGTAATAATAGAGTACGTATATGAAATAACCATTAAATATTAAATTACCAATTAGTTTTCAATCCAACTTCATTTCCCAATAAACCATTACGTTTTGGAGGATATATGGCTTAAAATTTCCAAAATACCCACTCTAAGTCATCTCCCACAGCTTTTTCACTGTGTAGTTTTAGTTACTGAGTGCTAATTACTCAAAATATCCGGCTGACAGGACCAAAAAACCAGCGAAAAGGAAGGGCGGCTTTGTGGGCTGACTAATTGCTAACCAAGCAGTTAATTGAAATGGCATATTGATTATGCAATTGTTATGTAATGCGACTAATTAATGTTTGCAAGTGAAATCTGGCGCGAAGAAGGTGGGCAGAGGTGGGTAGGAGAGAGGCGGCGGCTGTCGCAGCTAATCGATAAGAGAGAGACGGGTATACCCAGCAGAAAAGAGACCGGGCGAGCGAAGCTTAATTAACATGACCAACTTTGGCCTGAACAATGCTCGCAATTTGAGGAAAAACGTGGAAAACGGAAGCGGAAAAGCGCAGGGGACTTAAAACTTCCAGGAAAAACTTTACATTCAAAGAGAAAACCGAGAGAGAGAGCAAGAGCGGGAAAAGTGTGAAAAGTTTAAGAGAATAAAGGCATTTTTTGGAGAGGTTCCAATTTGATTTGCAGGCCAACCGATTTTATTCCGTGTTACAAAAATATAACAAAAAAAGGTTTAATTATAAGAACTTGTTTAAAGAGCCCCAAGCTGTTCATTTTATAAGTAATGATAATATTGTAAATAAGTCAAATTAAAATAAAAAAAAAGGAAGATCAAGTATAATTTTATTAAAAAGACCTCATACTTAAATTGGTTATTTAGTTTTAGAACCTTACTAACATTTTGTGAGCCCTATAAATTTTGGCGGGAACTATTCGGTAGAAAATCTTCAAAGGTGCTTTTATATAGTGATCTTCCCATAAAATTGATTGTGGTTTACAAAGGGCAACACTTCCAATCTTTGCCTTGATTTGTGTTTATTTATTAACTAAACAAAAAACAAGAAAAAACGTAGAAAAAGATAATTCCAATTACACACGCACTCGCTCACACTCACACAGATGTAGAAATAGATATATATACATGTACAAATATAAACATATAGATAAGGACATATAACATCATTGGCGTCGCAAAACAAACTGAAGTCGAAGAACCAAAAAACTCGGTGTGAAATGAAATCCCGTGTAATTAACACGCACACAAGCAACCCTCACACGCACAGTGTGTACAGTGTACGTGTGAAGGACTTCCAGGCAAGAAAGAGAGCGCGCCATTCGATTTGCTAGCGTGAGAGCGAGAAGGGTGGACGATATCCCCTCTGCATTGGAAGTTCGCTGGTGAGTGAGCGAGACGACTGCAGCACCGCCGCTCGTGCCATCCCGTTTTCGCTCGCAAAGATGGCGCTGCAAGTTGTTTGTGCCCAGTCAGCCTGTGTGTGTGGGAGCGGGCAGCGACGCCGGCAGCACAGTCGGCGCCGGCAGCGGCGTTCAAAGCGACGCTTTTGCTGGCGTGCAGTTCGCTTTTTAATTTCAGTTCGTTTTCGAACGCCGCACCGAACGCTCCAGCGCTCAAAAACACACACAATTAGATAAAAACAATAAAAGCAAATCCAATCCACAATTGCAACCCACACAAGTGCGTGAGTGAACCTATTTTTTCCTGTGTACGTGTGCGTGTGCGTGTGCTTTGCCGCAACTGCCATGAGAGTGTGCAATAAATAGAAACTTGGGAACTCCAAAACGTTTTTCCGAAAACAAACTGAACTGACAACCTAAAAAGGGTATCGCCCACAAGTGTACCACCAATAATCGAAAGTACCGTCGGCAAACATGCAGGCCACCAAGATGCGTACTCCGTTTGCCATTCAGGAGATCCTGGGACTGGGCGCCTATCAGCAGCAGGGCAGTGCCAGTGCCACGCCCTCGGAGGCGCCGCCCTCGCCGGCAGCCACGCCCCCGCCCACAGCGAGTACGCCCGCAAATGGCTCCCTATCCGCCGGACAGCAGCAACAGCAGCAGCAGCAGCAACAACAGCAACAGCTGCAGCAGCAACAACAGCAGGCGATCGACAGCCTCCGCGAATCCAGATCCATATCGCCGGATGTCTCCAGACTCTCGGCCGCTGCAGCAGCGGCAGCGGCGGCTGCCGCCCACTGCCAACTGCCCGTCTTCAATCCGGCCAACTTCTATGCCGCCGCCGGCTATGCCGCTGCAGCGGATCCGGGCAACGCGGCCGCCGCCCACCACCACCACATGACCACCCTGGCGGCGGCCGCCTATCTCCGGGGATTCCTGCCGCCCGGATTCAGCACGCCCCACGAGTTCCGGGGCCACTTCCAGCAGCACTTCGGCGCTCAGTTTGCAGGTGAGTGGCGTTTCCCGATTGACTGATTGACTGGCCAATTACTATTGCTGGCTTATTATTCACGTCAATGGATGTGGTCAGTGCTTGGAAATTAAACTTATTCATATATATATTCAAAGAGGATTCGTGGGCCAGAGAGCTTCTGATGAGCATTGCGTTTCGCTAAAATAGATTATATCTACACAATCATATTATTTCATTTGCCGCAAACTTTCTGATAAGGTTGGCGTTATATATTGGCAATACCTTTCTTAAGCAAAGAACTGCCAATGAATACTTTTTAAACAATTCAGTGTTTAGTGAATTCCCTTTGCTGCGAGCGATAATCTAGCAAAAAACATATTCCACTTGCACTTTGCCAGTCGGTTACTTCAAGTTCAAATTCAAAGGGGGTACAGCGGTGAAGTTAGGCGGCTAATTAGGGGGAGTGCGGGGCAAGGAGCTGCGTATGTGGCATGGAACACTCTGTTGCATCTGCTGTACGGGTGCAGCCAAGTGGCAACCGCATCTGTCTCCTGCATTCCGCACTTCGCACTCCGTGCCCCGAATCTGTCGTCCTGCATCCTTTTTGCCCACCCGTAGGCGCAACTAATAAGCTCAAAGGGGTTGGCAATCGAGTTGCGTCCGCATTGGAGTTAAAACAATGAAGCGACACGATTAAGCACAGGACAAAGAACGAGTATGCTGGCGTAGGGGAGGTGGCGGGGGTCCGAGCTTATTAATAACACTCGTGCACTCGCAAAAAAACCAATTGACAATGGAATATGGAGCGCAGAAAAGTTTAAAGATCAAGCTCATTTATTTCTTAAGCACTAAGAATGGAACTCTGAACTGAAATCTACGCTATTCTTTCAATCGGAACAGAATACAAATTAATTTACCTATGATGTAATCATAAAAAATATATTTGCATTGGTATTGAAACATAGTGTTGTTTGCAGAATGTAAATATAGATCTAACCATTTCGGCGAGATCCTTATGATTTCCATAATAAAATCACAAATGGTTTTTTCCCAGTGTACGCCAAAGAATGAGGGAGGAATAGACAGGGGGCGTGGCAGGGGCAAGGGGCGGCGGACAGGGGCGTTTTGTGAGCAGCAGCCGTCCTGTCAGCAAAGTGTGAAATCTCACACACACTTCACTCGAGCCACGATTTCGGTGCCTCTGTGTGTGTAAGAGTGTGTGTGTATCGCTAATTAAGCGAATAATTTTCAGTGAAATTAGCAAACTCCAGTTGGCACGAGCATCCATCAAAATGCGATAGCCAGTGGAGCTTCATTGAATGAAATTAAAGCTCCGGTGAATTCGGTAATGAAACATTGAATTATATAATACGTACATGCACATACGTCATTTTAGAACGTACAATTTGAAATGTATATGCATACATAGTTTGGCAAATTCAATATTTTATAGTGCCATGTTCTGATTACTTTTGAAAACTATTTGGGATATAAACATTATAGTAACTTTAACATTCTTACTAGCTTATGCTCAGTTACCATGCCAAAATGCCACGCCCGCGCAAAATTTTCACCTGAATTGCCCATTTCTTTTCCGCACATTTTCCACACATTTTCCACGAGCACACACTCATCAACAACACCCACACTCACACTCGCACACATCGCAAACGCAATTGTATCCGAGAGTTACACGCACTTAATTTGTTAAATTTTCACACTTTACATCTGTTTATTTGTCATTCCGCTCCCTTTGTGTGGTTCCTCGGTTCGGTTTCTTCGTTTGTCATTCAGACATTCAGTCATTCCGTCATTGTCATTCCGTCATTGTTGACCTTTCCGGGAGCTGCTGGCAGCCACTTTAAAGTGGTCTTTATCTGGCTCTACTTCTAGTTCTACCTTTGCACTGAGCGAAAAGTTCCAATCATTACTGAATTACATTTTACTTTTACATTTTAATAATTAGTAATATTATAATCGTATTAGTTACATTTCCACCTAGTTCATGACGAAATCCATTCACTGAAAACCTTTTTATTCACCGCAAGTCAAAGTACTCGATGTACTCGAGTACAAGTACATAGTTTTTTTCGCCTGCATCCTGGGCACATCCTGGCATATCCTGGCACATCCTTTGCGACTTGTTCTCGTTAGTCATGCCCATCGTGGTCTATTTGCCGAAGGTCCGTTCGCACTTTGTTTGCACAACAGCAGAAGTTGAGACCCCGAGGCTCCTTGCGAGCGGTAAAAAAGGCAACGAACGGCGTGTCCTTTCCCGGCCATTGGATACTAGCTGCTGGATCCACTGGATCCGCAGGACACGAGGCGTTAGTTTCGGAGGCAAATTGTGTACAAAATAAATCGACTCGAGTGGTTAACCGCAGCTGTAACATTGGAAAAATGGAGGCGTGAGTGTATGGATGTGCAGCATCCTTTCAATTTTCCACTCCTCTCCAGGTTTTCTTCCCTCTTTTTTTTTGTTGTCTGGCAAAATTGCTACTTGCACGTTGTTAGCCTTAATTTGAGTGGCCATTGAGGAGCTCTCTTTTCACCTTGGCTTTCTGGTTCTAATAAATATTTACCCGAGAGATCCTTGGCGTATGTTGTGTCCTTTTGTTCGCAGAGCTGGCGAACTATTTTTCTTTCCCTTTTCTTTCCTGATATTTGCCTTGTTGGCCGTGTTTGTCTTGTACCATCTTGTATCTTGTATCTTTATTTTTCCTCACACATTTGGCTGAGTCGTCTGGTAAGCCATTTGGTTGTCAGTGCCTCTTTTTCTCGCCTCTCGCCCATTGTTGTCTTGCCGCCTTAGTCATGGGCAATTTTTCCCTGGATTTTGTCTTAATGACAAATAATTGCAGACAAATTGGTTCCCCCTAATTGTGTTTCCCCTAGGGAAGAAAAAAATTGTACAGCGGATGAACAACTTTGGGAAAGTGTTCTGCCACAGTTTCCATTGATCGAATGATTAACAAATTAACTTGAATCGTTTAACGATTGCCACAGTTAGAGAAACATATTTGGTTTACTTTAGAAACTGTTTACACTTTCCTCAAGTATGGTTTAATCCTCTACATGAACTCCAAAATAAATTTATATATATATATAGTACAAAAAAAAGGTCCTTTGTCGCGCGTGTCCTTGCCGACTGAAAATCAATCGCACCAATTTTGAAAGCCAAAAAATAATTACCACAAAAAAACCGGAATAAAGGACCCCAAAACCCGCTGGAAAATAAAACCTCAAAAAATAGCAGCACGATAAGAATCTTCGCTCTTCAGAAACATAATGTTCGAGGGGTACGAGGTGTCTGAGATATTTTTGCGATATTATTGTGCTCCGCAAGGACGCACTTCCGAGACAAATCCTTGCACATTTCCTGCCCCTGCCGCAAAGGAAATACGATAGTTTTTCGCACCGAGAAGCAGAGGAAAACTGCGGGAAAATTTCTATAAAAATTGTACACAAATTGCTATATCAAGTGTTAATTATGTGACAATGAGTAGGTCGAAAGAAAAAAAAACTATAAGGAAAGGAAAACGAGAACAAGAACGAAAACGAAAAGAGCAGCTATTATTTTCTTAATAATTTTTTAATTAGAAAACTTCAAGTTTGGGTTTCAACGAAATGAAACGAAAACAAATATGGCTGGATGATACGCGTGGTTTTCACATTTAGGGACAGGCACAGGGACAGGCAGGGACTGGTGCGGAGGCAGGTTTTTTCCCAAAATGTTATTTCCATCGAAGTGCAACCGAAATGCACCGAAGTGGCCCCGCTGGATAAACAGATAAACAGAGGGCCACAGCCAAAGCCAAAGCCGGAGCCAGAAATTGATGACAACAAGTGGCAGGCATTGAAAGGAGCTCGGTCCGTCCAAAAATTTTAACCAGCTGCATGATCAGCCAAATGCAACCTGGACCACAACCACAACCACTCCACTTCAGGCTGCAGTTGCACTCGTAGTCGCAGTCGTCGTCATTTTCCTAGGAAGCACTCGAGAGCGGCGTGTAAACAACTTGCACAGACACCATTGCATATATAGCTACAGCTACAGCTAGAGATACAGATACAGATGCAGGTACAGATACAGATACAGATATAGATTTTCCAGCCTTTTGGGTCTCAGGGTCCGAGATGGAGCCGAAGATTGGAGTCCGCCAACTACCAACTTCCAGCCACAAACTATATAAACCTACAAGGCTAGTCAGCGCATCAGTTAAGTGGCTTTGTTCGCCAGTTTAAGCCCAATCCATTCCAGTCCCAATCCCAATCTCAGTACCAATACCAATCCCAATCCCCCCGAGCTCGAGCATTTTCTGCATGATTTTGCAGTTAAGCCCCCAGAGGGCAAACAGCGTTCAGCATTCAGCATTTGGGGCCAAGTGGCATTTGGGAAAATTGCATGGACAGCAGGCGAGCATGATGGACAATTTTTAGCCAGTCAGTGCTGGAGATGCATTTTGCCGAATTCAAAAATCCGTTTGGAAGGAGTAGGGCAATAAGTATAGATAGATGATGCGCTAAGAATGGGAAAACTTATTCACTGGAAATCGGAGCCATGGGAAAGAATCTAAGATATAAGTAACCACGCATTGGACCTACTCAAATCATTTACTTTAAAAAGAAAGACAAAATATAAAGATATATTTTAATAGCATTAAGTAAAAAGATTAACTGAGTAGCTATGCTAATTGGCCATTGATAACACCTATTTCAGAACGAGAGGATGTTGTACCTCTAGTCGTCTATAAAAATGGGATAATAGCCCGAATTTCCATTTTATTTCCCATCATCATTCGCAATTACCTCGACAAATTTTGGCACTTTAATTGCCGTTAATCGTTAATCGAATCAAATGCCCAAAAGTAAACTTGCGCCACTTTCGCACACTCATTGCGGCATTTTCATAGCGTTGCGTGTGCGCAAATTGAATATTAAACGTGTTAATCCATTTTATGACCTCGCAGAGAACCCAAAAGTTGGCATAGCTGCTAAGGGTCTTATTTTATTTGCCGATCTTAACACACAAGCACCCATTTGATGCGGAGGTTGGGGGTGTTGCTTCGCCTTTAAAAGGCGTTTGACTTTTTATTAATTTCCCTGTTGACAGCAATTTGCAACGCTACACGAATTTGTTACCACCGAATAACACACACAAATACACACACACACACACACACACACATATATACACATATGTAAAGGGGGTGGTATAAAGTTTTCGGTTGTTATATGTGTTTGTAACGAAACGGCCGGAAAAACTTCCGCATGTGTTGATGGGTTAATAAATATTTGAGCACACACAAACAGGCATTTTAACACCCTGCTGTGTAAGTGTGAGTGCTTGTGTGTGTGTGTGTGTTTTTATATTTACCGCTATTTCCGCACAGCATTTACAGTGTTGTAAAACGTTGCCATCCGAAATGGACAGACCACAAAAGGGTTGTTGGTCCTTCGGCTGTTTCGTTTGCCGGTTTCGAGTTAGTTGCCCATTTAAATGGAACAACGTTCCGACCGACCATTTGCAAGGTGGCCCAAATTGAGGGCCGAAAAGTGCTCAATTCCAAACTGTGCCCTGCCCGTTTTATGGCCAAATGAATTTTACAAAAGTGAAACATACACATTTCGGCTTGGCTTCTGATTCGAATCATGTTTTTGCTGGTTTGCTTTTTTTTGTTATGTAGATAAAGCGGTAAGAATGTGTTGAAATGGTTTAGATTGCCCTGGTATATTTAAATGTATTATCTTCAAGGTGGGATATACTAGTATATCCGAATAACCCACTTTAAAACCGTAAACATAAACTTTAACCCCAGCTTTACGACTCAAGTACGAACAACACAATTTTCCCCTTTCAATTTCCCCACACCTCCAGCTCGATATGTGCCATTGCTGGCTGAATTTCATTAGCTAATAGCCACCTATTCGAGCCACGCCCACTTTGCGAACTACAGAAGCCAACTGAACGCGAAATAATGTCTAATTATAAGGTGAAAATGGGGAAGGGGGGAGGGGTCTGTTTGGGAAAACTGTTTGTGCGCAGCAGCGGCAGAGGTAAACGTCGGAGAAAAGCTGAGAAAAGCTCCTGACTCACTCAAGTGTCGGGCGTATAAATAAATTAAAAGCGGAAGAATGCAAAGCGAGACGAGAGCAACAGCAGCAGCAGAAGCAGAAGCGAATTTCAAGGGGCCAGCGAAAGGAAAATCGCACTAACTACCCAATTATTTCATTCAGGCTTCACTGCTTCGCTGCCGAATGGATGGAAAAACAGAAACGGAAAGCTTTCAAACAAACAGAGGAAAATACAAAAAAAAATATAAAAAGCGGTAGGAGAAAAGACCAGGGAAAACACGGCTAAACAACAACAAGGAAAAAAGGCAGAAAATCAGCTTGAAAATCGAAATACAATACACAGCAACAATGCGTCAAGTGGTTGGGTGTTTTGGGGGGAGGCGTTGGAAAATCCGTTGGCGGGGGTTTTCAAGGCGAGTAAGCAAATTTAAGCACAGCTCGGAAAATCAATGGCTGCAAGTCTGCAAATAAAAAAAAAAGCGAGCGAAATTGAAAAATAAGCGTAACACAAAACCAAGAGCGGGAAAAGCCCGCGGCCCCACAACACCCCACTTTTCCACACCTTCCCAGCGATTTTTTTCTGCAATTGTCATTGTCTGATTGTTGCTTTTCCCTTGGCGTTTCTTGCCATTGCTTTTTGTTTGAGTTTCAACAGGGAAATGGAGTGTACTGTGCAGCCCAAGGATTCAAAAATACATTCTAATTAATTGATCGTTGTTTAGGCTATATAAATATATTAAATAAAATTGATTAAACTACTTTTGGGAACTACCTTTTTACAGCTAATAACACTTGCTCTCACATATTTCACTTCACCTTGCAAATAGTTTTCATTCTATTATTTAAACTTAAAGCGGAAAATCCCGCTATCTCTGGCTGTGTGTGTCCCGCTTCCACACACACACAAACACTGATCCGCCATCTTGGAAAAACAACGCCTTTTCGTATTTATTACAACAGCAAGGGCAATAGGAACGGCAACAAAGCGAAATGCGAGCGCAAATCGAGTTAACGAGCTAACTGCGGGACGTCCAGCCGCCCACACTGCTAAAGTCCTCCAAAATAAAACCTCGGAAAAGCAGCCCCCCCACTGTAAAAACCCCGAAAATTTCGTTTCCCCCGCGGCGACAAACAACCACCCGAAAATGTGGGAGACATGCCGAAAAGGCAACCCCAAAACAAAAAGCAAGTCTTCTCGTTGTGCAACAACTAACAAGTTGGGTGGAAGGCAGCCAACCCAGACAACCCAGCCACCCAGCCACCCAGACATCCCAACACCCCACCACCCAACCACCCACTTGCCTTGCCATTTTTCTTTTACCACTTTGCTTCTTCAACTTATTTACGTCTCCATTACAAATAATTGCGCGTCATATTGGCTCAGCTATACTTAGCCCTCGTCTTTCGCCCCAGACGAGAAAAGCCAACCCCCAGAAAAACGCCCGGAAAAACGGGCCACCCACCCGGCAATGCCACCGCCACCACCAGCACCACCCAATGGGGCAATGTTGCCTTGGCGCAAATAAATACGTTTTTCTTATTGGGGTCCAAAAAAAAAATAAACTAACAAGGAAAATGGAAGAGGAAAAAAGTAGGAGAGCAGGGGAAAAAGGAAAAGTCCACATTTTTCGCCTAGACAACCGCCTCCTTGTAAAAAGTGTGTAAGTAGTAAATACGCTTGAGTATTATTAACGTAAATGCAAAATTGCCAATTTCGAGTGTATTTCCTGTCAACAGAAATTTTCTTCTTTTTTCCCGCTTCCTCCCTTCCTTCCTCTCTCTCTCTCTCATTCTACGTCGAAAATAAAATTAAAAGCGGAAAAATAAAATGTTGGAGAGGAGGGAAGTATAAATCGTTTGTAAGGGGGGCAGCGTCGGTTTCGCTGGGTTTTCTGCATTTACTTCTTATATCGCCTGGTGGCACCCATGTGGCCCATCCACTAAATTGTTCAGCTACTACGCAATGATGCACTGCAAAAGAAAACTCAGCAAAAATGGGCAAAAACGAGAATTTCTAAAGTTGAGTTCTAACTGACTGCGACTGCTTAAATCAGCAGATAAGTCGTTCATATAGCAGTTCCGTTTGAGTGTAGACGATTTCTGCGAGTGTAATCGCGTTAGAAAACGACCCAAGACAGGCATAGATCCACTTTACTCCACTCCACTCCACAACACTCCACTCCATTCCACTCCACTCTACTTTACTCCTGATGCCAAACGGTGGTTGGTGGGCTTTTATTAATATGTCTGGCAATTTCAATTTGACTTTATTGGTAATTTTACATTTGGTCGCTGGAGAATGGCGGGGGGTCCTTTTGGAGGATCTGCTACTTGGACGGCTGCCATTTATCAGGAGGAGTTCCCCGGGGTAGTCGAGTCCATAAATCCCATTCGCCTGATGGGATAGGTTGTTCGAAAACTACAGAAAGAGCTCCAGTTTGCGGGCACAAATTAAAGCAATAAATATGCATAGTACTGCCAAGTGGAAAAGCTAAGGGAACGTTTAAGGGTAAACTTGGGTAAACTAAGGTCAAACTAAACACATACAAATTCCAGCGTTAAATCACTAGATTTCCAAGTTAATCAGTCACTTTCAACAGAAAGCAGCAGTTGAACTAAGCGCCGAAACCAATTAAATACGCCAATAAATTGGCATATTATCGTGACCGCTTCACTGGGCAGTTGATGAAATTCATGGAATGCCGCACAGAACAAAAGCCATTCGATCAAAATATTGCTTAATTGAACAATTAATCGCGGCACAAAGGATCCCAAAAGGATCCACGTCCCAAGGAGCAGGACACAAAGGAGATGCTCGTATATATTACACCCCCAGCCACAAACCAAAAGAAAAAAAAAAACAGGAAAAGAACTACCGAGTACATATCAAATTAATTTAGGCGGAAAACGAGCCAGGAAAACCCCGCAAAATGGGAATGAACATGAACATGAAAATGAAAACGAAAATGGATAAGGAAAATGGCAAACGGAAAACTTCGGACGGTGGACGGGGGACGGGGGACGGGGGACGAGGGGGACAAAATATCGCATGACAGAAAACAGAAAATCAAGCAACTCATGCCCCGATTGACTTACCCGAGTAGCAAATTAAATTAGTTGACGAACCGAATGAAACTGAACTCAACTCAACGGAATATAAGTGAGCTGGACCAGAGACCAGGCTGTACACTGCGCAAAATTAGGGTCAACTGCAAGGGCAATTAGCAGTAACATGAAATGATGTTCAGATATACAGGCAATTCACAAAAATTTGAAAGTTACATATTGGTACACAAACAAGTTTTGTTTCTAGTTAACAATTTCAGTTGAATAAGCCAATCTATTTGCTCGCAGTGTAGGCGACATCGATAGCTGGCCAAAGTGGCTGACCACTCATCGCCCCCTCCTGTTTATACATATATACAGATATATATATGCATGTATATATTTATATATGTATCATTATGATGGATATTTATAAGTGTGCGAGTGCTTTTTGAAGCACTTCTGCGAGGGTCTGACTTTGGCTTTGTATATATATATATACATATATATATAGATAGGGGATGTGGTGGAGGGCTGGTCAGCTGTCGTTCGCTGACCAGCTAATTGCTAATTGATGTGTGTCTAATTGTGCCGCCAAAGTAGCCAGGCAATAAAAGCACCGCTCGAGGTCCGGCTCCATATAATTATAGAGCACAGAACAGCAAACGGGATGTTTGGGTTGTTGGGTGGCAGAATTAGGTCCAAATTGGTTCGTTACCAAGTTCCCCAGTAAGCGTTTAATCATTTCAATTGATAATTCAATAATACAGGTAAAATACATAGTTTAGAACTGCTTACTGTTTGATATTGGATATTAAAATGCGAGTTACCCCAAAACCCATTAGCCTTTATTAAGCCATCTATAACAGAGTATACTCCATCAATGGATTGGTCACATTAAGTGGCCGGAAGCGCAGCAAAGAAAAGATAGACGACCTCATTCTCATCATCAGCATTATCATTATTAAGTATTATCCCTTTGAATCGGCTCTCTCTAGTAATCACAATAGAACGCCCTGTGCAACACGCCTAAGCCGATTCGCGTTTAATTTGAGACCGAAAAAAGGGCTAAACCACTTAACACCCTAACACTCTAATTGTCAAAACAAAGACGGCACACGAAACTGAGGACCCAGTACCCAGTACCCAGGACACAGGACCTTCGTTCTTCGTCCTTTCGTCCTTTGGTCCTTTTCCGCCAATTTTCGGTTTTCCGCCTTACCGTCATCCGTCATCCTCAAGGAGCCAGAGCAGCCAAGCCAAGCCAAAGAAAATATTTACCATCCAAAGGGTGTGTGTTGCTATTTTGTCGATTTTCTAGGAAGGTGCAAACACACAAACACACAAACACACGAAACACATTTAACCCTTCGCTGACATTTGAATAAAAATCCAGGCAACTTGTCAAAATCTACGCGACACAATCGAGCTGAATGGGCATGGAGCATGGATTTTCCAGCTGCCGCTTTATCGTGTGCGAAAAATCGACTTCTCGAATATCTGCTCGCCATTGTCTGCCATTTAAGGGAAATAGGATTTGCCACAGGGATTGGGTTTTGCTTTCGGTTTTGCTATTTGGCCAGGGTTTTTGTCTGAATTCGGAATCGGGAATCGGGGGCCACATACATCTTACATGTGTTCAGCAAGCGCCAGGAATTCGCATTGGCACATGGAAAGGGGTATATATAGGGAAATATGAACGCAAGCCTTTCCGCACTTGAATATTTTTTCAGGCAGACCAACTACTCTTGGAACAGTAGTTCCTTCTTACATATAATATATAAAAATGGATCACTTACCCCTCATATCCCATTTTCTCCGCAGAACAAGCAGCCGCTCGTGGTCAGGAGTACGCCAGCAGCTTGGCCAACGCCAGTGGAGATGAGCAGTCGCCCAGCAAAAATAGCAGTTCATCGGGCAACGGCGGATCCGGCGGATCGGGATCGGGATCTGGTGGCGGCAATCCGACCTCCAATGGCCTAGGACACCTGAGCTCGCCAACGGCCAGTAATGGTGGATCCGGTGGAGGAGCCGGCGTCGGTGGATTGGGCGGAGGATCGGGCACGTCGGGCAGCAGTTCGTCGACATCTGGAAACGGCGGGAACGGAGGCAGCTCCGGCAGTCGCTCCTCGCCCGCTGGTCCGCATCACTCGGCCGCTCTGGCCGCCCATCAGCATGCAGCGGCTGCTGCGGCCGCCGCTCATCATCATGCCGCTGCCGCTGCCGCCGCCCATCATGCACACCACGCCCACGCTCAGGCGCACGCCCATGCTCATGCCCATGTCCACGCCCATGCCGCTCACGCCGCCCATGCCGCCCACGCCCATGCCCATCATTCCGAGGCGTTTCTGGGAGCAGCGGGCGGAGCTGGTGGCAATCCCAACAGCCTGCTGGCCGCCCACGGTGCCGACGTCCTTGTGGGTCCTGGCGGCACCGGTCCCGGCGGCAAGAAGAAGAACAAGCGGCGCCACGGACGCACGATCTTCACCAGCAGCCAGCTGGAGGAGCTGGAGAAGGCCTTCAAGGAGGCACACTACCCGGACGTGAGTGCGCGGGAGCTGCTGTCCATGAAAACTGGCCTTGCCGAGGATCGCATTCAGGTGAGCCCTCGTCCATGCATATGTATCTGGAATGAAAACCAATATATCAGGTTAGAGGTGAACACGGATTGATATAGCCAGGATTTACCTTTGGAAGATTGGGATTGGGATTGGGGGATTGGTTTTGGGATTGGGGGCCATGCGGCTGTCACGTAGCACTGCCGACTGAGGATGCGCGGGCCATCAGCTGCCATTTTACGGCCATTTTTTATGGGCTTTTTTTTATAGCAGTTCCGCAAAGATTGCAATCAAAGGCGGCTTCGATTCGAGGGGAGTGTTTTGGCCGCGAATGGTGGATGGTAGATGGTGGAGCTCCGTGTGAGGGAAATGCACAAATGGGGAGTGCGAATGGCACTTGGCAAGTGTTGCCACACGTAATGAGGCCTCGCTGATTACGTAATTACGAGTGCACACAATTGCAATTGCAACGTACAAGTAGCGAAACAAAAACGGAAACGGAATGAAGTAAGAAAACGTGGCGACCGGCACTCGCCGACACTCCAAAATAAACACAAAAAAAAACACACACAAAAATTCGATACAAGAGCGCGAAACGCGAGGTGCGAGCTTCAAAATTGCAAATTACACTGATTCGATAATGCAAACCGAAGGCAAGTGAAGCACAAAGAGCAAACAAGTTCAAATTAGAGTCGCAGAGAGTATCATTACACATAAGAGGGCTTCAAACGAGAGAAATCAACCAAGAAACAGTTAGAAAAGAGATCGCATCTTGGCACGCGTTTACTCTTTCTCTCTCTTTCAGTTGCAACGGCTAACAGTTAAGTAGCCTCGAAATTGTTTGATTAAAGTGCGCATATCGGATTTAAAATAGAAAGAGATTTCTTTTAACTTAGACTACAAACACGCGAGATCGAGAACGCAAATAGCATTTTACTTTTTTTGGGGACTGCTCGCTAATAAATCAACCCCACTTGTCCCGTTACTCCATTAACCACTTGAAAAGCCGCAAGATGGCGCCACATCAAATGCACTGTAAGTGCGAGCGTGGGTGTGAGTGCATTTCGCTTTTTGCATTTGTGTGCGAAAATCAAATTAACAAGCACAATTGGCTGAAAGGCAACAAAAAAAACAAGCAAAAAGCGAAACAACAACAACAACGACGACACAAGCCGACAGTCGGGGCAGAATGAAGAAGAGGAAGAGCTGCAGTAAATATAAAACCGAAGCACTCACACACATGCAAATACACTTCAATTAAGTGCAAATATGGCGCACAGCTGGAAGAGAAGAGTGAAGGAGGAGGAGAATGAGACGAAGAGGTGATGGGGAGGAGGCGAAGAGGAGAGGCAATCATTAGCAGCACTATAAGAATGGGCGGAGAAAGGGGCGGGCGAAAGAGGAAATGGGCCGAGGAAGAGGAAGAGAAACGGCAGCCATGCAAAACTTCGGAAAAAACATCCGAACTTTTTTCATCCTCTCCCTTTCTCTCTTTGCGCGTTTTTTGCCTGCCGCTTTTAATTGCATTCCATTTTGCGTGCATTTCGCGTATTATGTGTGTGTTTTTTTCTCGCAATTCTTCCCCTTTTTTCGATTTTGCATAAATTTGCCCCTCGACGCGAAGCAAAAGAAACATGGCCAAACACGTTTTTCAGTCCATCTCCCTCACTCTATCTTTCTCTTTCACTGGAAGCGCGTGCTCTCTCACTCACACTTATTGGCTGTTATGCAGCGCTTTTTGGCTCTTGCGAGTTGCCAAAAACGTTGCCATTGCCAAAAGTTAACGAACAGGCGACAAAAGTGTCAGGAAATCAACTTGTATGGCCAGTTTTAAGCTGAAATTTTCTGCCTTAAGACAAGTATTTACTTAGTATTGCTTATAGTCCCAGATTTGTCAAGAACATATTATTACCACCAGTTGACTTAGGTTATAAGTGATATATCTGAGCAATAAGACGCTTTTGTCACCTGTTGAAGGTGGGACAAGGACGAAGCTAGGAACTGCATTGTCTGCCAATTTTCCAATTTCCTTGCCGCCCTTTTTTGCTTGCTAATTTCCACACACACACACGCAAACAGAGAAAAGGGAAAACAAAGAGCAGTCCAGTTGAGAAAACAAAAAACAATCTCGATTTAAAACAATGCATATTGCGATAAATGGAAAGAAAAAAGTGCAATTGCACTTCACCGCATGCTCAAATTTTTCCAAATTGCCATAAAAATGCCACTTTCAATACGCGATTTTCGAAAGACAAAAGAAACTGCACTTGCACTTCAAAGACAAACAAAAAAGAGCAGAAGAGTTTCACTTTTTTTTCATTTCCTCAAGGGTTCTTTGGTTCAAAAAAAAAAAAAAAGAAATCAAAAGAAACTGGAATTTCAAAACTTTTAAATTGCGCAAGGAGGCGAACCATTAAATAAATTGATTTCAAATTGCTTAATAAGATTTCAAAAGGGGAAATTGCATTTTTGAAAAGACACTTTTATTTTGAATGCAAAAAGCATAAAAGCGTGTGAGCCAAATGCATTTTTAAGTAATTTTGCAGAAATGCAAATTAATTGCACACATAAAGTCAAAGCTGCATTTAACACCAATTAAAGTGCACATTTTTAACTGCAATAAAACGTAACAGCCAGCTCACTAACAATTGCAAATTGCGAATTGCGAATTACGAGTTGCACCATCTATATTTAGTATGTTTTTTGTTGTTTTGTAATTTTGCATAATTTCGTTGCTCCTTGCATTAATTACACACTTCTGCCTTTCTTTGCTGCCGCGCTTTTAATGAGCTGTTAATATCAGCGCACAAAAAACGAAATTAAAAATGATTATGCATAATTATGTAATTAACATTTAAACAAAAGAGGTTATGGCTGTGCAGCAAAGGCATTCAACAAATTGCTATTCGCGTGTCCCCCTTCATTTTCTAACTTTTTTCGCTTTTTCCAAAAAGTCTGCATAGTTTTACTTCAGTACTGGGGTTTGAAAAAATCGAAATTGAAATGTTTACATATTTGCAGAGCTACTTTTAATGGCATAAGCAATTGAGCTGTTTTTTAGGCACTTTTTAAAAGGCCATTCATCATGGCATTAGCCACACCGATTGAGTTTTAGCCAGTCCGCCCAGAAGGGACGCATCCCCCAGATACATGCGTACTCAGATACAGATACAGATACATATTCGGCTTCAGATACAGATACAGATACAGATACAGATGCGCATACAGATGCAAGGGGGTGGTGTTAAGTGTTGTCAACTCAAGCAGATTTAATTTGCCATGTACTCGCTTTGCTTTTTTCGTGTTGCCGCTCAAGTGCAACAATAAACAAGGCGTACAAATGTAAATGCAAATGTTGACATCACACCGACTCGAATAAAATAAAAAATAAAATATAAAAAAAACAAATGTGCAGGACGAGGCCGCGTGGCGAAATGGTGGGGGAGTTTAAAGCGATTCGTTCCTTGGCTCTTCGTCCTTCGTCCTTGGTCCTTGGTCCCTCGTAAGCGGTCCTTCGTCCTTGGTCCTTGGAGAATTGCGGCACATGTCGCTGCTGCTGCAGCAACCCTGGGAAAACTTGAACTTTTCACAACAGCAGATTAAGTTGTCCCCGGGGAAAGCGGGTGAAAACGGCCGCAAACTTGGCGAAAATTGAAAATTGACCGTTTAATGTCGTCGGCTGGCAGCATTTCTTGTTAATGTTTAATGTTGTTACTAATAAGTACTTGAACAAGTGTTGTTGTTATTGTGACAAAGAGGCAGGGGGAGGCGGGCAAAGGGGGAGGGGCCCTGTTAAATTAATTAGTTTTTCCCAACCCGGATTTTCACATTCTTTGTGCTCGACGATAATTTCTTCATTTAATCTGCGGATTATTGCGTTACTTTGAAACCTTTACGAGCTTAGATCTGATCTAATGTATATTAAGTTAGTGTAGTTATGGTCTACAGTTGGCCCCCACTAATTGGCGCATCCTTTTGTCCCGCATCCGCAGGTGTGGTACCAGAATCGACGGGCCAAGTGGCGCAAGACGGAAAAGTGCTGGGGCCACAGCACCAAAATGGCCGAGTATGGATTGTACGGAGCGATGGTGAGGCACTCGCTGCCGCTGCCGGAGACGATCATCAAGTCGGCCAAGGAGGACGAGTCGGTGGCGCCGTGGCTGCTGGGCATGCACAAGAAGTCGCTGGAGGCCGCCGAGCTGCTCAAGAGCGACGAGAGTGACCGGGAGACGCCCACCTCGGATGACACGAACACCAGCTACTCGGCGGGCAGCACCCACAATTCACCGATCTCCAGTTTCTCGATCTCGCGTCTCCTCTTTGACGCACCACCGCCGGCGGCGGGTTCCGCTGGTGGCAAGGGACACCACCATCATCATCATCATCACCACAAGGGCCACCATCATGCCCACGTTCATGCCCAGGCGCAGGCGCACGCCCACATGCTGCTGCACCATCAGCAGCAACAGCAGCAGCAGCAGCAACACCACCACCACCACCACTTGCACGCGGCAGAGAGCTCCTTGCAGCAGCAGCAGCAGCAAGTTGCAGGCTCGGGCTCAGGCTCGGGTTCAGGATCCGGTTCGGGATCGGGAGCGGGTGCGGGTTCGGGATCGGCTGGACCACCGGCACACCACCCGTACAACCAGCAGCAGCACCTGCACCACCTGCAGCAACTGCAGCAGCAGCAACAACAGCAGGCGGCGCAGCAGCAGCACCACCACCACCAGCACCACAATGCGGTGCACCACATGCACCATCACAATGCCGCCGCCGGTTACGCCGAGGCAGCGGTGGCTGCTGCAGCGGCCGCAGCAGCTGTTGCTGCAGCAGCAAACGCGCGGAATGCAGCGGCCGCCGCCGCAGTGGCAGTGGCATCCGCGTCCGCCTCCGCAGCCGTGACCATTGCGGAATCGGAGGCGGAGGAGGAGCAGGACGACATCGAGGACATGGAGCTGGACAAGGACTGTGAGGTGGAGGAGGATGTGGAGCCCGTGGACAACGATACCAACACCAACAACGAGCACGACAACGACAACGATGTGGACGCGGATGTGGACGCGGACGTGGACGCGGATGCGGATGCGGATGCGGATGGGGACGCCGATCCCGAGATAGACATCTGCGATGACCACGACGAGGAGATGCGTCTGCAGGAGCAGCTGCTGCTGAAAGTGAAGCAGGAGCAGGCGCACCTGGGACCCAGATGAAACATGTACATCGATGTGTTGTTCTAAGGACAACGATAAACCCACAGGATTCGAAACACACATCCGGCTAAATGCAATGAACAATTTAAAAGCGCAAAACGGGCGCAATTCGAATGCCCGCGATAAACAAAAAAATCGTATAAATTAATAGCATTACGTTTATGGCAGAAAAATAAGCAAAACGAAAAAAAAATACGAAAATGAAAATGAAACACAAAAACCTAATCTTAAAACCAAGAAAACATTTTTTTTCATACACCTAAGAAGCACTCGTAATTAATCTATATACAATAACAAATATTCTCTCATTTTTTTTAGTGTAAATATTAAATTATTAACAATACACGCATGAATGATAAAAAACAAAAGAAGAAACAGAAAAACACAAGACATTACCGCGTAAAAAAAGAGCTGCAACGATTTGCGAAATTTTTAAAATATGCTAAATGTGATTTAATTTAGTTGTCCATTCGAAACAAGGCTTTTTATACTTTAAGACCCTTTTTTTTGCGAATTAAAATTAGTGACATTTTTTTTTTTTTGCATCCTATGTCTTACGTCCTGTAAAAATGTACATACCACAATCCAAATTCAATCAATTCAATATAAAACTCACGATCGAAAAAGAAAAACCAGTCCACTGCCTCTGCTATGATTTTTCTCTCATTTTCTTCGTCTTCAGGTTCAAACTTTTTGGCAGAAGAACAAAAAGATACATAGGTAACTGCAAATTGTGTAATTACTTAGAGAAGAAAAACAAAACAAATCCACATACAATACACATAATTATATATGAAAGTTAGATGAAATAAAATGGATGATATATAAAATATACACACGATTTCGTTTTATTTCTGGGCAAATTCTGGTTTCAAATTATTAACGATCAGATTTATGAAAACAGATTTTAGAAATATATTATTTTCTATGTCAAAAATAAACTGCGTGTAAATCACTTGTTGTAACATGATGTCAAATACTAATTTGATGTTACATCGTGTAATGCAAACGCACGTCGTGTAAAATGTAGTGTAATACGTGCGTAGGATACTCCATGTATACCACGTTGTAATGTAGATGATTTAAAATGTATTCTGTAGGTTAATTACACACATACATTCTACATGCGACTTACATACGAGTAGAAAGCGTGCCGGTAAAGCAGTGCCATCCCGATCTGGCAGCCCTGCAATGGGCTGATCTGAAACATAGAGGGCAATCTAAAAATAGAGCAGCCAGTGCTGCCACACCGTCGCACGAAAAGAACGCGGTTTTATTTAATGCTAATTAAGATTTCAGATTTCCCAGTGGAATTTACGCAGGAGCAGCCACATCCAGGATGCAAAATAGGATCTCAGCACGGCAGCCACTACTCGTTCATGATGAACTGCAGGAAGCGCTGGTAGTTGATGCCCCGCTCGCACCGTGTGTCCTCCATTCCCTGGGTGAGCAGCTGCAGCTCCTCGCTGGTGAACTGCTCCTCGTTGCGATTGAGCAGCTCGAGCAGGCGCTCCGGCTGGATGAAACCGGTGCCCATGGGATCCGCCCGCCGGATGGCGTCGATGAACTCGTCCCGCTTGCCCATGTCCATGTCGATGGCATTGCGTCCGACCGCCTGCAGATAGAGCTGCGCCTGCTGCAGCCGCTCCTCCGCCAGCGGATCCTTGGCGTACAGCTGGCGCACCAGGTGCTCATAGTGCACATTGCCATCAATGTCCGCGACGCAGTGCAGCACACCGTACGCCTCCGTCTCGTCCAGCCGACTGCCCATGGTGGTCAGCATGCGGCGCAGCTGGCTGTAGGGCAGCATGCCAGTGCCATCGGGATCCCGGCTGCGTAGCACGCGCAGTACATCCTCGACGCCGGAGCCTTTGTCCAGCTCCTCCTCCACCTCCCTCTCGGCCAGGCGGCAGTAGAGCGTGAGCACCAGCTCGAAGGTGGCCCGCTGTGCGCTCCTTACGCCCATCGCCTCGCGCCGACGCACAAGCTCGGCCAGGTGCGTCCGCATCACGTCGTCACTGGGACTCAGGCCCATGGTGCGCAGGCAGTCCGCCACATCCGTCAGCCGTATGCCCACGCCAGGATCCATGCACACGAGCGCTGTGCGGAAGGGGCAAGCATTAGGACATGGACATGGATGCCAGTGCGGGGAATCACTTACCCGCTAGCTCGTCTCCAGCGGCCGCCAGTCCATGCCCATTGACCACGAACAGATCGTAGATGTCCAGCAGCTTGGGAATCTCTGGCAGCATGCGCATCAGCTCCGACTGCTTGAAGAAGAATCCTCCCTGAGCTGCCACCTCCCGCGTCGCATTCTGGAGCATTGTGCCAAGGATTTCGAAATCGAATGGTTTGGTTCAAAAGTAAAATTTTGGGCCGAGCGAAAATTGGACTGCCTCAAAGCGCTTGACGTGAGGAGAACATGGAAGTCAAAGGTTACTATGTCACCATGATTTGCAACTTGGTAATGAAATAATAGAATTATGTATATATGTTTATATATTTAAATGCTTTGCATATTTATTTGATTCAACTAGCGAAAACAATGATATATTTGGCATATTTAGTATGGCCCTACTCCTGCACCTACTCCTTAACCGGCGACTACTCGACGAGGTTCTCGCCCTCGATTGTCTCCTGGACCTCCTGCTCCTCGGTCTGGACGTATGTGACATCATTCTCCTGGGCACCGACAACGAAGACACGGTTATCCTCGGCCTCGATGGTAACGGAGTCATTGGGGCGGTAGACCACCTCCCCATTGTCGCCGGTCAAGATGACGAGCTCGCCATCGTCGACGAGTATCTCGCGCGTGGGTGCCACCTGCTCCTCCTCGGTCACCTCTTCGCGTGTGGTGTACACCTTGTGAGTGCCATCCGGCTGCATCACGAATGCCACGGTATCAGCAAACACCGTATCCCCCTGCTGATCACCAGCAGCAGCACCAGCAGCAGCAGCAGCAGCAGCACCTTCGCCTTCCTTGGCAGCTGCCGGCTTACCGGGAGTCTGTGGATTCCTGCATGTCAAGGAACAGAGAAAGGTATGAATACATGTTGCCAATACGAGTATTTGTGTGTGTGTGTGTGTGTACCTTGGATGTATTTCTATTTGGACTGGCTAAGTTTGTGGCAAGGATTGGAATTAAGATTGCATTATGGCACAGAATAAATTGTTTGGCATCAAGCACTCACATCTCCGTGTTCTTGGACTTCTTGGTGGTCATGGCCTTGGGCGTCACTGGAGTCACTAGATCCTCCAAGACGACGACCATATCGTTGAAGTGCGGCTTCTGTCCCTTGATCTCCTGCAGCTTCTTCTCAATCTGCTCGGAACTCTTGCTCTGCTTCGATGTGCCGGGCATCTCGTTGCTCGGCTGGTTCTCCTTATCCTTCTTCTCCTTCTTCTCCTCCTTAGCGTTGTCGCCTTTGCCTTGGTCCATCTCCTTGGGCATTTTCCTATTGTTCAATATTCAAATCAAATCAAAACGAAATTCAAATTCAACTTGGTGTTTGTAACAATTCAAATTCAACTTGGTGTTTGGAACAATTCAAATTCAACTTCGTGTTTGTAACAATTCAAATTCAACTTGGTGTTCGCAACAATTGGAAAAACACAATGTAACTTTTTGGTCAACAAAAAAAATCAGAAAATATTCAGGAGCACAAGCAGTTTAGACGACTAATCTCTGTGAATTCAGATCGAAAGTGATTTTGGCTCGTGCTTTGCTCTTACAGGAAAACTCGGCCTGCCCTGTTTTCAGCTCTTACAGGAAAAATCGGCCTGCCCTGTTCGAAACACAATCGAATTGCCTACTCCATACCAACGTGCAACTGAGTTGGCATATGTTAATGTATATGTATAATAAATATCCTTCTTTATTTGTGACGCATAATAGTGCGCTTAAAAATATTTCGAAAAATCGCTAAATTCGTACTCCTACAACATTCAATGTGTTCTACTGGATTTCTTGTGTTTCGTGCTGATAAAAGTTTGTATAAAAATCATTTCATCTTAGGCTAAGTTTTTGGTGGAATCGCCAAGACACGAGCGCTCGTGCCAAAGTTAAGGATTCGTTTCGAAAGAGACAGGGAGACATGCCGATTCGCATCGCCGTGCTTCTCTAATTGGCGATGAAGTTATCGCTTCCAGGTCCACGCTGCTCACGATGGGGCGAATATAGTCTTGCAGTGGGTGATGAGCGAGGAGAGCATGAAGATCTCCTCCGTCAGATTCGTCATGTGCTGCGGCGTGGCAATCAGCGTCGGCGCAAACACGGTGGCCAGGTTGTGCTCGTTCATCTTGTTCACGGCGTAGTGGGAGGCCACCCTGCGCGCAAAAAGGGGATTGCTTAAGAACACATTGGGCATGCTGGCAGCCATACTCACCGCTTCAGATGCTCCAGCATGTACTGCAGACACCTGTGATGGGCGGGCGGCAGGCGACGCACTGCCTCCGCCATCAGCTGCCGCTGCTCCGTCTGCTTGGCGGTGCCTGCAAGAGAATTAAAGTTAGAATGGCATGGGATGAGATGCAGCATAGCCATAACTCACGTCCTGCTGCCATGAAGCTGGGATACGCCTGGAATGTGATGAGCGGCACAGGCAGCAGGCGCAGATAGAGCTTCAGCGTGCCGGCAATTACGTTCACATTGCCGTACGCCGTCTCCGACATGTCCGTCTTCTCGCCCTCGCGATCCAGGGCGAGTTTAAGGGCCTCGATCTCGTCGGCGAAGCCGGACACGCGGTAAATCCCCTCCTGCAGCATGCCGCGGGCCTCCACCTCTTCCACGCAGCGGCGCACCACAAAGGGTATCTGATGATGCGGCTCTAGCTGCACCATGGTGGTCAGGTCCGTGCCGAATACGCCGCGTATGCGCTTCAGATCCGGCACACACTTGGGCGGCACCAGCTCGGAGCACTTGCTGTGCGCCACAAAGCCGCAGGCCTCACACTTCACGCCCTGCGCCGTGAATCCCCACAAGAAGTTGGCGCAGAACTCGCACCAGTTGAGTCCCTTAAAGGTGTGCACCTGTTTGGATCACAATCTTCGATTAGATGCTTCATTACAGTTGGCTTTTTTAGCCTGAACTCACTTTGAAGTGATGCGGCTTCTCGTAGACCAGCGGCATGGGATCCACGGCAGGCGGTGGTAGCTCCTCCTGCTTCTGCTCCGTCTCCTCGGCTGGCGGGGATTCCTTCGTGGAGGCCTTGCCCAGCTCATTGGACAGAGCCCTCAGTTTGCGGCCATTTAAGGTCATGTAGGGGCTCTGCTGGTAGCAGTTCTTGGTCTGCTGGTTAATCTGCTGGATGATGGGGCTGGCATGGAGCTGCATGTGAAAGTTGATCAGCCCGTCGGCGACCATGTCGTGCACCGTGTCGAAGCGCTTGTCCTGGCCGCGCAGATAGTGTCCCACGCCGGGCTTATAGAGCAGCTTGTAGTGCTTGGGTCGCTTGTTGAACCGCAGGCTCAGCGTGTAGTAGCCATCGGACTGCGGGCTTCGGCGGACAAAGTAGCTGCCGTCGCGGGCGTTGGCCAGCAGCTGCTCCGCCTCCAGGTGGCCCATCAGGCCATGGTACTCGGAGCCGTACAGCCTGCCCGCCATGTTGTTGGCCTCCACAGCCTCCGCCGTGCTCTTCGCCGGCGGAAGGGGCAGTGTTCGCTGGCAGCGCAATGGACATGGAGCCGGTGCCTCCAGCTGCAGCTTGTACACTGTGCGGGGGAAGGGGGATGATGGTTAATCATAGCATTAGCATAAGAGGTGCTCCTCCACTCACATTCCGGCTTCCAAACCTTCTGAACCGGAGAACTGGGCTCGGGGGCACCGCCTACTCCGCCGGATACGCCAGACCCGCCGGTAACCGCACTGCCGGCGCCCGCCTCCGTGTTCCGGGGCATCCTGCTTGGGATTAGCAGGCCTCTTGGTCAATAGCCACTCAGTAGGCGGCGAATGATTAAGGAATGCGGCCAATTAAATAAAGTATACAAATTAGTTTTGTCCGAGCGAGCAGCGATGCCAGACTGGCGAGTATTGGCGCGGTATTTAAGTCCGAAGAATACCAAATTTAAATATCAATAACTTTGATGAATAATCGTATATAATAAGTGTATTTAATTTATTAAAAGCTTAATTACATTATATTGTTTCGTCAATACTGTAATTTGCATTGCTGTTCCCTTAAAAAATCTGTTTAGAAATGTTGGAAAGCTCTGAGCACAATAACTCCGAAAAATACCAAAAATAAGCTTAATTTCAGTTAAGTTTCCTAAATATTTAAAAGTCTTGAATGACTCATAATTTTGAGCGCCCATTTATTTGTTTACTTTCCACCTTCAACAATAAATAAGGACAAGAGGTAAGGTTTCAATTGGTTTAATAGTTTAAGTACGTTTCTTTTGTAAAAAGACCTACACATTCATTGGATCTCATTTTATTATTTATTAAATACAAATATTAAATTATTTAAAAAAAATAAACATGTAAAACTTCAAAATGCGCATTTAAATACGGACACACGCCACCGACGCATATCAAATTTAATTTAGAAATACTTTTTCTTGATACTCTCGCTGTCTTCCATTGAAGTATTGTATAGTAATATATATATATATATGTATCGAGTGTGATTGGTACAAAAGAACGTCTGCACTAGGTGATAACTAATGATTAACCTTCTCTAGTGTTCATTTTAGAATAATACGCACATTCACAGACGCGGTGATTAGTTATGGTTAATCATGAATCTATGTCTACATCGATGGTTAATTTTGGAAGTGGGAATAGCTCCAATCTCGAAGTTTTTAAGTTTTTCAGTTTTTAGCTGCTCGTTAAGCACTTTCCCCTGTATTTGTTATATCTCGATAATTATTGGTCGTTGTCCTTGGTTTTAATGCTTTATCCGGGGGAAGAATGGCTAAGTTGGAATCACGGAGTTGGAACTTTTGGCGGAATGAACGGCTCAGCTAGCTTGGCAGGTGTTTTAGTGTTTGCTGTTGTGTTGGATATAGTGTTGCTTCTATTGTCGTGGTGATACTGCTACTGCTGGTGCTGGACAGTTGGACAGCTTGGAGCTGGACAGCTAGAACCTGGCTGGTCCTAACCGCTCATGACCATGCGCACGAACTCCTCGTAATTGATGTTGCCCTGCTGGTCCTCCATGTTGGCCAGCAGCTGCTCCACCTCCTCGTCGGTGAGCTTCTCACCCAGCGTGGTCAGCAGGTGGCGCAGCTCCGCTGAGGAGATGTACCCGCTGGCGTCCTTGTCAAAGTGACGCAGTCCCTCGATGAAGTCATCGGCCGTGTCGCCGGAGCGAGCCTTCGAGATCGCCTGGTAGATGGGCAGGAACACCTCGAACGAGATGCGCTCGTCGGGCTTCAGCTGGTGGGTGCACTTCTTCACGTCCGACTCGGTGGGGTTCTGGCCCAAAGCCCTCAGGCACTCGCCCACCTGGCTCAGCTGGATCTTGCCATCTCCGCGGTTGTCGAACAGGTTGAAGGCCTCCTGGAATTCTGCGAATAGAAAGTGCGTGTTTGTTGACAGATGCTTTTCAAATCGTAGTAATTGTGGTCACAACTTACAAAAACCCATCGACAAGGGCATATATTATAGGGATAATGGAAATGGGGGGACCTATAGCTTTCTACCACCCACTACATGGCTAAATGGATCACCTTCCAGTGTGGTAAAGGTTTGCTTCACGTGCGCCGTGTAGTAATACATATTGAACCACTCCGATGACCGTTTTGCCAGCTACTGACTGCCTGAAACTCCGTCTGCCCGGATTTGGCGACCCATCGGATCGGAGCGGATCGAATCGGCGCCGATGCCCGGCCACTCCGCCTTCCTTGGCCATGGGATACCCTCACTGCGCGGGTAAACGTCACTTCTCTACCGGGAAGTGCCTGTTTACAATCAAAATCAAAATAAACAACCCAGAAACTCAAAGGCTAAGGGAAATGGTGGTTTCGAAGGGTTTCGTTTCGCGGGGAGGAATCGTAAGTCCATTTCGCGTGCAGTTGGATTTAAACAATTGAAGGTGTAAGTTCCCCAGCTGCAAAAGGCTGCAGTTAATATTTATCTTTGCAGATCCTTTCCAGATCTGAATACTAGAGTGTTCGCCATTCGATGAGTTGCTCGGATGCTCGGTTATCATGCGAATACAACATCCAAAAATGGCAATAAAAACAAACGAATCCAGCACATTTTTGTCCATTTTAGGCAATGACAAAACGTCGCCGGCTGGCTAAAGATTGCAACAAGGTAAGTTGGAATGGGTAAATAAATATGGTATATGGCATATCGTATATATGGCCTGTACATACGCATATGCGCATATGCGGTTGAACGCTGACGTCAGAGTGTCAGCATGACTGAATTGAATTATCAGATGCCATTCATTGACTTTGATTAGGCTAAAACAGGGGATTGCGTAAAGTTTCGATTTGATTCGCCATGGAAACGACATCGTGTTGCATTTGACTCACAGAAGGAGATATTCCGTAAATGGAAGCTGGTTTTTCTGATTTTTGTTATTTTTTGTCAACTGACTGGTTGTCTTATCGCTTGGTTATTCGGTTTTTGCAACTTCAATTGCAGTTTTATTTGAAACGAGCAGCCGGCGGGTCAGAAAACCGGGTGATTATCCCATTAGACCGCTATGTTATCTATACCTTATCGCTCACTTCCTTTCGCTTTAACTGTGTTCTCTTTTTTTTTTTGTAACACTCATACTGAGGTGTTGGTTATGATTATAAGGCTATGTTCAAGCGACCAAGCTTTACACTAACTAACTGAATCTTGGATATCTTAAGAGATATTGATGTGAAACTTGGTACAAAGCCATTTATCGCTATTCTGTGACGGTTTTGCTCAGCTGAACGCAATCCACTGATCATAACCCATAGCTGGCATAGTTTCTCTAAGTTCTTAACTTGATAACATGGGCAACTCGGACGTCTTTCGAAATAATGACGTGAAACTGGGCCTACAGCTATTCCATGACAAACATGTAGCACAGAGTATTGCAATTTCGGCTTCGGGACTTTCTCGCTGTTTTTTTTTTTTTTTGGTTTTTTGGGTGAGTCACGATCGTATTCGTATGGCTGCTTTCCAGCGTATTTGCTTTATCAATGATTCATGCACACAAATATATGTGCCATCGCTTTCCCGCATTCCAATGCCGTGTGCGAGTGGGAGGGAGAGGGCGCTAGGTGCCAGCGCACATATCAATACTCTATATACATATATATATATATATATATATATGCGATTTGGCCGACTTTTGACTTTTGGTTCTTGACCCCACTTCTTCTTCTTCATTCGACTCACCAGCCAACTGATCCTCGGTGTAAGCGGCCTGCGACAGAGAGAGAAAGAGAGAGAGGGAGAGAAAAGGAAAACAAAGAAGGAAACTTGAGTGTTGGTTTTCCAAGGCGCCGAAAACCGACTTCCAGTGCGAAAGCGGTTGTAAACAGTAAACAGCATCGCAATAAACAGCCTGCACTCACCATATCGATTTGTTTTTAGTAAGCTGGGGGGAAACAACACAAAACACACGGGATATTGAATATTGAATTCGACGACGAAGCAAAACGCAGGCAAATTCCAAAACGTTGTTGGTGTTAGTGGTCGCCGATAGTCGGCACAATCGATAGGCCACTTGGAATTCGATAGGTACGCGCATATCGCTATCGACAGCCGATTGCTGGCCAACATCGATGATAATTGAACAGAGCATCGAACAGAGCTGCCAGATCGTTTCACAAGTAACCGCCACACGTGCCGCCGGTTTGTTTTGATTTTGGATGAATTGGATTTGTGTCCAAATTAGCTAACGCCCGATGAGCACCCAGAAGCTGGAGTACGACGCTGCGGTGGGCGGCCGGGTCACACTGCCGTCGCACGTGACCACGTACCATTATGCGGCGCAGGCTCTGCAGGAGATTCGCAATTTGGTGGCCGACTGCCAGGAGACGACGCAGCGGAGCAGCAAGCTAATCTTCCAGACGCTGCCCAAGCACATGCGACGCCGCGCCATGTCGCACCACCCGAAGCGGCTGCCGCGCAAGTACCGCCAGGCGCACAAGTCCCAGATGAGCAAGGGCGGCAATCAGCCGGTCAACGGGAAGCGCCCATCGAGGAAGTACCGCCGGCGACCCAAGAACCTAATGCGGGAGTACGTGCGCCGACAGAGGCGACACGTCTGGCTGGAGACGCACATCTGGCACGCGAAGCGTTTCCACATGGTCGACCGCTGGGGCCACCGGTTGCCCTACGCCAGCTGCGACAAGACTTACCGCGCCTGCTATCGCGCCAGCGCCGAGCACTGTCTGCTTCAGGACATCTCCTTCTACGGTTGCGTGGAGCTGCGCGGTCCCTTGGACGTGCTACGCGAAGGTTTCGCCCGGCTAACCAGTCCGCAGTGTGGTTTGGGGATCACAGCCCGAACTTTTCTGAGTGGACGACGCGAGGGCAGCGTGGAGATATTTGAGGATGGCCGGTATCCGCATGGAGCTTTGCAGCGGGCCAGCTTCATGTGGCGGCCGCGACGAGAGGAGGAGGATGAGGAACAGGCGGATCACACGCTCTGGCTGTGGCTGCATCCCAGTGGCGCTCAAGCCGTGCTAAATCAGTTGCTTAGCGTGTTCCAGCTAAAGTCCACGAGGCAACAAAAGCTACCTTTGAACGAGGCTGTGGATGAGGAAACGATGGATGAGGATAAGATTGAGCCTGTGGAGTTGTCCAAGGAAACATCGCCCGCCAAGAAAACGAAGAAGAAGCCTGAACAGAAACCCCTTCGCTTCTGGACAAAAACCAAAGCATTCGAACTACAGCCTAGCTACTTCAATTCCGATGGCACCCTCCACTTGGTGCTGCTGCAGCGGGAGTTCAATCGTTTCCGCTTGACAGGACCTCGAGCCCAAGAAGTTTTACTTGCCAGCTTACGTCCGCAACAACTAGAGGAAGTCCAGGATCAATCCAACTACTGTCAGGCAGCCTTGCAGCTCAGCTCGCCCGCCGAACTGCTGTCCAATCTAGTGATGGGACCCCTTGTGGTGGATCCGCGTCTGCAGCGGCCGAGGAAGCGCACGAAAGCAGACAGCAAAGTGGAACAGCCACCCTCCGCCGGTGATCTTCTCGTAAATCAGCCAAAGAGTCTGCCGGAGAGTCCACTGTGGAGCAAGGAGGCGCGAGAGCGACTGGCCAAGGGCATCATGTCAACGCACAAATACGACCAGCTGCGGCAACAACATGCCGTGGTGCCAGGAGCTCCATGTGCCTTCGAGCAGCAAATGCAGGCGCTTCCCGTAATTCTTATTCAACGACCAGGATCTCAGGACCCCAGATACAAGAGATTGGCCTACGGCTGCGGCTGGGATGTGATTGCTCCGGCCGGATACGGCATGGCCCTCTGGCTCACACTCACCATGTGGGGCGCCAGGCCAGGCGGACTGCGAGAACTGGATTCGGTGGCTAGGGAGTCGGGCGCCGAGATACATTTGCCTGATACATTAGCTGGTAAGTGGGTCACACTCCTATATTCCATCTCCCCCTAATCATCTCAATGTTGCTCCGTTTAGGAGTTCAAAAAGCTGCTGCTTCGGCGGATGAGCTCCGCGCCCGCTACTTCCGCATGCCGCCCAACAAGCGCACCAACTACCGAAAACTGGCCGTGGTCAGTCCGTTCAGTGCTCCCTGGAAGCATCTAGTGCGCGACTGGCGTGCCTCGTTCAGTCCAGCGAGCGAGGGATCGTCGTTCTATGTGCTGCGGCATCGCCAGCAGCTGGAGGAGATTTCCGAATGCATTCGACATCGTAGCCCACTGCCACAGACTCTTCCCGAGGACGCCATCATCCAGATTCAACTTCAATTGCTATCCCGCGGCCATGTGAAGGACAACGCCCTGATTTGCCTGCCCACGGCGGCGGATCACAAGCAGCGCTGGAGGCAGATGAAGCACAACGTCCAGGCCCCCGTTCACGTGGAGCCACCGCAGCCGGACCTGAATGAACAGCCGCGCAAGGATCTACGCCAGAGTCACAAGCTGAAGCTGAAGCGATTGCGGTCGCGGAGGGTGCGCGAGAAGCGGCGCCTTCAGGAGACTGCCACCAAACGTGTCCACATACGGCCGGCGAACACGGCTCATCTCGTACGCGCCCAGCTGCAGGAGATGTGCCGCCTGTGGCTGCCCACCAATCCGGCGGAGATGCGGGACAGTGTGCGTCGCCAGTGCAGTCGCCAGGTCTTCGGTTACGTGAGCACGGCCGGCTTCAGCTTCACGGAGGCACTCGTCTGTGCAGTTGGCTATGTGACACCCGCCGGCCTGCAGCAGCTCATCGGGGAGCTCCCAAAATGCAAGGGTAACCGCAGGCAGCCGCCGCTGATGTGCCTGTTGCGCGATCCGGATAGCCGCGACTACCGCTGGGCCAGCTTCCAGATCAATCTGAATGTGGCCAGTCCAGCCTTTTAGCCCGTAGGTCGAGTAATTGTAGTTACTAGTTGTAAGTTTGATTTAATCTGCTTTTGACTGTTGCCCGCAAATAAAACAGCCTTGAAGTTTGTTGTACATATTTAATACTAATTTTTATTCAATTTAAAATTACTTGTATGTCATCTTTACTTCGTTTACCATCAAATTTTTACTCAATGTTTGTATTTCAATTTGTATTCGTTATGCAATGAGCTCAGTATTGAGTGAATGTCACTGTGAATGTGGTGGATGTGTGTTCGGGTGTGTGTATGAGTATTTGTTGAGTGTTGTTGAAAAAAATGAATCGCGGTTGAATTTTGTGTTCGTTTTTTTTTTTTGTTATCGTTTCTTAAATGCGACAATGATTAAAAAATGGCTTACAATTTTTGTTTGAATTTGTTCTTGTTTCTTGTTGCTGAGCATTTGCGTTCGCACATCCATTATTTATAATTTATAATATTCATTCGCATTCGTCGAATCGTTTTATCCACTTTAACTTTCGTTTGTAATTGTTGCTTTACTTGATTTCATTGTTTAGTTGATGCGGTTATGGGAAATGTATTTGAAATGCATGTAAATTTTGCTGATTTGCCTTTTACTTTTGGTTTTTGGTTTTGGTTTTCACTTTGTATATATATATATATATATTTATCAGTTATTGAAATTGTCTATATACCTACGAGTATATAAGTTGTTCATGTTTTTGTTTCCGTTCATTAAGTTTTGTATATTTCATGGGATTTAGCTGCTGCTTTGGTGTTGATCTTGTTTGTTCATGTTTCTTCTTGTTTGTTCTTGTGCGTTAAGTTTCTGTCTGAATTTTCATTTTCTGTCAATTGAGTTTCAATTTGAACGTTACTCGAATTCCCAACTCGTTTTTCTTGGACGCTGTTGTTGCCCTAAAATGTTGTCAGTGTTTTGCTCTTGCTTAGATACAGATACATAATTCCATTATGTAAACTCTCACTTATAATTATACAACTTAGTTGAAACATTTAATAAACATTTCTTTCTGCTCACACTTTTCTGTTCGGTTGTACGGCATAAAATATGATTCAATCTTACGTTTAACTAAATGTTAAGGAAAAAACAATTAAATTTATTTATATATATATATAAATATTTATATATATATATGCATAGTTAAATATATATATATGTATGTGATTTATGTAGCGTATGCATTCAAGTACAATTTCTAAGAGCCTACGCAAGTACAAGTTTCAAACTGAATTTGATTCGCAAACTTTGGATATATGATTCCCCGGATACGGATCCTACGATCCTGATCCTGATCCTGATCCAGATGTAGATCCGCGTGGGTGACTGAGCGAGTGCTGAACTACTTATGGTTTGTTCGATTTTTGGCTTGGTTTACCTAGCTTGCTACCACATTACATTTGATTGGATTACGAGTATTGAATACGTATTCTTGTTGAACTCCCCGCGCCTACAGTTAACATGCATTATATAGACTTGTAGACTGGATTATGATTACAGATTATAATCGGATTCTCAATTAATCATTAATCTTCTTTGGTCTTTAGCGAACTGATGCCTTCTGACTCGAGTTGCAGCTGTATTTCGAATGGGAATCGGGTATGGAAATGGTTATGCGTATGGATATGGGTGTGGGTATGGATATGGGAATGGAAATGTGGATGAGTGATTTGGTTTTATGGAGAGGAATTCTCTGGGCATTTGGATTCCAGAAGGGGTCCGATCTCTTGTCTTGCGCATCGTCTCCTTGTATAAAACGTTGAAATACTTTGAATTTGGTGGGTTAGTATACATATATTTATAGATATACGTGGCATATATATCTTTCAAAATGTTCGTTTCCTTTTTAACATTGTAAATTGTAAACAATTTGATGCTTGTCAATGGTTTTTCCGTTCCTATACGCTTGTTTTTCCGGTCATCTCATCGGCAGAATGACTCCTCTTCATTTTCCATATCGCTTTAGCTAAAATTTTCATTCATAAATGCGGGGATTCACTTGGAAAGATTTTCGTTTGCTTCGCAATTTCTCTTTTTTTTTCGAGTGTTGCTTAAGAAGTTGTGTTTTTTTTTGGTTTGGTTTGGTTTATCCGATTCTCTGCTATAACATACATACATATTATTATTTTTACCGTTAATTATGTTTTTCTTTTAACATCACTACTAATAATCAAAAAATGGACATTTATAAACTTTTATATAATGTATATTAAAAATGTTTTTTTTTTTTGGTTTTTCTTGTTTTGGTTTTTTTGTTTTTCTGGCCATTAAAAGCCACAATTTTCTTTGTTTTCTCTGGTTTTTGTGTTTTTTTAATATGTATGATTTTGTTTTTAGTTATGGTGTTTCGGGCAATTTGTTTTTACAATTGGCCATGAAGTTGTCTTAGCGCCATTGTTTCTAAATTCTTACAAAAGTTGTGTCAACTCAGTTAGTGACTTGTGGCTGAGAATAAAAACGAAAATGCTTAATGGTTAAATAAAATCGGGAAATTGGAAAATCGGGAAATGTAATGGAGTAGCAAATTATACCAGTAAATCATATGAATTCATCACAGTTTGTTGTTGTTCGGCTGTTACTGTTGTTGTTGTTCTCGATTGGTGGAAAAGTCTGATCAGATCGAATTTCGTTTCCGTTTCCGGGCTTTGTTACATTTACCGTTTCGTTTCCGTTTCCTGTGGCCGCGTTCTTCATGGCATTGCATTGAGTGTCCCTGTTTTGTGTTTCAGTGTATAGTCACGGGAATTTCCCTCATTCGCAGTCGCGAAAAACACGCGAAAAGTAAACAACCATTTTTTTTTATGTGTTTTCAGAATAATTTCCATCTTATTTGTAATGTGAATTTTTAATCGATTTCGTTTTTTTTTTTTTTGGTTTTTGGTTTCGGTTGCCGAAGCTGATAATGGTTAAACAATCATGAAATTAATATTAACTTGTAGTTTCGATTTAGTAACAAGATATTGCAGCGTGTTAGAGACCAAAACTAAACTAAACTAAATTAAATACGTAACTCAGATTAAAAACATGTGCCGTGGTTATCGGTTCTCTAGGTTCTCGGTTCAATTGTAAACGCTATGACTTAGTTCTTAGGTTCTTAAGTTCTCCACGAGTTAACAAAGTAAACAAAAATAAAAAAAAAGAAGAAAAGTGGGGTGGGGGAAATGAAGAAGCGACCTGCAATCGTTATCGGTTGGCAATCGTTAATTGTTAATCGCGCAGTTTGGTCCGATTGGTTCGTTCGTTTCGTTACTCATTTCGTTACGCTTTGGTTTCCTTAAACAAAAAACTCATAATATGCTCTCGTACATATTCTGCACTAATGTATATATTATATGTAGTATGCATATATGTTTAGTACGTAATTAGAACCTAACTGCTTCACTTTTGCGTTCTGGGCTCGCTACATTTCGGTTTTTGGTGCATTTTTATAACTCCCACCCATCATCGGCCTATATAGACATCGGGTACCATCGGGAACCAGCCATCGCTATCGCCAACGCCTTACTCCAGGCGTGCCTTGTAGGTGGTCTTCCAGATCTCGGCGAGTGTCACGGCGCTGTGGAATCGATGGAAGATGCACAGCGGCAGTGTGATGCGCTGGATGATCGACCAGGGCACAAAGCCATAGAACTCCAGCTGAACCTGTGGGCATAGTATGTGCGGTAAAGGCGTTAATAGTTGGCTCCAAAATCGGGCCACCTGGCTTAAACAACAACGACATGCAGGACAACACACAACACACAACACGGCAAGACAAAAAGCTGTTTAAAATCTATGAAAGTATTGTCTGTGTGTTAGTGAACGCATTGCAGGCGTCAAAAAGTATGCTATAGTTTTTGGTGTTCTTGTTCTCAATAAACTAGAATGAATACTAGAAAGAAATGCCCATGCAAAGCACACAAATCGAATAACAATCGAATAACGAGTAGAGAACGAGAACGTTAATCGTCTTACTTAACTCAGTCTCGCTTACGTACATATCTACTTACAGGATTGGCGAATACTTTTTGAGCTTCGAATGTGTAGATGGCGAACATGGCCACGTTGCAGATGAGAAGGAACGTGACAATCTGGCGGCCCGGCTTGCTCCGATCGTGCTCCGGCAGGTGGACGCGGCGGCGGGATACGTCCGCGATGAACAGCAGCTGCAGGATCACCTGGAAGACGGCCACGCCGCCGGTGGTCGTCACCAGCAGGCTGGGCTCGCTCTCCAGCACCTTCAAGCTGCCGGCAATGATGCTGAACACGGAGTAGGTGAACAGGCCGAAGGCCGAGATGCGCAGCAAGATGTCGTTCAGGTTCGACTGCTCCTCGCAGCGGAACTTCAGGTTCTTGACCCTTTATTTTGTTGTTGGGATGGGAAAAATGAGAAGAAGATTAGTTTTTGAACTATACGGAAATGCGGGAACTGCACAGAGAAATGGTTCAGAGTCATTCAAAGGGTTAAGATGCTATCCTTCAGTATCAATGTGGCATTAGGTAAAGTTAAAAGGATAGGTGTGAGATACATTTGCTCTGTGCAGTCTGCTCCCGACACTCCCCGCACTCCTCGTCCAGACCTGATGAATCCCACAATAATGGCCAGTATGGCGAAGGCCATCAGGATGCAGTGGCTGGCGTCGGCGAGGTAAATGGCCAACAGCGAGAACTGCTGATGGCGCACCAAGACGAAGAAGAGTATCAGGCAGATGAGAGCCCCGACCAGCAGCAGTAGCCCAAAGAATAGGCCCTTCGACGAACCGACGCAGTCGACGCGTCCGGATCGCGCCTGCTGCGCCATGGCCACCGCTCGCCGCGATAGCATCACCTCCAGTCGATGCTCCAGATCCTCGTCGTTCATGCGGCCCGGATAGCGGCCGATGTGCTTCCACATGACATACAACACCACCGCCCCGATCAGCGAATACTCGATGATGAACGGATAGAGGTAGGGCGCCGAATCGTAGACAATGGTGCCCATTATGTCGATGCGGCCGCAGGCGGTGGAGTTGAGTGTGCCGATATTGGAGGACAACGCCGCCGGGTATATGTTGTCTAGGCTCTCCAGATTCTCGAAGCTCACCAGACCGGTGGCCTCCTCGTGGCCGAGATCGCTGTACGTCTGGAAGCTGTTCTCCATGGGTCCCTGGCCGAAGAGGTTGTTCATGATGCTGGCCGAGCCCTCGGTGCTGCTGGCCGGGCTCAGTGTGCTGGCCAGGAAGTTGTCTACGAAGGAACCGGCACTGGCCACTGGCGTGGCAGCGGAAGCGGAACCGAACCCATCGACTGGCGCCAGGCTCGGCGGCGCAGCGCTGGAGAGGATGCGCTGCAGGCCGCCGAAGGGCGATTCACTGCCGCTGGTCTCGAGATTCAGGGCGGCAGCGGTGGTGGTGGTGGTGGTGGTGGTGGTGGTGGATGGGCTAAATGGACTGAAGGTGGGGCTCGATGTGATGGTGGTGCTACTGATGGTGGTCGACGGAATGGTGGTGCTACTGATGGTCGGTGATATGGTGGTGCTGCTGGCTGTGCTGCTGCTGCCCGCCGCCGTTGTGGCCGCGGTGGTGGCGCTGGTGATAAACTTCTTCAGCTTGCGGGCCATAGTAGTGCTGTGCCATTGGTAGTTCGGTGTGGTGAACGGTGCCCTTGTCGTGGTCGTCGTCGTGGTGCTGATGCCGCCAGTGGTGCTGGCAATCGACTGGTCACCGCCCATGCCCAGGCTCTTCGAAATACCATCGACGGTATTGCGCACCAGCTTGGACAGCACATTGTCGCTCTTGTACACATCCTTGGGCAGTATGTCCTCGCCATCGAGCACCTCGAACTCGCTGTTGGGTCCCGCATGGGTGCGCAGCACGGTGCCCGCGTGCCGCAGTGCATGCTGCCGGATGGAGTGTGCTATGGAGGAGGCGCCGGCCTCCGGCTCGTTCTTCTGATGATAGATCGTGATCTCCAGCAGCGACTCCTTAACCAGCGTGCGGATCCACACGCAAATGTTGGTGGCCACCACGTGCATCAAGCCAAAGCGGGCGATCACCTTGAAGCGGTGGATGTTCAGCTGGAGATCCAGTATCCCACAGAAAGAGATAGAGATAGATAGAGAGAGGGAGAGAGAGAGAGAGAGAGGTGTGCGCGGTGCGCTTGAGTACGGCGGAGAGTCTCACGGCGATCAAGTTGGTTACATTGATTACTTATATAGAGATTATAGAGATTAGAGATTAGATTTCGGGCAAAACGCAGCTCCTTTGCAAGGAGCTGCAAGCCACTGGCTCTGCAGGGGGTTCCACTTTAATATAATATGTACATATTTACTATAAATATATATGAGAAATGAAAATACAGTGAAAACAAATAAAATGAACGTTCGTTGCTAAGGTCTCCCTTCTTTGCTCATTAGTCGCGCCAATAATGCAAGAAGCTATACATATTGAAATCTTTGAGTCCCAAATAATATATTTTATTAATATATGGGTACTCTACTATATATAGTATATAGGCATATCCCCTCTGCAGCGACAGTGGGCGCAACAAAAACCAAACTGCCGCACAGGACGTATCTTAAAGATACAGTAGCTTGACTAGACTTGTGGTTATCATATGGTTATCAGATATGATATGATATATCATGTGTATAAATCGTAGGCATACATATTGGAGAGGTAGCAGTTAGGTGGGCAAAATGAGTGTTTGATGGGGGGCAGATGTACAGGTACAGGTACAGGTACGGGTTTAGTTTTTAGGTGGTGAGTACAGTGGAGTGGCGTAGAGTAGACTAGTAGAGAGTAGAGTAGAAAATGAGTTGCATATCGTACCTGAAATGGCGGCCTAGTCTGCGATCGCGCGAATGGGGCGGAGTTGTGGGATTATGTACACAAAAATGGTTCATTAAATAACTACGTAGCAAAATTTCGAAATTTGTTTAAAAGAATGAATATGCACGTGGTTTGGATGAGTATGCATGTATGAATGAATATGAATATGAATATGAATTATAAATATGAATGATTGTATGAATGAGCTGTTTGGCTGGCTGATTTATTTCATTTTGATTGCTTGAAATGCGTGTGTGGTGCTGGGTATTTGAAAATATAAGGGTATTGATTACTTTGTGTGTATGCCCAATGGCATTTGATATCGGATTGTCTGTTGTCTGTGGCGCTCTTCCAATGTTCGTTTTTAGCGATTGAGAGAAGCAAGCGAGTGGATATGGCAGATGATGTGATCGGCGATGGATGCAGTTGCAAATGCTGAATGCAGAATGCAGAATGCAGATTGCAGTTACCAGATGCGGATGGATGAAAACTGAACTGAAAACTGCCAATTAGCACGCCAATTACAAGTTCGTGGTGAGATTTGGATTGAGATCGATCAAGGCAAACTTTAACTTAAACTGAATCCGAAACCAAAACCGAAAACGGAAACGGAAACGCGACCTAACTGAAAATGCCGCGACCTAATCATTGAGTGAGTTCTACGGAAACGGAAACGGAAACTGGAGCAACTAACCTCGCTGGGGTTCTGAGTAGGAGCTGGATTGGTTGGATTCGTGTTCTTAATGATGGCTTTACATTTAACATACGAGTATAGAATAGCCGTGGATAATAACAGTAGGTAGCAGTAGTATAAGTAGTATAGGTAGTAGTAGTAGTAGGTAGTAGTCATACGCTTACAGTGTTCTTTAGTTTTAGTTTCTTTTTTTTTTAGTTTAGAGTTGGACACAGAGCATCAGCATGGCCTTTGCACTTACCCGGGCATTCATGAATATGAAGTACATCTGCATGAAGGTGAAGATCATCTGGAGCAGCGGATTCACGCCGATCAGGATGTGATGGCACGGCGAATCGAAGGGTATCTCAAAGAACGAGCCAAACTCCAGGCCAATGTAGATCATGCCGCCCAAACCGAAAGCTGTAAACAGACGGATTCAATGTGTGGTTAGATATGCTAGATATAGTTCTCCCCATGCAGGGATTACTCCAATTTCACACTCACCAATGGCACCCACTCGCAGGAAGAAGCTGCCGTGCGTCAGATCACTATGGGTTGTCTTGCGCTTGCGCACATTCTTTGGGGTGACGGCCACCTCGGCGTCCACAGGTGCCTCCTACATGCGAATGGACCAAGAGATAATATGTATACACATGTGTGGGGCACAACAGACAGCCCTCGGTGCTAAACTAATTGCTGCGACCTCAGCACTTGGCTCCCATAATTAGCATTGCTACTACAATTGTTGAACGGGTCATAGAAAATATCTTAGCTGGCAACAAAAATAAGCCTTTAGATCTATTAGTCTATACTTCGTTTCTATGGCAAGGGACTTGTAAGCGTATTGTAAAAGCAGCTAACAGTAGCTAACTTATGAGTAGTAGAGAAAAGGCTGATAGCAAACCAGAAACTTGGCCAGTGTGTGCTTCGATAATAATAATAGAGGGGGAAAGAAACCCATAATTAGGTTACGCATGTTTCAAGAGGCCGTTTTTTGTTTTTAATCCTTAATATATAAACCTTAAAGGGATCTGTGAAATACACACCTGATATGCGGCGCCCTTGGCTGCCTTGCCAGAGTCCTTGGAGCCCTTCGCGTCCTTCGAATCGGCCGGATCGGCATTTTTGGCTTTCTTCGACTTCTTCTCCTTGGGCTGGGGTTTCGGTTTGCTGCCACCATTGCCGCCATTGCAGCAAGAGCTCTCTGTTGGACAAGATAAGAGGTAAAGTAAACAAGGTACATACATATAACACATAATAAGATTCACAAGAATGGCGCCTAGAAGTAGGCAACAGTTTTTGTTCGATGCGGAATTCCTATAAAGTGCAACCGCAAGACGACTATTTTTACTGCTTACTTGTAGACACATTCAGGTGACCAATAATTCAGCTGGCAAATCGAATTTACTCACCCTGCAGCAGGAAACAGAAGACGTAGAGAAGGAAGAGTATGCTGACGCCGTACAGATATGTGAAGAATGTCTCGTAGTACAAAACCGGCAGTCGGTGGGTGGTTACATCGCTGATTACGTAGGCAATGCACACGACGATCAGTAGGATCGCGTACACCAGACTGGTCACGATGAACAGCGATGTCCTGCGAAAGGATACCGCGAGGTGGTCAGTACGCTGAAGTTCTCACGTTGCTCTTCACAACTCAGTTTTGTATGTACAGAAGAGTAAAATCGGGGTGCGCGTATATACGGATGGTGTGTGTGTGTGTGTGTGTGTGATTGTGTGATTGTGTGATTGTGTGATTGTGTGATTGTGTGATTGTGTGATTGTGTGTGTGTGAGTGTGCGGAAACTGTGTCAAGATCTGGCCAGAAATCGGTGCCAAAACTCCCCCGAGTTGACCCACTGTGCCGCTTCCAGCGCTGGCTGCTAATTTTCCACTTTTCCCCTCTTCGCTTGAGTTCTTCTGCAGAGACAGTAGCTCATTGTGTGTGTGTGTGTGTGTCTGTTTGGGTGTGAGAAAGTATCCGACATGCAACTAAAACTCAAGTGCATTTTCACTCAACATCTCAGGCACATAAACGCCGTGCATTAGCCCCTATTTGATGTTTGATTAGCCACCGACCTGCACAGTGGGCATTTTACCACAGCTTGAGAACTTTGTACAACAAAAACCTCATACTAGTGCTTGTAAATATAAGCTATATGTGCGATTTTGATTAGAAATACCACTGAAGTTCTATAAATTGCAATCGAGACTACGACTACGCTACGCTTGCGTCCCACGGTGCCTTCCACAGCAGTTTGCGTATTTGGTGACCCAGTTAGTGGCTGCTGCTTTAAATACACCACCCCCATTTTCCCACCCCACTTAAGCATCCATTTGCATGTGATGCACATCCCCCCCCATTGTAGCAGCGAGTATTCGAAAGGTACGCCAATCTGATGGATGATTTTATATCTTTAATCGTCCGTATCTTGTGATTTATAAAAGTATCTGATATGAAGCTATCATCCCAAGCAGTGTGAGGAATATGAAACAGAGGAAGTTCGGCGGGGTCTGGAGCACTTTGGTCAATTGGGATAGGTCATGGTTTTCATACATAGGTCATATGTCACATGTCACATTACCATAGTTCGATGGGTCCCGTTATCGGATTGGTTTCATATGTGCCCTGTACCGTTATTTTCGCTGGCATAAAACTGTACTTATTTGGATTTGGCTTGAACGTGTAGCAAACCCTATAAGATTCGATGTCAATTAAGTATTGTTTATCCAATTCGTTACACTACAAACATACATATATGCTAACTTAAGTGGATGGATTTACACAGCCTGGGGGGCGGTGGGCGTGGGCGGTGTTCGGTTAAAAGGGCGGGGCGGGAAGCGCATACAACAAAAAAAAAACCTAAATCTTTGCAAGGACCTCGATGAGAGAATGAGACGGCGCTCTACGACTGGGACTGCACATTTGGTTATATATATATACATATACCCTATATACTATGCATACTACGACCGTGTATACTAGTTGTCTATGTACAAGGTGTGCGTTTCTATCTCTATGTGTGTGTGTGTGGGTGTGTGAGTGTGCTCAAGTGTTTTGGGTGAAGCTGTTATACACAGGAATTAGCCCAATAGCTAAATACTAATTGCAGAATGGCCTCGAAGCTAATACCCAAAATTCGTTAATACAAAGTTCGGTGGGCATGTAAATGCGTAAATGAAATGAAATCAATTCCGCGTTACCCCTTTTACCCCTTTTACCACTTTGGTTGATAATCAAGTGCTGGTTAAAAGGACTTTCTACGCGTTTATAAAGGAAATAAATGCTATCCAGCAAGCCTTTCAGTTTGACGAACTTCTTTCGCGACATAAGTAAACCAGGGTGATAGGACTTATCAGTTTGTCCCTTGTCAGTAGATGGTCTCCCCCCAAACTATCCAGAGCACATTCCCAAAACAACTTTTCCATGCTTTTCCACCCGCTTTTCGCACCTCTGCAGCGGCTGCGGCATGACGTTCTTCAGCTCCATCTCCTTGTTGGCGGCGTTGTTCTTCTCGGCGCTGTCGGTGCTGCCGGCGGTATGCGAGCGGGACACCGGCAAGGTGGCCATGTTGTCCCCGCCCTCGACGTCGACGGTAGCGACCTTCACTTCACCGCCGCCCATTGTCTCCGTTTCCGTTTCGGTCTCCGTTGTGCTGGCTTTTTGTCGACGATCTGCTTGCCGATTTATTTTCTATCGATGGGCGATAGGATTTGGTTGGTCCTTCGCGCCGGATACCTCGATTCCTCAACTACTTATCAGTTTTTCTGTTTTTCCGTCAATTTCACTTCACAGTTCGTAATTATGTATTGCGGCAACTCTAAATGAAGCAATTTGCAGGCTTTATTTTCTATTTTCGAATGCAACAGAACGACTATTGTTTGACTTGGAGAGCATCCTAATATATAAATGTATCTGACACTCTTCCTCTCTCCCTCTCTCTCTCTAACTCCCTCTCTCTCTCTCTGTCCCTCTCTCTTCCTTGTGGAACGCATTTGAAATGCATTTGACAAATGGGCAAATGAGGCGTGGCCATACTTTTCGCTACGGACACTGCATCCCGGATGGGAGCGCCAGCGACCCAGTGACCTCTCTCTTCTCTCATCTCTCCTCGCGAGATTCGGGGTTGAAAGTTGAGTTGAAAGCCGTATTTGGCATTTCGCACATCGCATTCCGGCGGGGAAAGTGTATCCTGTGGACAGGAGCCCACAGAATCCGGGTGTGCTGGTGTGTATGCTTTGGATACGGACATAGACACAAACACGGACACGGACAGGGATCTATGTATGTGGAATATAGTATCGCTCTGCATTGGGAGTTCGCGGGGCTCAGGTTCTTAAGAGCTGAGCTATCGTGCTGTTCCTTTCGCCCAGCATCTCTCCGTCCCCCTCACTCTCACTCGGCTGTGTGTATAATAAGCTGCTTAATGTGTGTGTATATTGCCCGGTGCCATTAAAAGCCTGCTTTCTTTTCTGTTTTTTTTTTGGAGGCATGGGCAAAAGTATTAACTGTAGTTAATGCGGAAAATCATTGGTATTATGACATAAAAACCCCGCTGCAAATTGCTTCATTTGGCCCAAAATTGTGCATTGATTAAACACTGAATGCTACGCTCTAGATAGATTTCACAGTAATTTTCACAGATTTAGATGTCAGTTTGATTGGAGCACTGCGATTATCACTTTTCAAGTTGAAACTTCAAAAAATAATGGTACGACAGCCTCGGTTTCAGTTGGGAGTTCAACTATTTGTTAATTCATTGAAAAATTCCAACTGATTGGAGGACTCTTGGCTTTTTGGAGGACTCTGGAGGCTACCTGGCGAACGATTCGCACGATACGTCCAAGACCCTTTACTATCCAACTACAACTGAAACGGGCCCTGGCAGGATAAGTCCAGCATCCTTTGTCGGCCAGCAGCCGCCCTCAATCTGCGCCGAATCTCTCGCACTCTCTCTTTCTGCTCGCATAGCCCCGTCTCTTTCTTCGCCTTTGCCTCCTCCCTAATCGCCTCGCGCTTTCTCTCTCGCTCTCGTTCTCTCGTTCTGCAGCTCGCAGGATGCTCTCGATAGGATGCAGGGGAAAAGGTCCTTTGAGTATGCCAGAAAGTAGGACACAATTCGCTGCGCGACTTGACTTGATGTGCGATGTTTGCTCTTGTTGCTCTTGTTGCTCTGTAGTCCTGCAGTTCTGCTGGGTTATATTCGCATTGTGGGTCCTGTCGGGGATCCTGCGCCCAAAAGAGGCCTGTCATTCATGTGATTTGCATGCAGCATTCACCGGGCTTTGTTCCGCCTTGATTAGAATGTAAGGTGCTGGTACCTCAACTCATTTTTCGATTTCCTACATTTGGCTTTTCCGTGTTCTTTAGAAAGTACATTAAGGTTTTCTAGTTGGTCTATGCCCCTTTTACATTTTGACTTGAGTTTTTATTTGATTTAAATATTTTTTGTTTATGAGACATAATCCCTAAACCCAATTCTCTACTTTTTTTAAATTGAACCACTTGTTTTTTGTGGTCATCATTTTGCCCTCCTGCCCAACTCGGTCTTGAGACCTGGCCCAAAAACGTATCTTTTAATTGAGTTTTGCATCAGGAAGCGGACGCCCATTGTTGTTTTTTTTTCTTCTTTTTTTTGGCCGCACACACGATGTAAATGGGTCACTTAGGGAAAAGCGATGAGTTTCCACGGGGGGGTGGGAAGGGGTGGGGTGGCATGCCAAATGCCAATCAGCAGGCATGGCAATGTGCAGAGTGCATCAGTGGCGCTGACGGGGAACTGAGGAACGGAACGGAACGGAAAGGAACAGAATCCAACACAGAAATCCATCAGTCATCGAAAAGCAACAGCCCAAAACTCAATTACCCACGATGCCCGGCCTGTCTCTACTGATTTTACTACCGTCATCTGGTGTCATCTGGTGTTTTTGTTGTTCGCATTGTGACGCGGCATGTTACAACCACCCACTCAACCACCCAACGTCCCCACTCCCCACCACCCCGCGAACCATCAGTCGCTTTGGCATAGTGGGCGCTTATCAAAATCTATATTAACTTATATGCTGTCATTGCATTCTACTTCATTTAACTGATTACTAACGTAATACTAGCCGAAAACACAAACTTTTGTCCAACTAATGTTCTCGATGTCGTTTTGAGTAGTCCCACTGTTCAATTGCCCATTCGTTTTTACCCACTGTGCGCTGCGGCAGAGCTTTACGATAAAAGGCGACGACGTCGTCATGCTGTCTGGTTCGTTGCGTTTCGGAGTTTGGCTTCGTTTTCGTTTTCGGCTTCGTCCTTTGCCGTTTATCGTAACTTCAGCGCTGCGTCCTTGTGTGCCGCACATTCGCAAAAACATTGCGGCATTCTGTTTTGGTTGCCCATTCGCCGACACGAACGCCCCATCCCTTCAAATTCCCAACTAACAACGTCGTCGAGTGCAGAGTGCGCGACAAGGGGTTGCAGTCATTCAGCAGAGGAGTGGCGGCAATAAAAAGTGTGTGGCTGCACTGAGAGAAATTACGCACTGCTGCCCCTTCACTATATTATTTCGCTTTTCTTATATAAGTTTGGAAACATGGTTACAAGTACGAGACAGTAAGTAATAAGCAGTGTTTAGTTTTGAGCAACTTAGTTGCCTTTTTTTGTACACTTCTAAGTTATATTTCATGTTCAGTGTAAGGACACGGCATCTAAGGATTTGCGTCGCAAATCGCCAACTGCGACGTAGTTGCATCAAGGGGCATAAAAGCAGCAAAGTCGAGGGTTACAGGCGGTAGGTTAGATTCTATCGAATCGCTGGCAGCCGCACCCTGAACCCAGATCCCGGATTCCGGATTCCAAATGCCAAATCCCCGCCAGGCGGAGACGTGTGACCCAGATGCCACTCACTAATCCCCGCAGTGGAAAAATGCACTGCAAAAGCCTGGCAATTGATGAGAGACTCCCTAATCAACCGGCTGTCAGTCTCTTTGATAATAATGCGCAATTGAAGATATAATATTAAAAATAATGCCCTGTTATCCTTAAGCTAAAACAAAAGCACATATAAATCTCCGACTTTTTGTTGGCAGCAATAACCCGGGTGGCTTCTATAATTATTGTGTCCTTTCATCCTGCAGCCCCTTTTGGTAAAATCGTAGAAGGGTTGCTGTGGCCTTGCCTAATTATACCCTATATTGTATACAGGCAACCCTCGTAGCAGTTGAGGTCTTTATCGGTGGCTTAAATTAGCACTTCTAAAACAAAGTATGGAGCATTGGGGGTCCAGCCACCGAGATCCTTGGGCCTACCACAAAAAAACCTTGTGCCTAATCGGGTGACAATGTTTTGCCGCGAATAGATGATGGGCATTTGTTCTTTTTTTGTTTTTTAAATGAACTGAGTGGAGCCAAATCAATAACGAGAAACTACACCGCAAGAAATGTAGCCAAATGGGGAACGCTGTGTGTTGCAGTGTTAAGTTCTCCATGTACAACAACTGGAACACAAGTCGAGGATGGTGCTTCTCAAGTGAGGCTGACAACTCTGGCCAAATGCCAAGCATCGATAGTTTGCGACGCTCTCCTTATGCCACCCATTGTGTTGGCAAATTGCAGAAACTCACGAATGTAAGTCATTCGTACAATGACTCTTTGGTGGCGGAGACAAAGCCATAGTTCCACGGATTCCACTGCCACCCAACGGCTGGGCATGGAGCTGCTGGGGATGCAATACACTGCGCAAAATGAACATCGACGCGAGGAAGTTGCCACTACGAGCAAAGAAATCAATATATTGTATAACTGCTTATTACTTTCGAAATCATTACTAATATTTCTGAATAAATATGCTGCTTATTTTTTAGCAGTGTATGTAGCATATGGAAGACGCCAACTGATCTGGTTGGCATGCATCGCTGACGGTTCATGCCGCAGCCAGCCGAGTGGAATGCTTTGTCGGTTTGTCAAGTTGCGTAATTTGCTTGCAACTCCAAACCACCCAGCGCCACACAGCACCACCCTGCACCACCCGTGCACCACCCGTGCACCACCCTGCACCACCCATGCACCACCCAGTGGCAACAGCATTGTATAAGCGATTTTGGATGACTCGCCGCCTACTTATTTGTTTTATGTCCCGACCAGAGAGGAGCAATGAAATAAGGAACACGCTCGTGGAAAAAAAACGATGCCACACCATCGGAAATGTAAGGCAATGTGCCTTGCGTCCAGTTCATTGACATTATAATCCCCTGGATGCCAAAAAATAGATAAATAAGTAAAAGGCACACAATGCCATAAAGATACAAAGAAAAAGCTGAATGAAATTTGGGCTGAGTTTGGTTTTTGGCTCCGGTGTCTTTGCGACTTCCTAAGCGGATAAATGTAGTACTTAGTTTTGAATGTATGCAGGCACTCAGTACAAAACCCGTAGAATTACCCGAAATGAAGAATTCTTAAGGAGATTTGGGGGTTAGTGGACCTAAAGTAGGTAAAGGTGTTACTACTGCTATAAGAAAAGCCAAGTCAAAATGCAGGTGATAGAAAAAGATCAACTACGTTCCAGAGCGAACTAGCTAATATATCATTCGCGGGTTAGTAGGAAAGTAGATTTTTGGTTACTTCTAGGGGCTACTTGTTCTATATGTATAGAGATATATGTGTGCTTGGCCTTTGGCGACTAAGTTTGGGTTTTTTTGCATAAATGATTAATAGCAAATCTGACCTTTGCTGTGGGCGCGTGAGAACCGCTGGATGTTTGTCGCTGTAAAACGGTTTGCCAACTGATTAAATTGAGCACGAATTGCGATTGTAGGGTATTTACGGGTCTACTAGGGAAGTCACGAGGTCACAAGGTCACAGACCATAAAAGTTAACATGAATTGCAGGTCACGAGATCTCTGGCACACTTTATTTATTATTTACTTTTTTTGGTTTTTTAGTTGCGGAACGTTGGAATGTGAAACGGAAGTTTAGTGACGCAGGAAATGGAATGCAAGAATGCAACGGAACACAAAAACACATATATGTAGAGCAGAGTGAACATAAAGGACATGGGGGGACATTGAAAAAAAAGGAGTAATGGAACACACTTACTTGGCATTTTTCGGTCGGCGCGCATCGATCGGAAAATCATCGTCGAAATCCAAATTGAAGTCCTCGCCGAGATCGTGCGGCACTAGTGGAGTACGCTGGTGGGCAGGACTCGTGTGGTAGCCATCGCCCTGCAGCTGTTGGTGGATCAAAAACACACATTTTGCGGTTAGTTTGCGTTGAATGTACTCGTTCTCGATGGACGCCAATAAATTGGAATTTCATATAGTACAACATGTAGTAGGTGGTATATACACAAAGTTAATTCCAGAGTTTGCCACACAAACTTCAAAACTGTAAGTTCATTTGATTGCAACTGGGGCACAAGTTCTAGATTTCTTAAATGAAATGCAATTTCTGTGGCAATCAACCTCTTATATTGATTCATTCACATGCGTTTCGAAAATAATATTTATATGTTATTAAAACAATTCCAATTTATTGCAAATTATATTACTCATAATGGTTTTGGCTCGTTTCAGTTCGATTTCGAATTCGAGAAACATAAAGAAAGGGCGAATCGGTAACTCGTGCAAGGATTTTGATGGTTTAAGTTTTGGGATCCGTTTCAAATTCTTTGGCTAGGGCGAAAAAATCTTTAGAAAAAGAAGTCATTAATCTGTCACACACACACCGACACACACACTGCTATAGAGAAGGATATTTATATTCTTGCTTTTAACTTTCATTACAATATATATACAATTATTTGCATGGGCAATGTTTGAAATGTATGAAGTTGTGTTTGTTACTCAAATCAAATCATGTTTGTTTTTTAGGTTCCAGTTACTTGACAGATGTAAATTCGATAATTTGGGCGTGTGAAACAATGGGTTTTATGTGTGTGTGTTTCGATTTGGTTAGATGAACAGATGGATGATGATATGTATATATGTATATGAATGTATATTGAGTGTGAATGAGTGGGGCAATCCTTGTAGCGAGTATATCGATGGCCCCTACCTTGACCACAGTGCCGACCTGGTTGGATTCGGATGCCGATTGGCGGTTGTCGAGCAGATTGGCCCGCTCCATGTTCTCCAGTTGTAGTGTCTCCCGCGGCTGGTCCAGTAATCTTTCGCGCATCTCATGAATGTAGGGACACCGCTGCATTCCTTTCGCTCCTCCGCCGATCCTCCTCCTGTTCCTGTTCCTATCTATCGGATCAGATCGGATATATGTACGTATGTATATATGTAAATACTTTCAGGCTAAATCGGCTAGAGCGGTTTGAGTACAAAAAACTATCTACGGGATCGTTTGCTAGCGCTCTACTATATGTAATCCTAGATAATCGGCGCTATTGCCGTGCCATTCAAATACGCAAATGGATATCCGGGTGTATACGAGAATGCGTTCGTAGTTGTAAGCTGGTATAAAGTTCTTAGGTAGGTAATCGCTATGCTTTGCTCAAATTGAAAAATCAGTCATACGGTTTGCAGCAGCAGTTGAATATTCTCAAGACTTTTGGTTTCGCAAATTGGTCGTTCTGAAAGCGGAGAAAAAAGATCAGAAAAATTTATTAGGTATTCACACGAAAAGATGCTGATGAATGGAGTAGTCTAGACTATAAAGTTTTCCACTGACTTAGTGGCCGCTATGTGTTTATTTTGAATTTGTTTTTCCGCACGCACGAAAGGCGAGAGGAAAAAAATAAACAATTTGCAACTACAAATGTGCAGCATGCATTTGCAACCAACCATTTTGCCCGATTTCGTGTTTAGATATATAGTAATACAAATAAAGATCGGCAATTTTTTATTAGCTTTCTGGCTGGCAGCCAAACGAAAAGTGTGGCGAAAAATCGGGCAAGAAATTATGGCTGCCACTGCTCGTGACTTTGAATCAAGATTTCCATTTGCCTACAGCTCTTTAGTTTCAATATTAAATCTGAAGAAAACAGAAAAAAAACAGAAGCAGCAGCTCCTCAATCTGTCAAAATGTGTGTTTGGCACCCATCCATCGGCATCATATCATCTTGATTGGATTGGATTTGCCAGCGATGGAGGGTCATAAAGATTGTGCCAGTTTTTCCCTCTGGAAATTCCACTTGTTCAAGGGCAGAATTGTTTTTCATTTTTCTTAGTCGCTATATAGCCAGCCGATCGAGCGCATTGTATTCAGTTGGTTGCGATTGAAAATATTTGTTTGGAATTTGGCAAGAAATCATAAAAGCTATAATATTTTTATGTGCCTTGCTCCATTTGGCCAAGTGTGTAGATTCTGTATGGACTTTCCAAACATTGAAAAAAGCCAAAAAAAATCTTTTTTGAGCAGTTTTCTGGCAGTTACTTGGTCAAAATTAGTCGCACTGTCAAAAAGTATACCTTTTTGAGCAGCGGACAACCAATGCCAACAGTCCAGCTAATTTTTTGTCGAGAATTTTTTTTTAATTTTTTGCATTTTTGGTAAGGGGTAACATTGTCAAAATTTGCGAAAAATGGGTCAAATTTGACATGTCCAAGCTGGAATGCAATTCGATTGGAAATTCAATTACGAACTCAACGAGGTATAACAATCCATATTTGGACCATTATTTCGAATGTTGTGTTCAAAATACTGATAATTATTTACGCAAAAAAACAGAAAATCAATTTTCGGCAAAAATGCAATATTTACGATTGGTATTTTCTGCATAACTTGGCTAAAAATGGTCAGAAAGCGAAAAGAATTTTACTCATAATTACCAATACTAACCAACCAAATCACTTTTTGACCGACTATGTTAAAATATTTTTTGGCCAAATTTTCGCATTTTTTGTAAGGGGTACCATCATCAAAATTTGCAAAAAATGGCTAAAAAATAGAATCGCCTTTTGAGGACACTGTTCGATTGGAAATTTAATTACGAGCTCAACGAGGTATGACATTCCAAGTTCAGACAATTATTTTTAAAGAAATGTTAAAAAAACGTGTTATTTTATGCCGGAAATTCGGAAAAACGACTTTTGGCAAATATTCGATATTTTCGATGGGTATTTTCATCATAACTTAGCTTAAAATGGTGATAAAGATGAGCAGCTAATAACCAATGCTAACAAACCCTATAACTTTTTTACAGATTAGGGGAAATTTCATTTTTTTCATTTTTGGTAACATCATAAAAATTTTCGAAAAATGCCAAAAAATGTATTTGTTCAAATTTGAATGCCAATCGATTGGGAACTAAAAAACGAAATATACGTGGTAAAGTATTGTATTTTGTAAAATGCTGGGTAAATTGCCATCAAATTGCGAGGTGATCTTCAAGTGGATAGTCAAGTGAGTTAACGAGGCCCTTTGGGAAACGCCATTACCTTTTTTCTGTTGAAAGAAAAAACAACAAATAAACTAGTAAAAGCCAACTTAGAGCGTATTAAGGCAACGTCGGCGGTCATAAAAAGCATTCTGGCCACATTGTTGCCTTTATCTTTTTACCAGTTTTCTGTACGCTGTAATTCTGTAGTTTTTCCATGTTTTTTTTTTTTGGCTTGTTGGTCAGCAGCTTCGTAGTTTTTCCACGCTTTTCCATGGCCATTTGCAAGCCAGAATTGTCGCATGTTCTCGTTCGGCAGGCAGAGAAAACATCAAGCGGCAACCAACACAGTCTCGCAAATTGAAAGCTTGGCTAATACCATTAACATTCGATGGCTAACACTCGCGCAAAAACTGAGAAACTGGCGCAAAAACTAGACCAATGCTGTTAATTGAGAGCTCTCTTATTTTGGCTCTGTGCAACATTATTATTGCCCACCATCGCAAATCGAATCGAAACGAAACAAAACGCTAACTTGACCCGATTTCAATCTAAGGCTGAAACACACTGCCAAATTCGCTGTTTTAATGTATGAATGCAATTAATTGCAGCAAACTACGCACCGAATGACGCGAAAATGCATATCACTTTTCGAGTATTTTCTTTTCTTTTTCTCGCGTGCCAATCAAGCGGCTAACAAGGTTTTCCCTTTTTAAGACACAAGATGGCAGATTGCAGCCGTCGATGAGAAAGGGGAAACACGAGTGGGACCAACTGTCTGGCTTTCTGGCCTTCTGGCTTTTTAGCTTTCTGGTTTACCATTGTAAACAAACTGTGCCACTTGAATTGGATCGGGAGATCATTGCAGCTACTTTATGACAGTGTCCGATGACAGATTGCACACAAATGACAGCCGACTGCACCACCAACTGAACCACCCTAACCCAACCAGCCCCACCCACCCACACAGAAGCTCGGTGGATCGGTGGATCGGCGCCAGGGGAAAAAGACAACGCACCACAATAAAAGATAGTGAAATGTATGGCGAGTAGAGGAGAGGAGAAGTTGATCTATGCAGATCCGTGGACGTTCCAGAGACGGCGCCCACATGGAGAACCGGATATGCAATTGTATACCGAAAAGAAAGAAAATAACGAATCGGAATCGGAATCCAAATGGAAATGGAAATGCAAAGGGAAATGGGAATGGGAATGGGAATCGGAATGAAGATGAAAATGGGCATAAAAATGGGCATGAAAATGGCTATGGAAATGAGCATGAGAACTGTCAGCAGATGGATGCAATACGTGAAAATAGGGTGGTGACCTTATAAACAAACCCCCGTCTGCAGTCGCCAGTTGGCCAAAGCACTCAGCGAAATAGTGGCTACTTAATTTGGAAATTCTCAGGAAATTGGAGCAAATGTTTTTCTAAATAACTTGTAATTTATTCGGAACATATAGCCATAATTGGGCGATTGGATTTAGAGCACTTCATGTTTTCGGAAACCTTCTAATTGTGTTTGTATTATGCAAATTTCAGTGTGTGCGTGATGCACAGTGGGTTTCGGCTGGGTGGTGCGTTCCGTTCGTTCAGAACCACCGACCCACCCACATCCCCAGTCACCCAGTTGTCCATCCCCTCGAGGTCGTCGGCTCATTAGTTAATATACATATGTATGCTGGCACACGAAACGCGACCGTATGCAGAATATGCACTCCGTTTTCGTTTTGCTTTGTGTTTTTGTTTTTGGTTTTGTTTTGTTCCTGCCTTTCAGATTTCGAGCTGTCCACTGGATGGCTATCCACCACCACCGACTCGGCCACCACCTCATCATCAACGTCATCGTCAAGGAAGCACCACCTCACCCACTCACCCACCCACCAGCAACAGCAACAAACCACCATTAGAAATCGCGTGTCGCGGTTTCAACCCTCGCAAATGATTTTCCATGCTGAGAAACCCAAACCCAAACCCAAAAACATAGGCGTCGATTTCGAATCGATGCGAATCGATGCCACATTCTGATCGTATTCCATGTGGCAGTGATGAACCGCTGACAATGATTCACCTCTGAACTTGGCACTTTCAGTTTAGCTCAGTGATTCAGGCGATCAATTCGATGCTGTGACATTACAGAATCAAGTGACTTACTTGCAAGTGACTCAAACCTGCTTCAATTAGCTACATATTATTTAGGTATTGTAACGGGGAACAAGTGAAAGGATCTTGTAAGCGAAATTAATAGCAGCAATGGATCACTAGCTGCTGATCTATGAAAGCAGGCCTTTTTGTTGGTGCGCAGAATTGGCGTTGTGCAATTAAGATTTTCCATTTGGCCCAGCACTTTTATGGGTTTACTTGGACCGAAGGTGGTGATGCCAATGTCTTTCTAATGGAAGACCAAGAAATGTGTGTGTAACCCGAGAAGGGCAGCCGTTTGATTGCCTTCGCGGGGGATGGGGGAAGGGGAATGGGGGATCAAGGAGCTTAGTGTTACGGTCGGACCTCAATAGATCAGATTACAAACTGGCACTTTTTTTTCTCCATTTTTTGGCAGGCTAAAGATCTACGAAATGTAAGATTGAAATGTATCGCAACCATAACTTGTTGCACCTTTGTTACTGAATGATACATTGCCTGCGGGCTTCCTTCTTGGCCAAGTTAACACTGTGCTGGTCAGTTTGGTTTGGAATGATGTCATATGGAAGATATGGAAGGGGTTATCTTGATCCATCACTTGACTTACTTTTTTTTGGGGTTTATATCCTGCCGTTCAGCTCATATGCGTTTCCTTTGCGGCCGCTTGCTTTGTTCTCCTCTCGTTTCCTTTCACTTCCTTTGCTCCTTGCCTGCTGTCCTGTTTTCCCTTTGTTTTGCTTCCGCTCGTGCGGAGGAAGAGGATGCCGTTGGGGGCGGGGGGCGTGGCGTGGCGTGGCGTCTGTTGCGCGCGTTTTTCCTATTTATTTCGTTTCCTTTCGCTTCGCTACAATTCAGCAGATTTAGGGCTATTGTGGTCCTGCGTTTTTGGCCAAATGCGAATGCAAAATACAAGCAAGTCTGTTGCTGTTGATTGACTGGACCGGAAACGGACTCAGTCACACACACAGGCACACACGCACACACACTGGCACACGCACAACAGACAAAATGGACGACGCACTGCCCAAAAAAAAGTGCAGCTTCCTGTTTTTATTCGCCAGTCATGCGGATGCCTAATTGTTTAGCACTTTTCTCACTGCACTTTTACAAAAACAAAGCAAATTGATTTGGACGCAGAACAACAACAATAACACGGATTAATAGCAATCACCGATTACTGGAATGCAACAATCGCCAGTTGCGATGAGAAACGCAAAAATAAAATACCAATTACGGGAGCAACCAGTAAAAAAGTAATGAAAATCTAGTGAAAATCACCGTGTGCTCTTAATTGTTACTATTATTGCTGTTCCTGTTCTCAGTTCTGAGTTACTTATGAGTTATTTATTTTATTTTTGGGCACCGGTCTGAAGAGGCAGTGTCTTCCATCACTCGCAAAAGTTCGCTTCTGACTGAAATTTCCAACTTCCAACGCAACTAACAACACCGAAAGGCAAACGCAAAAGCAGCGCGATGCAAAGCCAATGGCAAAGGCAAAGCCAAACGCAAACGCAAAAGCAAAACGTAGAAAAAATCAATATCGTAAACGCTTTACGATATTCGGATTCTTTTGTAAAAACGTAAAGAGAACATTTTGAAGCACTTTTTTTTTCTCTTGCGCATTGGAAATTGTTGCTCTTCTCTTAAAGATTTGTTTTGATTGCATGGCTATATTATAATTTAATATTATCCCAAATGTAAAAATTAAATAAAAATAAATTAAATCTATTAAAAAAAGGCATTGTAATTGTAATTGTATTGTATTGTTACAAATTAAGCTACTTTGCAATAGCATAATTCAATATTATCCAAAATGTATAAAGATAAAATTAATACAATTAATTCAGACTGTCCTTTACCAACAACTCATTTTCAGTGTTTTTTCAGTGCACTTCTGCCACTTCTCTATTTCTTAGCTGCCACTCCCCCTTCACACCCTACGCTGCAACGCAAAAGTGGCAGTGGCGAGTGGCGAATCCCTAGGCACAGTAATAAATGATTATAGCCCAAATGTCTGGGAAATGTGGCCAAAGCACGTGAGTTAGTGGTAATGCCTATGCGACAGATTGAATAATTAAGCCAGACACGAGAGCAATGGCGATACCTCATCCAAATGCACTGCAAAGTGTGGAAAACTGAACATATGTGGCACACATACGAGTGTATGCATATTACTGAAACATACTGTTTGATCAAACCTTTTTTTTAATATTTTATTTGGCGAGGTAGAAAACACAAACGGAAGTCGTCAAATCGTTGTGAATTGGAATTAATTATCGGCCGAGTAAATAGTAGTAGCCTTCATGTTTGCCCAAGCAATTAGGGAATTGGGCAAACCTGCATTTCTCGTCCACTGGTGGCCAGCCCTTGAGCCTCGAGGAGTGGACTCTTCCGGGTGTCCCGTGGTGTCCAGCGGCGTAATCAGATTATCGCCATCCGAACTCGACTGCCCGGAAAAGCGGGAACTCCCCTGGGCGACCCACAGTACATATATACATACATACATATGTGCAGCAAAAGACGCTAATGGGCCAAAAAGGTATGACACGGGGCGAGTGCAAAGTGGAGCCAACAATCGGGCCACCAAAGATGCATAAAAAAGCTGCTGGGTTGGGCGGCTCTCCGAATTTCCTCTTGTTCTTGGGCGGCAAAGTGCGAGAAGTGCTGCTCCACGCTCCACGCTCCATGCTCCATGCTCCATGTTCCATGCTCCTGCCCAGGCGCAGCGCATGCGTCGAGTCCTGCCAAAGGACGTTCACCTTTTGCTTCTCAGCTTTTGCCGCCAAACAGGGTGCATTTATGTACGTAGGCCGCTCGCATTTGTATCTAATTGCAGGCGTGCCCACAACCAAACAAAAAAAACAACAACAACAAAAGCACCCCCACACAAAAGGGCATAAACAATAAGTTCAGATGGGCGGCAAGTTAATTGAATTAGGACTAAATCCGCCATGGAAATTCAAACGAAATGTTTTCGTGGTGGAAAAATAAACCTACATACGTGTATAATATTCAAACATTTTTTCAAAACATCGCAGCTTTACTTTTTCTCGAGCATCGAAACTCTCCTGCTTTTTAGCCTTTCATGTGTAATCATGTAGTCTCGAGCGGTGGTAACCTAGTTTTCGGCCAGCTCGGTTGGCCAGGGCGTGGTTCCAATCCCGGGTAACCAGTTGGTGCGTGTATATACCCAAGGATATCTGGCACATGGCATCCACAGATTGCAGTGCACTGCGAGTCAGGGGAAACAGCATCCACAAAAAGGATTCCCAGCCGCCGAACAAGCGAGAGAGGGAGAGAGAGACAGAGAGAGAGAGAGAGGTAGCTTGTGGGGAATTGGGGAATGCCATAGTCCATCTTGCTCTAAGGGATGCAAGCATAAAGGGGGGGAGGGGGGAGAAAGTAGGAGAAACGGGGAAACTCGCAGATACATGCACGCGCTTCAAGATATAATTGCGAATGTGTATCTCTATCTCTATCTCCAGCTGTATCTCTATCTGTATCTGTATCTGTATCTGTATCTGTATCTGCTACTGCGCCCATTCCCCAAGCTAAAAAACAGCGCCATCCCGAAGTTCTCCTCCCCCGCCCCCCTAAGCCCCCAACACTTGAGAACCCCACCCTGAGGCACCGAAAAGCGCACTCCTCAACGCTTTTCACACTAAGTATCTAAGAGTCGTGTGCTGACCCACATTCGGTATGAAAAACAACGCCATTTTCCATAGTAATCGAATTACGTTTCAATTTATTATTCATATTTATTGCATATTTACTGCTCTTTTATAGTCAATATAGTTTTCTTTTGGGTGTACAGGGGCTGCTGGTGGTGGTGGTGGTAATTTATGTATGTTTTTTTTGGGGAACACAGAACATTCACGACTAGTTTTACTTTGTGTGTTTTAACTTCATATCTTCATAGCCATTATTGTAAATACGTATAAATACTTGTAACACTTAATACAAATTGCTTTTCCTAGTTTCCTTAGTCAAGTTGTATTGGTTGAGTATTTTCTTTTTGGAAAAAGGTTTTGAAATGAAATAGAAAGTGGATTCTAGACGGGGGGGCGTAGGTTTTTTGAAAAAGGCTAGAATAGAACAGTGAATGATGGAGAGAAATGTGGAAATTGCAATTACTTACTATGCGAATAAAGCAAATACTCCTAGGGAATATTTGAACAATCCAATGCGTAACCATAAATATTGTATGAATTATTATATTATATGAATTCAAAGATGCAGTTGAAATGTTATTGTTTATAAAACAATTGGAAAATGGAAATAGAAAAGCAAAAAGTGTGGTGGTTATGTTTTGGAAAATATACAAGAATTTAAATCATTAAATAGTTAAATATGAAATTTAAAAGTTCAGAAATAGAAAGCAGTTTTCTTAGACGCATTTAAAAGTGAGTCCCACAATTACGATTATTACGTTTATTTTGATTTTTCTTCTTGAATAATAAGAACAAATAGTGGTTGTCGGGTATAACTTGAATATTTCAGTTTGTTTTTGTTTTTGATTTTTTTTTGTGTCCGATTTTCTTTGAGTTTTATTAATTTCGCATAAAATGTCCTTCGATTCTACGTGGATTAGGAGTTCCTCTAATGAGTTCGATCGCTCATCATAACTACTTAGTTTCAATAAATTCTAATACAATCGGCTGTAAATACAATACAATTTTCGATTTTCAATTTTCAATTTTCATTTTCGCTGAACATGCGATTTTTCGAGCAGTGTTTTTCGAGTCGGCGTACAATAAATACATGTAAGAAAATGCATACAAAGTTACAGTTAATTCTAGTTAAAAATTTAGTACGAGTATAAAAATTGAAATAACTAATTTAATATATATGTATATATATATATATATATATATATATATCGTTTGTTTTTGTATTCCCTTAAGTTTTTGTTTTTGGTTTTGATTTCGATTTCGATTTTGGCATTCATATAACTTTGAATATACAATGGATGAGTCAGTAGATTCAAAAAACTCGAACTCAACAGGAAACAAGAATTACAACATAGGCTACATAATGGAACTCTTTGGCATTGAAAACATAGATCGCATCGCATCGTCGTATGTGTGAGTGGAGTCTATGAGTCTATATCTATACGTATCTTATACCATTATGGTAGACAAAAAAAACACAGACATATTAATACGTTCTTAAATAGATTTGTGCGTCTTACAGTAAGTGATTTTATTCGAATTATTCGCAATCTCTTGATTTGTCCTTCTACAATTTCGTTTTCTTTGAGCTTTCATAATACTGAATTGGGTTGGTTTTTCCGGGTAAATTGTGGGAAATTTGGGAATCGGAACAAGCACAAACGTATCACATTAAAAAACCTATTCGGATTCAAGTCAAGTTAACAAATTTTGGTTAAATGCTAAGCTACAAATCAGGCGTCTCAACAAGGGGCTCAAACCATCCATGGGTGGGTTTGGGGTCTTTGAAAAGGGGGCGGTTTGGGGGTTTAGCAATGCGGATTGAACTTCTACATGCATGTATGTGAGTATTATATCCTTAGGTGCTAGGCTGTGTGAACCGTCTACTATGTAGTACGGTGTTGTCTAATAACTTTTGCGACTCCTCGATTTCTGGTGGGGTTAATGACTTCTCCAATCCCTCTTACTCCTCTCCTTTCTCCACTTTTCGCCTTTTTTCCTCTTTCTATCTTTTTTCCTTTTCTAACGTGTAGTTGCTGAAATATATGCAGTTTGCTTTGGAACGCCGATTAATAATCATTGTAAATATCTGTGATAGAACTCGCTGTTTTCGGTTATACTCGTACATATTTGGTATACTGCTCTCTATATTTTTGGTTGATCGTTAGTTTGGCGGCATACCTCGTAGTGCGGTTGGTTCACAACCCGTTTTCGCTGATCCTCAGTCAGTTGCTATATATAAATATATAAAATGTTGTCCAGTTTCTTGCAACATTTATCAAACTTGATATTTCCGTAGAACTTGCGGCTGTATGTGTGTGGGATAAACATGAATTCATCTACGGTTACGTTGTTTTTTCTGTTTTGCCTACAATACTACTCATTGCGCTCACTTGCTACCAGAGATCCCAAAATACGGCCCTTCAAATCGCATACAACATTTTGGTTAATGCTAAAATCTGCATATGTATCCCTTAAACTTCCTTTCCCTTCTTTTTTCTTTTAGAGCCAATGGGGTTTTAGGTGAACATTACGAGACTAAACCATTTAAGATATTGCGTATACGCACTAGTGACAATTGCTTGGGAATTTATTGCGTATACGCCCTAGTGGCATTGCTTGCAATTTCAACATTGACTTATCCTTGCTGCATATCCTAAGATTAACCCATTGTTTTTATCATAGCTTGTGCCTAACTTTTTGATTTTCCATTGCTTGAGACCCTTCGTACTCCCATGTCCTCCTAATGTTTTCCTCTTCTCCTCTTTCCTTTTAGGATATGTTTTTGGCTCTCAACGCTTGCATCCGCTTGGTCAAATGTTGTTGCTCTTGGTGGTTCTCGAAGATGGGTGCCTAGTTGTATGGTTTTTGGTTGTTCGTTGGTGGGTGGATTGGTAATGGTGGTGTGAAGTGGTGTGGTGTGGTTTGATTTCGTTTGGTTTGGTTTGATTTCGTGTCCAGCAGATGCAAGTCCTAGACAAAGCTGAGCTCATGCCCGCTGATCGCGTCGATGAACTCAAAGTGCGCGTAAACTCATTCGCCGTTGATCACGTATACCGGACAGAAGGCCTTCTCCGTATTGAGGGATTGCGGCGACAGTGCCCGGTTGGGTACCTTGAGTCCACAGCTGCTGTCGCCGCCCTGTTGCCCCTCTCCACCGGCCTCTCCCGCTTCGGCGGCACCTCCAGCACCTCCTCGGGATCCGCCCGATCCGCCTGATCCACCCGATCCTCCCGATCCGGCCGCGGCATCCTCTGCCGAATTACACTCGCCGCTATCCACCTCCTCGACGGTCTCCAGCTCGCCGCCAGCCAGCGTAGTGGAGCAGTAGCAGTAGGACAGGTTCGTCTTGAGATCCTCGCAGAATTGCTGCTGCTGCGCAATGCTCTGGATGCGCGAGCGGGCGAATTCTCACATATACGTGGGCTTCAGCTTGTAGGCCCTCTTCCAGATCTCGCACAGGCAGACTGTCGAATGGAATCGATAGAATATGGCCAGCGGCATCGACACATGCGTGATAATCGTCCATGCCCACAAGCCGTAGAAGTTCAGTTGAATGGGATGCGATTCCGCGCGTGACTTCTCCAGCGTGCTGATGGCCCACATGGCCAGATTGACGACCAGCATGAAGGTGACAATCTCGCGGCCTGGCTTCTTGCGCAAGTGCTCCGGACTGACGGCCTGCCGCCGGCTGGCATCCAAAATGAACATGGTCTGGCAGGCGGTTTGCACAATGGAGGCCAGGGCGTTGATGGGCACCAACATGTCATCACTGCGCAGGGTGAAATGCCCGGCGATGACCGTAAAGATGTTGTACAGAAACGAGCCGGTCTGCGCACCCACCAGCAGGATGTCATCCAGCGAGAAACTTCTGTAGGCATCGTACTGCAGATGACGGATCTGTATCATGCCCACCAAAGTGGCTATCGTGGCCGTGCCATAGATGAGCAGCTCGCAAATGGTCACCTCCGTTACGGCCATGGCCACGAACTCCGGCCGTGAGATCAGCACAAAGAAGATGATCAGCGATATGATGGTTAGCACCAGGATGAGTATGCCCACAAACAATCCCTTGTGGGCACGGGCACAGTCCACGGAATAGTGGTGCGGTGATCGCTTCATCGGCGAGCTGATCATATCCGGACGCTGGGGCGTCGGTGTTTGCGGCCTGGAGATGCTCCTCCACATCACGTACAATATGGCCGCGCAGATCAGCGAGTACTCGATGGTGCAGGGAAACAGAAAGGGCGAGGCGTCCTGCACCAATGTACCGATGATGTTCGTTCGCCGGCACTCAAAGATCTGGTAAGGTCCCTTCAAGCCGCGCGGCACTCGCAGATGGGCCGTCGGATCGTGCTGGATTATGGCATGACCTCTGGAGTGTCCTGGTATTCGGTGCGAAATCCTCAGCGTGCGATTCTCCGGATTGTAGAACGTCAAAATCTCGTGCTTCGTCTCTTGGATCAGGACATTCAGCCAAACGGCCAGGTTCGTGCCAATCATGTGCATTAAACCGAAGCGTGCAATGATCTTGTAGCGATACACCTTGATCTGCTCGTTGTTCAGGAAGATGAAGTACATCTGAATGAAGATGAAGGCCATCCGGGTGGCCGGAGTCAAGGCCAGCAGCACGTTGTGGCACTTGGTGTCCGGGTTGAGCTCGAAGTACTGCCCAAACTCCAGGCCCGAGTAGATCATGCTGCCAATTCCAAAGGCTACAATTGACAGCATTAGCATTTAGAATCGTGTACACAAATTACTGGAGCCCAGTGAAGCACACTTACCCACGGCGCCCATGCGCAGATAGAAGCTCCCGTAGTGGGCATCCCGGCGTCCGAGTGGCGAGAGAAGCGATGGTCGTCGCACGGGAATCGGCGGCGGAAGTCGGTGGTGCACTGAGTTGCTGTCCGTATCCGACTCGTCCATGCTGTCCGTACCGCTCGCCTTCGTTGCCGATTTATTCGGCGATGTTGCTGTGCGAAGTGCGAGATTTCGATTTAATAATCCACATACTGTTCCAGTACTGTTTCAAATCTTACCAATCGGAACCGGCAACTTGGGACGTCCCCATATCAAAGTGGCGTACATGAAGAGCAGGAATATCATGCTGCCAATGTACAAGTACAAATAGTACACCTAACCGGAAGATGGAAAGTGTTATAGTCACAGCTATTTGTGGGTTTATAGTGCTTACCTCATAGAAAGAGGGTGGGATGTAGGTGGAAATAACCTCGGCCATGGGAAATGCTATGCCCATGACGACCAATAGTTTGCCGTAGAGTGCGGAGAACAGAGTGGCCAGTGCATCGCCGCTGTAATATATAACAATATTATATAGTTGCCAGTTATCTAATAAACGATTCTACTTACGCTTTAACCCTTGGCATCGGCGGATAGACGAAGGATGGCCGGTGCGTGCGCTTGATGGCGGGCAGCACTGGGTAGTTGGTCAGCTGGTGCGAGTGGTACATCAGCGCCAGCTGTCCGTCCGCCTGGCTGCCGCTGAGCGCCGGCTGGGAGCTGCTGCCGCCGGGCGAGGAGGGCGGATCCGAGCTGTCTGGTCCACCGCCACCGCCGCCTCCAATGTCACGATCGCCTTCACCATCGCCGCCGCCAATGATCAGGCCACTGGGTCCCGGCGTCTCCTGGATGTTGCCCTTGTGGCTGGGCAGACTGGACTCGTCGATGGTCACGTGGTGCTGCGAACCCGACCGAGCTGAGACCCTACCCGGCGATATGGCCACCACTGGCTCGGCTGGCATGGCCATCATGGAGCCAGCGCCGGCGGCGATCGGCGGAGCCACTCCTGCCATGAACAGTCGCCGGCGGTCCGCGGGCGAACTGCTGCTCCCGCTGTCGGGCGGCGGCGGCGGTGGGGCATAGCTGCTGGGCACCGTCGGCGTGGGCACCCTGACACTGTGGGTGTGGTGGTTCTGGTGGTGCGGATGCTGGAACTGGTGCGGCAAGTGGTAGTGATGGTGGCTGCTCGTGAAGTGCGACCTCGGCTGACTGGTGACCGCCGTGGTTGCCGCTGGAGCAGCAGCAGCAGCAACAGCAACAGCTGGTGGTGGTGGCTTCTGTTCATCCTGGTAGCTCACGGTGGCTATTGGTGGCTTCAGCGGCTCTGGCTTCGATGGCTCCAGCGGTTCGGCGGTGGAGCTACTAGAGCTGCATATGGAAGAGGAAGATGAACCGGATGTGGCCGACATTAGTGGGATCAGCGATCAGCGGATCAGCGATTGGCGAATATATATATGGTAATGCGTGGCTGGATTGGCGGACCGACGTGGACTCACTAAATCGGTGGACTGGGCTCTGGGCTCTGGGCCGCGCACCCGATTTTGCAGATACAAATACATGCGAGCGGCTTAATTAAATAATGGTCCCCCCTCCAAATCATATATATACATCTCTATACAAGTCTATATATCTGTGTGCGTGTGTGCTGGGATTTATTGTATCGGATGCCAGACATTTCCGCCGCGAATACATTGAACTTGGTGTCCAGCAGCCAGCCGGCAGTCGGCAGCCTTCGACTGAACTTTAAACCCTGCCAGAAGATGGCCCTCTATTTATAGACGCTGGCATTCCGGGGGAATCTCTGGCCTTCCGGAACACCCATCGTCCACTTCCACCCACTTCCACCCACTTCCACCCACCGGCGGACACAGCATGCGCTCTCCAATTGCGCTTAATATCAGATAGCAGATCCAGATTCAGAAACAGATACAGATACAGATTCAGATCGAGATAAGCACACAGAGCTGGCGAATAATAATAATAGCAGCACACAAAAAGAACAATAGCCACTCGAAACAGAAACTTAATGAAAAGTCCCCAACCATTCGCCACGGCCAATTGAAACTAATCGCCGTCTAGTGGACACAGCACAAATCGGGATACAAGTGCGACTAGTACAGTGCGTTTCATGAATACCATGCTCGCTCGAACTTTGACTTTGAAATGTATTGGCTTGTATGGTGAGCTATAGCAAATGAAAGGCGAAAGCAATGTGTGCCATACACAATGGCACGCACTGTACCGCTGATAAAAGATTATAGAGATTTGTGCAGGTTTTTTAGCTGGCGGCGGCACTCACACTCACACACACACTCACACACACTCGGCGAATGTTTGCTGGCCAAATGGAAATATGAAATATGCTCGCTACGTGATTGGGATGTTTAATTAAGGCGGCGCGGCATGCATCTGACACATGACACATGTTGGATGACAGGTGAATCGGCAATGGGAAAGAGGAGCAAGTCGAGGGGCCACATCCTGCTTCACACGCTTCCCATGCCAACAAGGCCATCAAAGCCAACAAAGCCAACGGATCCGTTCAATCCGATGTGATCCGATCCGAGCACGCATCATTTATTCGCATTCAAATGCACCTTTCAAATCGCAAAGCCACTCGAAAATAATGCCGGGCATCATTATAACATCTGGCTGTAGAGCCACGCAAAATCGCAGGCACGGAAAGAAAAGTTGGCAAGTTATTAAATATGGAAATATGCATATAATACTTATGCAAACTGCATTCATACGATTCCCAACAAGAATTGCTATATTTTAGCTTTGGCAAAGCAAATAAAATGTAGATGGCTGAAATATGTTTGCACTTGTTTTCCAGCGTTCGGGCTTGTGAATAACCTTGACATCAGGTCACAGCCATCAACACGAGTGCGAAACAGAGACAGTGGTGCATGCAACATGAGGAGCGGCTGCAATTGTGTGGATTGCACACTCGAGCGCACTTGTTATCTGATTTCAAAAAGCGTGCTGCGTGCTGTATGCTGTGTGTGCTTCATGGCGTCCTGATGTGTCCTCGTATTTTTTTGGGGTTGTTAACCCGACGCGACGGCAACCATTTGCCCCGACTGTTGCATAAATGGATGACGCTGGGGCAACCTGCTTTTCATTCAGCTTTTCCAGCTACCACCTGGGTTTGCATCTCGCCTGCCAGCGCCACAAAGTCAAAGGAGTAAACACTTTGGCAAGTGCCACTTCATGAGTTACTCTTAATCGCAACAAGGAGCCACAAGGAAGTAACGTGATTTCGCTGGATTATCCACCTTGCAATTGAATGCGGAGTTTAGCTTGGGCAAACTGTAACACTGACAGTTCCACTGATAGCCAGAAATCGATCGAAAAAGTGGCGACTCCATCAGCAATCATCATTCCGTTTACCTGTCAGTCAGACGGGGCAGTTCCATTTCGACTCGAAAGGCGGAAGACATCAAGTATTCATGGGTGCGAATGCATTCACCCCGGCTAAGTCGGCATGGAAATTGTGTCCATTAGTGCTCCATGGTGCTCCTTGCACTCCATGGACAAAACCGCAATGCCAACACAAAAGTCGCCACTGAGCACATGCCACAGCAAACTTGCAAACTTTCAATTGACCCATTTTGCGGTGGTCTCTCGGTGGTTTTGCGCTGGCTTGGGGCAATTTGCTGGCGAGCCGCTCGCATTTAGCGCCATAATAATGGGTGTGGCAATGGCCGAGGACAACAACCTGCCCGGGCATCCTTTTCACCTTTCACCTCCGCGTTGCTCCACGTTTTTTTTTCCGCCTTTCTTTGCCTTGCATGCAACCGTTTTTATTGGAGCTGCAACAATTTGTGCATGTCAAGCCAATCGAGCAGGTCGTGTGCACCTGTAAAATCCTCCCTTCGTAACCTACAGTCAGACCCACCAACCACCTCCCACATCCATGTGCACACACGGCCTGTCGGCATACCGGGCGTATACGCACTTAAAATGCCGCATACGCCGTGTGGTCCTTGCACGTGAAGTACGAAATTCTACAACTAAATTGAATGTAAACTTTTTGCCTTGTTAGCCCTTTCAATGAAATTGGTATTAGAGTAATTGAGCTATTATGCTATTAGTTTTGGATAGCACAAATTGCTAACATAAATATTGAACCTTTAAGCCACTGAAGAGCTGGCCTTTTGCCAGTGCAACGTCCTCGTTTCTCTCAGTTTACGGCTCTGTTTACGGCGTGAAACTTGTGAGGGTGTTGCTCTGGAAACGGTTGTTTAATTAATGTGGAGAGCATACGATACGGAGGAGGATGCAGGCAGACAAACGCCGCAGCGAGGCAGCGATCCAGCGAAGCGTATGCAGATGGCAGATGGCGCATTACGTGGCAGGAGGAGCGCCCAGAGCACCAAGTGGAGCAATGAAGCAGTGGAGCAGTGGCGGAGTGGCCCAGGTGGAGCACTGACACGATGGCAGGACGAGCACACAAGTTGAGCTATTAGCAGCGACTAATGGAGGCTGACGACGAAGTAGTTAGATGAAATTGGGGATAGGATAGGGCGCAACGTTCCGAGGACTTTTATGCAATTAATGGAGTGCCCCAGGGAACTTTGAAACCAGAACCAGACGTGATGGTTCAGTTTGATACGTGCGGCGGGAGCAGCAACTCAAGGAGAAGTTTTTCTCTAGCCCCGAAGCCCAATGAGATTTACATCTCAAGTTGGGGGAGAACTTGCGCGAATCCTAAGCGAAAATCTAAGCTCTTCATGATAAGATAATAAAGCCCTGTGCTAATGCGATAATCAAACTAAAGCTTTTAACATAATAGCGCTGCAAAACAATGGATTACCCTATCTATAAACCATTTCAATGAGTTATCCAAAAGCATGTCAACAGGTGGAACGAATAGACCCACTAGAATAGACCCACAACTCACCCGATCTGCTCCTTGACGGCGGCTGCGACTCCCACGGCAGCGGCAGCGGACTCGGCCAGCTTGGGTGGGCTGCTGACCAGCGGCGGACTGCAGACCCTTGGCGGCGTCGTTATCCTTGGCGGACTGTGCATCTGGCGGGCCAGTTCCGGCGGCGGACTCCTCATTAGCGGCGGCGACGGCATCGCCGGGGCACCCTCTCCGGCCTGTGGACTCTGCACGCGCTGCGATCCGGACTTGATGGACCCGGCTGGACTGCGGACGCATGCCTGTCCCTGCGAGCGAATGGATGTCTGCGACTTGAGCGAGGCCTGCGGGGAGAGAACGCCTGCCGCCTGGGCGGAGGCCACGGATCCTGTGCGCGATCCGATGCGAGAGCCACCGCGAGATCCTGCAATCGATCCCTGCTGCGATCCAGATCTCAGCTGCGATCGCTGGCTGCCACTGCGACTTGGTCCGCGACTCTCGAGCTTCGGTGAGCCACCTGCTCCGCCGCCGCCAACCGATGTGGAAATGGATCCAGTCAAGATGCTGGCGGGCCGCGGCGAACTGATGCTGTCGCCGCCCTGATCCTGCAGCGATTCCCTGTCCACGGAGATCTCGTCCGTCCCCTTGGTCAGCTCTTCCTCCTCTTCCTCCTCCTCCTCCTCGGGCTCCTGCTCCAAGGGTGGTGGTGGAATGAAGCCCCTGTCCTCGTCTAGTTCCGCAAAATGCTCTGGAGGCGGAGCAATGATGGAGGAGGCTGAATAACCGTTGCTGGGCGGTGTGGTTATGGTGGTGGACTCATCCTCGTTGTCCAGCGAACGGCTATAGTCCTCCCGAGCTCCGCTCACGGGTTCGGGTTCCGGTTCGGGTTCGGGTTCGTTTTCCGGCTCAGGTAGCTCAGGATCCTCGGGCTCCTGTTGATCCATGTCGGGTGGTGGCTGCTCCGCCTCCAGTCTGGGTGGCGGTGAGTTCGGCTGGGACTCCGCCTCGCCCTCGCTCTCGTCGGAGGGCGTGAGCGGTGGTATCTGACTGATGTGCTGGGCAGGCGGCGATACCATCCGACTGATGTTGAGTTCCGGGCAGGGCGGCGGTGTCACGGGCGGTGAGGGGGAGGTGGATGGCGACTTGGTCAGGGGCGGGGTCACCTGGCCGAGATTGTGGCCCTGCACGTAGGAGAAATTTGAGGGAAGCGGTGGCAGTGGTGGCGGTGGCGTGGACTTGTCGTCGTCCTCCTCTTCGTCTTCTTCCTTGGGAGTGTCTTCCTGGGAAGCCTGCTCCTGCTCCTCCTCCACCTCCTCCTCATCGGGATTGCTTTCAATGTCCAGCATTTCGTGTGGCGGCGGAATGGCCGCCACCTCCTCGGCATCATCGGTTTCCTCGCCTTCGCCATCGTCATCGGTGCGAACGCCGGCATCCTCCATGGGCGATAATGGTGGTGGTGGTATCAGCTCCAGTTCAAGGACCGAATTAATGGGTGAACCCGGTGGCGATGGCACTGCTCGGGCTCCCTGATCCTGCTCCGGATCGGGCTCCTCCCGCTCCTCCTCATCGTCCCCCTCATCGTCCTTTTGCTGTGGTGGCGGTGTGGGTGTGGGCGGTATATCATCCGTTTCCGTTAGCGTGGGCAGCGGCTGACCCAGTAAAGAGGGAGGCGGCGGCGGTGGCGCCACCAGGAGCAGTACCTCCTCGGCCAGCGAAACTGTGGGCAGCGGCGGCGGTGGAACCTCGCCGGCCTCCTGATTGTTGGCCGTGTTGTCCACCTCCTCGATGTCGGAGTCGATGCCCTGGGCAAAATCCATGTAGAAGTTATCACGCGAATCGCTGGAACCGCGTCGCAATTTGAGCGACAGATCCGGCGAGCTGTCCATCTTGCTCGCACACGGGACTTCTCCTTTTGTTTGTGCTCGCTCTCTCTCTCCTCCCCGACTTCTCTCTTCCTATTGTCCTTTCAGGAAATTCCTTCACACACACACACGCCTGCTGTGGCGCCCTCTAGCGTTGGCTTCCGTTCAGCTTCTTGCCTATCTTTTTTAACTGGTTTTTTTCGCTCAATTCTTAAAGTTTTTCAATATTTTAATTCAGTTAGTTGATGGTTTTGGCCTTTCACTTGATTTCACAGCACACGCACATTGTGTGTATCCCTAAAATGCACAAGGAAGTGTCAAAAACACGCATACGCACAGCATCCCGCTCTCTCTGTCTGCTCCTTCACTCACTCTCTCTCTCTGTTTTTTGGCGGAGCAGTGGGCGTTTTTGGAAGGGGCGTGGCAGTGCAGCTTGCTGCGCATTTGGCTTTTTACGCAATTGGAGTGCGTGAGTGTGTGAAAGTGCGTAGTAGAAAGTGGCAAGCTGGGAAGTAAGGCAAGGGGTGGGTAAAAAAGGATAAGAAAAGGGAATAGGGATTTCCATCTTCCGTTTTCTTTGAATAGCAAAATGAGCCATTGGTTTCACAAACATAATAAACCATAAACGCACTTTAAACTTAGAATGAAAAACAATAACATATATTATTTGGCACTGCAAATCTTTTAGCACACAGAAAAAAAATCAACGTTTATGGTTCGTGTTCCGGTTTCGGACTCCGTCCGTGTATTGTTCCGTTCCGGCTACTCGGTGAACGCACGGACTTGAGCTCGATTTACATTTACTTAGCCGACTGACTGTGCGACTCCTGCTGCGGCGGCACTTAATTCTAGAATGAAGAAGACTAAGTTTCAACTCGCAACGGAACCCACATCGCAATGAGTTTTCATCTCAAACGAGAGCGTGAGAGTAAGATAGAGAGGGAAAAAATGAGAGAGCGCCGCATAACGGTGCCGGTTAACGGTGGTTGTCGAACGGCATTTCGCCTGCAACTACAACTACAACGCACTTGACCGGATTCCAATTGCCTTCGCTTGCAAAAGTTTCCAGTTTCGAGTGCACATCCAATTCCGGAATAACGGAATAACAGCATAACGGAATAACGGCATAGCGGAATCCCGCAATCCCGCGACGCAGATTAAAGTAGGGTAGGAAGTCAAGTGGCGGTCGAAAGGAGTGCAAGTACAGCAACTACTTACAGGTGGGCACCAGCACCAATTTCCACGGGTAATGCATGGGAAAATCCGTTTTTTACTGCAACTGGGCTGCAAAGCTACTTTAAAAAAAATCATATGTGCTTACTGTTTTCCAAAACCCCTTCCTTCAGATTTTTTTTTAATTTTTCGGTTGCGAAGATTACGAATTCTATAGCATACTTTTTGACGCTTCTCGAAGAGGTTTTTTTAAAAACTTCGCTAAAAATTGTCATATTGCTAAAAGAATGCCTGTTTTGTACAGCTAATTTTCAATACTAATGAGCCCTATCACTTTTTGAAGGCATTCAAAGAATTTTAATTGTTTAATTTTTTCGCATTTTCGGTAAGGGGTAACATCATCAAAATTTGCAATAAATGGGTCAAAATTAATATTTCAAACCATGAATGCAATTCGATTGGAAATTTAATTGCGAGCTCAACGAGGTATAACACTCCAACTTTGGATCATTATTTCCAAAGATATGCATAAAAATCCTAGCATTTTGGACAGAAAATGAGTATATAAGGTATAGAAGGTCTTTTAGCCCATACAATTTGAATATTTCTAAAATAACTAATGATGCTTACAAGTCCTGCGATTTTGCCCACTGTGCGGGGCCTACGCATTTGTTTTCCTAGCAGGAATGGACGGCAGGAGGCGGGGATTCGTGGAGGGGGTAATGAACAGCGTGTGAAAAGTGTCACTGCCTGTGCAAATGTGTGCGTGATGTGTGTGTGCGATGTGTGATTGTGTGTGCGAGCGGGACCACCATGCCTCAATTGCGGTTCATTTATGTGGAGCACAGAGAGCAGCGGCCTAAAGCAAAAACAAAAACATTCAACGGGAGCGAGCGAAAGTGCGCAGCTCTCCCCGGCGCTCCTGCTTCCGCTTCCTGTTGCGATGTGCTGGAATTTCAGCTCACATTCACGCTGAGAGAGAGCGCCCTGAGAGAGGATGCGGAGGACATGGACGTGGGTGTACTTGGGGGATGAGAGAACCCTTTTTCCGGAAAGCGTGTCATTGTGTTTTGGCTCCGGAGGAGCCTGCGCGAAATTGAGCCAAAGGCACAGGAATAAACGACACTCATTATGCTAGGTGCATACTTCCCATTTGCAAATATTCATCTTTAACATTTATTTTTTAGCTAAAATAGAAAGTGTTGCTTTCCATAACTACAACTTTAGTGGGAGGTAAACATATAACAACGGTGAGGATTAGCTGGCGTTTTTCGCGTTGCGAAAGTCAAACAGTTTGGGTATCACATCGCCGCACTTGGCGGAGATCTTGATATCCGCCAGGTGATCGGCGCGCGTTTCGCCAATATTCACAATGGCCACAGGTAGTTTAAGGTCCTTTGTTTGCAGGACTACGCGGTAGCCGGAGAAAACCAGGAGACTGGATCCGAGCACCAGCAGGCCTTCGCTATTGTACACCATCCCTGCAATCTGATCCACTCGTGGCCGTGGCACAGAATCACCGAAGAAGACAATTTCCGGTTTCAAGTCGCCGCCGCACTGGGTGCACTCGGGTATCCGGAAGTTCTCGATGTACTCCAGTGGGATCTCCACATCGCCGTCGGGCCGAATCATGTCGGGGGCATCTTTGAAGGCCGGATTGAGGGACGCCAGTATGCTCTGGAACTCGTGACGATCGATACGGTATTCGCAGGACAGGCACTTGACCACATACCCACTGCCATGAACCTCCACAACGTTCCGGCTGCCCGCCTTCGTGTGCAGCCGGTCCACATTCTGGGTGACCACCGCCTGGACCCGCTCCTCCCGCTCGAATCTGGCCAGTGCGTGGTGCGTGGCATTCGGCTGTGTGGCGGAAAACTTGGGCCATCCCACAAAGTTTCTGGCCCAGTACCGCTTTCGCACCGCCGACGACTTGACGAACTCCATGTGCTGAACAGGCTTGTGATTGGACCGGGCGTAGAGTCCCACGCCCTCGGACCGGTAGTCGGGAATGCCTGAAAATTATTTCAAGGTTTTAGAGAACTAGAAATGTTGATTAAAATTTAAATGATGTGTTCTCAAATTGCCAAATTATAATACTTTAAAGCAAGTTACTGCAATTAGCATTATATAAGTAAATGAATAATGTGAAAACTTTTAAAACTTTTGGAATGCATTCTGAACATAGTAAAGTTGGTAAATCCAGGAACTCACCCGATTCCGTCGAGATGCCAGCGCCCGTGAGAACCAAAACATTCGGTTTGGACAGGAGAAAGTCCTCCAGCCGCTTGATGTCGTCCTCCACGGCGGGCTTGTGATGCGGCACGTACTCCTGCTTGGCGGTGGAGCTGCGCAAGGTGGTGCTCCGGAAGCGGAGCAACTGGCCCACACGCATTGTTTTGTTATGTATTATCACAAGTATTATTTAGTTGTTTTTCGGTTACGTTACTAGAGGTGAGCCAACATCGATAGCAACGATAGGCTTAACAAATACAAAGGACAAAAACAAAATTTTGTGAATTAGTCGAAAAAGGGGTATCTTGCATACAATTAAAAGAGAAAGTTTTTTTAAATACCCAATAACTAAAATATTTGTTTACCGCTGTCGCAAAAAATAATGAAATCGAATAGCGAATGTGAATAGCGTTGGCAGCCCCGCCGGCAATCGATAACTGAACGACCCCATCGATTTTTACACGCCATCAGTCGATAGCAGCTTGCTAGCAGCTACCATCCCTAGAGCAACGGCCGCAGAAAAAGGAGATTCTATTCGGTAATTTACGCGTGGATATAGCACGCGCCGTGAAACCAGAACTTGCAGGCCAGCCGTCCCGAGATCTGCTCAGTGAACCTCGCGGGCGTACAGCTCAGGAAGCAGGAAACAGGACATCCACACTCACATTTACCACTCCGTGTGGCGTTTGCGCCCATCCGTGCGTACCTGTGTGTGTGTGCGTTGCTCGTCTGTGTGTGTGTGTGTGAATTGTCGGCTTTAATTTTGCAAGCTCGCTAAAGTTGGGTTTTTAAAGGACATCAGGACATCATAAAGCAGTCGCGGCGCACAAGATGTCGTACCCGCCGCGGGCGCCCATGCCGCCCTACATGAATGCATCCATACCGCCGCCGCACGTAAGTCTCCCTTTCTGGGTCACAATCACAATGGAACTGTCTGAATCTGAGGCCAAATCCTCGTTCACCAACTTCTTTCGCTTCCAGATGATGCAGAACATGGCCAAGCCGCCGAGGAGCTTCCGCAACTCGGCCACCATCAGCTCACAGCCGACAGTATACCATCGTCCGCCGGAGCCGCAGCCACAGTTCCGCGGACCGATCATCACCGTCTTCGTGGGCAACATCAGCGAACGCGTCCCGGAGGCACTGCTCAAACGCATCCTGACCGCCTGCGGCATGGTCATCAACTGGAAACGGGTCTCCACATTTGGCTTCTGCGAATTTGAGTACGCTTATCTGTCTTTAGGTCATGCCAAAATCACCTTGTTAGGCTTAGGTTCCAAATTATGGTTAAATGCTAGAGAAGCAATTGATTACTCTTGAAGGCTGTTGCAACCGTAGATAGCCGCTGAACGCATACCTTTTCTAAATGCTCCTATTGGTATTCTGCTAACCGATATCCTTGACCTCCTTTTAGCGGACCTATTGCAGCGATGCGAGCTGTACGCCTGCTCAGCGAGCTGGAGATCGATGGCAAGAAGCTGGTGGCCAAAGTGGATGCCAAGAACAAGGTACTCATCGAGGATTACAAGGAGCAGGAGTGCAAGAACGGCGACCGCTCCAACCCAGTGGACGAAAAGACCGAGGACGAGTTCGCCATTGCCCAGATGCACGAGTTTCTGGAGGAGCACAAGCACGAGTTCGACGGATTCGATAGCAGCAGTCGCGCCGATTTGTACGGCAGCACTAGTCGCAACAAGAAGACTCGCCGCGAGGACGACATCAAGATCAAGGTGCTGAGTGAAAATGCACTGGAGGAGGAGAAGCGCAACTTGATTAGCAGCGAGATAGGCAAGTTCCGTATGCGTGCGGAGGCCGACGAACATCGCAAGGAGCTGGAGAAGGAGAAGGAAAAGGAGAAGCTTGCGGCCAGCAAGGAGAAGGAACGCGACAAGGAGCGCAAAAAGCAGCGCGAGAAGGAGCGCAAATCGTCGACTAGCAAGTCTAGCAGTTCAACGACAGGGGCCACCAGTTCCTCCGGCGCCACAGCCACCTCTTCAACAACCGACGCCGATGGCGCTGACGCATCGGAAAAGGTGGACAAAGAAGCAGCCCCCGTTTTGGTCAAGGAAGCAGCTGCCGCTAAGGAGCCGAAAGAATCGTCCTCCTCCACGGGACGCAGTGCCAGCAGTCGCAAGGAGCCGGCTGAGGTAACACAAAAGGAGCGCCGCTCCGACTCCAAGGAGTCGCGCCGCCGCCGCTCGAAATCCCGCTCCAAAGATCGGGAACGGGAACGTGAACGTGAGCTGCGCGAGCTTCGCGACAAGGAGCGCGAGCGCGAACGTGAAAGGGAGCGGGAACGGGAGCGTGAGCGCGAGCGGGAACGCAACGAAATGCGCGAACGGGAGCGCAACGAGATGCGTGAGCGCGAACGGGAACGCGAAAGGGAGCGGGAACGTGAGCGCGACCGAGAACGCGAGCGGGAGCGCGAGGAGAAGCTGCTGAAGCCAGCCCGGGACTCGCGGCGTGAAAAGGAAATGGAGGACGAACTGCGCGACCGCAAGAAAGCCGAGAAGAAGGCGCGCGAAAAGGAGGCCGCCTACCAGACGCGCCTATCCAACTGGGAGATACGCGAGAAGCGCAAGGCCAAGGAGAACGAGAAGGTAAGTCACCAAGGTCTGCTGCATATGTTCTCACTCATCCAATATTAACTTTATGCCCACCAGTACCGCCTGAAGGAGCTGCTGCGCCAGGAGGAGCGCGAGACCGATGCCAAGCGACTGAAGGAGTTCGTCGAAGATTACGACGATGAGCGCGACGATTCGCTCTATTATCGGGGTCGCGAACTGCAGCAGCGACTGGCGGAACGAGTGCGCGAGGCGGATGCCGATTCCAAGGATCGCGAGAAGGAGGCCGACGAGTTGGCCGAGCTTAAGTCTAAGTTCTTTAGCGGGGAATACGAGAATCCATCGCTGGAGTTCGAAAAGGCGCGTCGCGAGATCGAGAAGCTCTACGAGCCACGCATTCTGATCAGTGTGAACCAAGACCCGCCGGCAGCGGCGACAGCTTCGGCCCATCAGCGCAAGCAGGCCGCCTCGGCAGCGGGTGAAGGCGGTGAGGGACAGAAGCAGCGACAGAAGAACCAGCAGCTGGACAGCTATGATCCGGACACGGCCGGCATGAATGATGACGACTCCATATCGAATGACGACCGCGCCTCCATGGCCGACACAGCCTCCAATGCCAGTGGTGGCTATGCCAAGAACAACAACAACGACCAGTCGCGGACGAACAGTTTGAGCAGACAGAACAGTGAGTCGCGCGATTCACTGGCCCAGATCCACACTCCCACGCAGAGCGCCCTGCTGAATGACCAAGGATCGGGCCACGATGGCATGCTGCCCTCGGCCACGCCGCCCATGACAATGCCCCTCATCTCGCTGACTCTGGGCAACAACCTCAAGAAGAAGAAGATCGAGGCCACTGGCGTATTCGTCAACGACGACGACAACGATGAAAACATCAATCCCAAGAAGCGTAAGCTGGTGCCGCTAGGTGAGTTTTCGATTCGACGCATTATCATAGACATCCTCTAATGCCTTGCTGTTGCCTTGCTTTCGTAGACTACGATGACAACATGAGCAACACGACGCCATCCAATCATGCAGCCAGCAGCAGCAGCGGTGCTGCGAATAGCAGCAGCAGCAACAATAACAGCAGCTCGGCGGATCGCCAAAGCTCCGCCGTGTCGGCGGCCACCGCCGCAGCAGCTGCCGTTAGCCAGAAGATCGCACAGGCGGGCGGCTCATCGGGGTCGGGTTCTGGTTCTGGTTCGGGCTCCGGCTCCGGTTCGAACGGTGGCTCCGGTGGCAAGAACAACGGCAGCAGCAACAAACAGAACAGCAGCAGCAGCAAACATGGTAAGAATGAGGCAGCTGCATCTGCCGGCGGTAGCGGAGATGCTGCCGCTGCAAACACCAAAAAGGATGAGAATGGTGCAAAGGTGTATGATGAAAAACGGCGGCATATAAAAAGCATTATTGACAGGATACCCACGCAAAAGGAGGAGCTATTTAATTATATGCTTGAACGCAACGAGATTGACAGCGGTCTAATGGAACGCAAAATACGTCCATGGATCAATAAGAAAATCATCGAGTATATCGGTGAGCCGGAGCCGACGCTGGTGGACTTTATATGTTCCAAAGTGTTGGCCGGCAGCCCGCCTCAAAGCATCTTGGATGATGTGCAAATGGTGAGTGTGGAGCGATCGCCACTAGATTGCCACTACAATAATAATATGAACCATAACTAATTCAATACTCTACCCTTCTCCCTCTGCTTCGATGGCATCATCAGGTACTGGACGAGGAAGCCGAGGTCTTTGTGGTGAAGATGTGGCGACTGCTTATCTACGAACTTGACGCCAAGAGGTTCGGCCTTGCGGGGAAATAGTAGGATGCCCGCCGTGCGCATCCCTGGGGAACTGGGCGGGAGCAGGTGCGGAGGTGCGATCATGGGATCGATGGAGGAGCAACTGCGTGAATAGACTCTAAGTTACTCTTACGGAACCTATGCGATTACAAGTTTGTACATAGGGGGCGTGCTCCGGAAATTATTGCGGCCAAATGTCCAGCTTTGTTTTCTAAGCCTCTACCGCGTGCAAAAAGGAATATACAAGAAATTGATGAAAAGGGAGCCGATCGTGAAAAGCGGAAGTAGAAGCAGAAGCGCAGCCTCAATGATTTCTAAATCCACCTTGTTAGCGTTAATTGCTAAAGTAATTCATCGATTATTGTAAATACACACTAAACTCACTTATAAATTTACACCACCAGAAGCAGCAAAGAAGGGAAAATCGTACGGAAATAAAAATAGCATAGCCCATGTACATTTCAGTTGGTCTCTGATCCAATTCTCCTCTTTATTTGTTGTGTTCTTGAACGCAAACGGAAAACTTTCTTCATTTCAATAAAACAATGAAAAGAAAACTCTCAACTTGACTTTTGACTGGTCGCAAAAGAACTGCAAGCAAACGAAAGTTGTGCAGGAATCAAAAGCCGGATAAAATGTCACATGTATTGTATCAGATGTGCGCAAAGTGGAATATTATTACTTTTTTTTTTTAGAATAAATTTAAAATTGAGAAGAAGTTGTGAGCCCCTTAGAATAAGAATATACCAATTAACTTTAGTTCGTACAGGGATAATGGAAAGATACTACTGACTGATTTGGCAGACTGTTCCTTGCAAATTAAGTGAATCTTTATCCCTGCTTCGATAGGAGTACACGATTGAACGTTAAGGTTGAGTTTATGCTAGTGATATTGAAACGATTAAATAAATACACAAAATAAATTTGACAAAAAAACCACGTACAACATCTGTAATCAACAGTAACACGTGGATGCGCTTGCCTCCAAATCCCGATTGCTGGCGATGTCCAGACCGCCGGAGCTATTGCCATTGTTGAAGTATTCGGAAGAAACAATCTGCAGAGCGGATGGGTGTGGTTAGAAGCATTGATGGTAAGCATTTGGGAAAGTAACTCACCTTCTCCACTACGTCTTGGAACACATCGCTGACGAACTGATCGCATTTGGCCGAGGTCTCGATGAAGAGCGCTCTGTGCTTCCTGGCAAACTTGCGACCCTCCTCGCGATCGACCACTCGCTCCTGGTCGATCTTGTTGCCCACCACAATGATGGCAATGTTGGGATTGTCGCTGTAGCTGTCCAGCTCGGCCAGCCAGGCCTCCAGTTTGACCAGGCTGTCCCTGTTGCTGATGTCATACACCACAATGGCGCCCAGAGCCTTTCGGTAGAAACTGGGTGTCAGACTGCGGAATCTCTCGGCGCCAGCCGTGTCCCACAGGGCCACCTTGTAGTCTATGCCGTCGACGTTCATCACCTTGCTCTTGAAGTCCATGCCAATCGTGACGTCATGGTTCTCGTCGAACTTGTTCTCCACGAAGCGATGTATCAAACTATGGCGAAATACAAATGGTTGAGTGATGCAAGCTTTTTGGTAATATACGCAGTGGAATTGCTTCCTGGACTTGGAACTGCACCTGGACTTGCCCACGCCGCTCTCCCCGATCACCAGGAGCTTGATAGCCCGATCAGCCATTCTATGGTTTGAGCTTCGCTTGCTGCTTATCACTACTATTATTTACTTAAACCGATAAGAATATTGCCAATTGTATTATTTATGCAGATTATCTGGAGTGAGTGATTGCGGCGTTGCCACCTGCCTGCTTTGTTTACATTCTCACGCTAGAGATGGACCTATGTGATTGCAGCTCTGCCAGACCGGGAGTTTAAATTAGTGGTGGGATTCTGGCTTTAATCTGGCTATTTTTTATCAGACCTATCTAGCTCATTACAATTATTGAATATTATTATTTTAGAATTTCTTTCTCAGCTACGAATTGCTTTTACCATTATTACTATTTAACTGATGCATATGAGAACAAATATTTGTTGGAAAAGAAACATTAAAAAAAAAACAATTTTAGAAATATTACAGAAATGTCTTAACGTCGCTGTATCTATAAATATCCATAGTATCCATAAGAGTAAATAGTTTAAAGGATTATATAAAAAATTTGTATTAATTGTATAGCTCTCCAACATTGTGTTATTTTAAAAAAAGAAATACTTTCCTAAAAGCCTTTGCCTTACCATAGTTTTATTAAAGTATTTTAGCAATCGTAGTAATTTGATTTATTTATTATTCCGACGGACTCGGAACCGGTTCGATATCAGCGTTGCCACTGGATCGCCGCGCGGAGTTACAATAGTGCCACCACCAACTAGTTCTTTCCTCCCAGTCCCATCTTTCTTTTTTGACGTGACCAGCGAGAAAAATGGTTGGTATTTTGTGAGCGAAGAGATTTTTAACTAATTTTACGATGAAACAAACAATTTAAAGGCAAAACTATGCCTAAACCGCGTTGTAAATCACTGATGTGCATGGTGTTAATACAAAATACATTTAATAATGCAGCAGCACGCTAGTTAAGACGCCCAAAGCTAGCACACTATTTTATGCTCACCCCTAGCACCTCTTCTTCTTTCCTTTTCTTTTCGCCGCGTTTCCGGAGAGGTTGCGTTAAGCCACGTGCTGAATTTCTTGATTTGCTAGTTTAGTGAATACGGATAATTCGTCTATTTTTTTTTCTGTGCTGAGTGTAAAATAGCAGAGCTAGAAAAATGGTTGGTTTCGCGCCGATGGTAGCTCGAACCACAGCGCCAGTTGACTGGCCAATGGCCATGCTATTTCTAGTGCACCGATATATACTAATGGTCTGTTCTCTGCCTGTTTGTTTGTGCTCCCGACCAGGTGAAGGTTAAGTGCTCCGAGCTGAGGACCAAGGACAAGAAGGAACTCACCAAGCAGCTGGATGAGCTCAAGAATGAGCTGCTCAGTCTGCGCGTCGCCAAGGTGACTGGTGGAGCTCCCTCCAAGCTCTCCAAGATGTGAGTATACAGCGGCACAGTGGCTAAGCGTCCCAAAACTAATTCTTGTCTTTTCTGCACTTTCGACCAATCCATGCAGCCGCGTTGTCCGCAAGGCCATCGCCCGCGTCTACATCGTGATGCACCAGAAGCAGAAGGAGAACCTGCGCAAGGTCTTCAAGAACAAGAAGTACAAGCCCCTGGATCTGCGCAAGAAGAAGACCCGCGCCATCCGCAAGGCCCTGTCTCCGCGTGACGCCAACCGCAAGACCCTCAAGGAGATCCGCAAGCGCTCCGTCTTCCCCCAGAGGAAGTTCGCCGTCAAGGCCTAGAATGCATCCAGATACTCCGTCTGTCTATAGTGCGTGTTAAGGGTTCTTCGGTTCAATGAAGAAGAAAAACGAAATAAAATCTTTTTTTTAAAGTGAAAATACCGATGCGTGTTTGATTTGTGACCGAGAAACGCGAGTTGCACATGGCTTGGCCATGGGTTCATCGAAATTAGTTGCAACACAAGTGCCGTATTCACTGATTCACATACAATGTTGGTTTTATCCAAAGGCTATCTCAGATGCAGTGATCACTGTTTGGGATGTGCTGGTGAATGCGTATTTACTTCTAAATGGTCCTTAAGATCATTGTCGAGCAAAAACAATGAGATAGCACCTTGTTTTAAGGTCGAATCTTAAGTTCAGCCTTTGACTTTAAATACCATCTGCTTTCTTTTCATATGCAAACTTAAAAAACACCAGAATTCTCAATTGGTCTACGTATATGTATTTAATTCGATTGTCTTTGATGTAAGCACGGCCATACATCGTAAATAATTATGAACTAACAAGTAATAAGTAGGTAATTGATATGAATTACAAGCTCTAATACAAAGACTCGACTGCGATCTCGATCACACTGAATATGTTTGGCACTTTTGGTTAATACTATTCTTCTGCACAGCGTGAAAGAGAGGCGTGCTGCGGATGACGCCCGACAGCTCCTTGGAGTTCTTGCTTTGGTGATAGTTTCTACTCGGCATCGGCGACAGCGGTTCGCCCCAGAACTTGAGCAGCGCAAAGATCTTGTAGTAGGCCACTCTAAAAAACAAAAGATATGCCATAGATCTAGATCCCTGTTAAAAGCCAAAGCTGCCAGCAAACTCACCTGTAGTTGCGATTGCTGGCCGCATAGATGATCGGGTTGATGACACTGGAAGCCCACGCCATCACGGAGGCGATGATGTGCAGCCAGGGGTACGAGGTCTTGCGCTCGTCGTCCACCACATTGGCCAGCATGAGCGGCAAGAAGCAGACGAGGAAGCACAGGAAGATGGTGACCATCATGACGGTCAGTCGATTGTCCTCGCGCGCCTTTCGCGTGCATGTGGTGGTCATGTACGATCCGCCGGCGGATGACGACGAGCCCTTGGCCGCCGCACTGGCCGCGATCTGAAAGTTATCGTGGTTGCGGATCTTCTTTTTCTGGTGCAGCACCGTAATGTAGATGCACGAGTACGAGACGATGATCACCAGGCAGGGCAGCAGGAAGCCGATCACGAAGAGCGTCTTTTTGATCGATCGCCCCTCCTTCTTGAGTATTGTGCAGGAGAAGGTGGCCTCGTCCAGGCCCATCTCGCCCCAGATGCCCAGAATGGGCGGCAGCTGGAAAAGGAAATGGATTAGTTAAATGCATATACACACACACAACACATGTGGACGCTTAAGAATTGCGCATTCTAGATGCTTCACTTACCAGCAGCAGAAAGGACACAGCCCAAACGAACAACAGCTGCAGGGTTATGAACTTGGGCTTGTATATCTGCGAGTAGCGGCTATGGCAAGCGATGAGTATATATCTGCCGGGGGATTAGAGTGGCGGTTGCGGATTAGCTTGCGACAAAACGAACCAGACTGCGCCTACCTGTTCAGGGTGATGCCCACCATGCTGAGGAGTGAAACAGCCACATTGCCGTAGAAGATCACCGGAAAGATTTTGCACAACGTGGTCCCAAAAGTCCAGCTCTGCCGATGAAATCAAGCAATTGGAAATATGCATTAGAATATGAATTATCAGTTGCCATAAGGCGGGTATGATGATGATGACTCACCTCCTGGAAGAATCGCACTGCGGTCAGTGGCAGGCTGAAGGAGCAGAAGAGCAGGTCGGAGATGCTCAGCGAGATGACGAATGCGGTTGTGGCATGCTCCCGTATCGTGGGGCTCTTGAGCAGCGCCAGCAGGGTAATCAGGTTGCCTGTGGAGGACAGGTTAGCAATCGAGGAGCTGAATGCAGGATGCCAATTACTCACCAAGAACGCCGATCGTCACAAACACACAGGCACTAATGGCCGCGAATAATGTCGCCGAATGCGGGTAGATCGACTGCGTGGCCGCCGGTTCATCCATCAGCATGTCTGCGTCCGAAACAATGCCCGTTGCCATGCCCAATCCCATACCCATGTCCTGTTCCATTCTGCGAAGAAAATGAGAAAACGATGTCAGTAGCCATTCCAATTAATAATATTTGATCAGGTTGTTAGGGAAAGGAGCTATATTGGAGGTCTAATTTGAATAGCCTATGCTAAACTTATTGTTTATTTAAATTTGTTAGCCCGTATGATGAGTATTTAAGCATAAAGTTAATAGCCGGATGTATACAACTCAATACGTTATGCAAACTTCCGTTGCGTTCTTTCAAATGATTGGGAGAAATTAATTGAATCACCATTCATAATTGCCCAGCAGCATGATGCACGTTAGGGACGGTAAAGAATTGAATTATCTAATCGAACTTATGGCCATTTCTGTGCTCGTTAAAGGAAATGCAAGTCGCAAAATCCAGTTTCAGGCGCGTGAAAATCCGTGAATGAATGAACGTCATACAAAAAGATAACTAATCGCCGCTTTGCGGATGCAATAGCCCAGTTTCCTCGGCATGACACCGAGGAAAACCCGATCCGATCGGCGGGATTAGCGAGGAAGTCTGCTGCGTACTCCCACCAGCTTATCGCATCCGAGACATTTGATTTATGTTAACTGATTTTGTTATAAGATTTCTGCCGGCCAACTGTGGTCAACCGTAATGACCAAGCCGGTTTGCACGCCATTTGAATTCACATTTGTACGAATTTTTCATCAAATGTTCGACTTTTTCCACCAATTTCCTCATCACTCGAGCAAGGCAAACGGCTTTGAATGTATGTATATTATATGGTGTTATATATACATCAAATCGAATTGCTGCTGACTGCGTGATTGATGGCTTCAAGATTGCATATTATCGAATCAGGATTCAGAAGGAGATCAATGTCACACGCAGACAGGAACATGAAAGGCGCCTGTTATGTGCAATTACAAATTCGGTGGTTAATTGCTGTGGCAACTAAAGTCGGTGGCATCTTAAGTTCCTGTTCAACAACTTCAACTATAGTAATTGCAGGCGGTAAGGCCATTTGCATACAGATGAGAAGAACTGGCTTTTGTGCTAATCAGCCAAGATGACTCTGATGACTCATTACCTGACCACCAGTTTACGCTGCTTTCTTTGCAACAACTATACGTATACGTATAGCCATTATAGGATTTCATTGGTCTAGTCACGTATTATCTTTTAATTGAGGGAAAATACGACGCAAAGTCGTGTTATTGTCGAGGTATCGAGTTCAGCTCAAACATTTCTTATTCCCATGAATAAGTCAGCAAAAATATAGAATATATCGCAGTGAATATAAACAAACCTGGCGTTGAGGCGAAACCCGTTCACTTTGCGGCGATAGCTTCACGCAATTCAAGCGATTATTCCGATAACCCAAGCGATTGACTGACTGACTGTCCGCGTTTCGTTTCCAATTGAAATTTGGAAATATACAAAAGTTTCGCTATGCCGTCAAGTAGACTCTTATCTTCTCTAGTTTTTCTTTAGACTTTCGAAACGTTTCTTCTATTTTTTTGGAATCTTTGTTGTTGAAGAGGGGGCCCCTCTGGAATTCGTTACACTGTTATCATTGCGAACAGCTATCACCGACTTCACCATTACCATTAATGCACTTTTTTACGACCAATTAAATGTACATTCTCCTTTCCTCTGCCGTTGATAAGCGGAAGCGATGGAAGCAATGTGGTCCTCGTTCTTGCGACACAAATGCAATGCACAAATCAAATGGATTGAGTTTCGCTTTTTTTCAGTGCACAGAACCCACCACCATTATCATGATATGCTGCGCCATGTTGCGTATTGATTCAATGACAATTTCAATTAAGCCGTGGTTTATCATGCGTTTTTCGTGGGCTTCAGGCTTTAGACTTCAGGCTTCACCCTGCTGATAACGCTGGTGTCCAACTGCTTTGCATGTGCACACAATTCCATTTATTTAATTCTTTTATTTGGATCGGTTAAATTAAAAAGCGCCTTGTTACGCATTTAACGTTGTTTCCGGTGCGTGGTGGGTGCTATGCTTCTGGGAACGGGATAGGGAACCTCATCCACCCATCCGTACATTTATCCAACTATCCAAATATGGGGATTCATGGCATGGGGGTGATATTTTCAGGGGGCGGGGGAGCGAGCGGTTCGCTTTCATGCATGATCAACATGTGTGTTTGTTTTCTCAACTTCCAGCTATGTGTGTTGTTTCAGTTCTTTCGGTCTCCTCAGTTCTGTTCAGTTCAGTTCGGTGCGTTCTTACTTTTGTTTTCGAATAGGGGGAGCATTGAGTCGCAACTGGAAATGGAAATCTGAATATGCAACCCAGAGCATTCCCGTTCCGTTCGAAATGAGGCACCATCCCATGTCGTTTCATTTAATTCCCTTTCCATAAATGCGTGTCCAAACAGCAGCGGCCGTTTCAAGAGATCCAAGGGCTCTCAATGTAATAATCCACAGTATCTACAGTACTGCACTGCAGTCGGAACTAAAGCGCTGGCCGCGAGTGTACTGCCCAAGCTGCCCCTCAACAGTTGGCAATGATGATGGCACAGATATCAGAGATAACACTACTCCCACTTCGCAATACGCAGATCGAGCCCCTCACAAGTACATACATATGTATATGTACATATGTGTTCATTATGTACCCACAGCTAAGCACATAGCGGATATGAAATGCGCTATGTATATATTTACATTAAAGTCTTATCAGCCTTGGTTTCCCAACGCTCAAAATTCTCAGGGTGCCGGCCAAAAAAAGAAAAAAAAAAGCCAACGAAGCTTTAAGAATAATCAATCAACAAATATTTACAATCAAGTATTTGTATAGCGGGCGGGAAGTCGAATGCAAATACGGCTAATCGCAGCATTTATGTTATATTATCTTGAGTTCTTGATCAATCGCTGTCGTTTTTATCTAACCCAGTTCATAAGGTTGTGAATGCCCCGATTGTTTTATTCATGATTATTCATCAATTAAAGCAGCATAATCTCATGTCATTTTCTTCAACATAATGATGGGTAAAACTGATACTATATAAACCCTTTCGACTTTTTAGTCATGGGGATTAATTGGGTTTTTGGAAAATATACAATATTGATAGTGCATCAAATACAATTCATTGAAACGGTGTTCTGTAAGATTTTCCCCGAGTTGCTTAGAGTAATTCCCATTTGTAGAATTACTTAATATTCTCTTCCATATCTTTTCTTGTTCTTTCTTCTGTGATCGCATTCCTCGCTTCTGTTGCATTTCGCTGACTAATCGAAAGCTAAATACCAGTGTAATGCCCAAATGAGTTTCCGATATGGTGGGCATATAGCTTGTAGTATACTATATATACTGTAAAAGATCGAGCTTTTGTCGATAGTGTTTTCGAGCTGGGTTTTTCGTAACTTTTTCGTCGTTTTTTAAAAAGACTTCAGCTGAATGAGTCGCTACCAACTGTTGCGTTGGCGAGGGGAGGGGGCGTGGGGAGATGATGATTCATGCAGCTGATGTTTGGACAGGGGAAGAGCGAAAGAGAAAGCAAATCGGAAGCGGCGGAATTAAAAAATCTGTTTTAATAATAACAAAAGACTTCGGAACTCCATTTGGGTTTTTAAGCCTGGCTTTCATTTTGATATTTTCATCAAAACAATCATTGTATGCAAATAAACAAATGACTCATTTGTTTCAGAATTTCGGCATGATTTAAAAAAACAATTGCTGAGACTCATTTTCTAATTTGAAATAACACATTAGGCATTTTAGAAGTAATTCAACAGCATGAGCATTCATGCATTATCCTTGATTAGCTGCCTAATGGCGATCAGTTTTTCTCGGTGTATCGGTTGCATTTTGACGCATCCTCCCTCTTCCCCCATCCACTTCTTTCTCCCCTCTTTGCTGATTTTTTTTGTTTTCTGTGAGAGGGTGGAATTCGGGATTTGGGATGTGAGCGAGGAAGATGGCGATATATTGAATTGTGGAAACAGCCGTTCCATTATCGTTCCATTACAAATACACATGCGCATGCAGTTTGCGTTTCTCTGTGTGCGTGCGTGTGGACCAAATGCAACAACAATAAAACGCGCAACTCAAATTGTTAACAAAGGTAAGGCCGTTTTTGGCCGGATTTGGATTCTGGTCTTGAAAGAGAAACACATACCAAAAAAAAAAAACAACAAAAAAACACAAACAACAACTCACCCGAACACGAACTCGTTTCAGTGTTTTCCGCTTATTATAAATTTATACTTCGTTTGGCGTTTCTTAAATGCTTTCGAATTGCATTTTGGTGTTGACATTAAATTGCACGGCGCAGCACAGCAAACAAAAAAAAACGCAACAAAAATATGTAAATAATACAGCCAAACGATTCTGGCCTTCTCTCACATTGACTTCTTCTGACTTATCGAAACCGAAGCGCTGCTTGGCCGGTCAACTAAACCAATCAAACTAACGGAGAGACATCTGCGATCGCGTTCGCACAGCGCAAAGTGTCGTATTTTCTTTGGCAATTAACAGCAGCAGCGGCAACAAGAACAACAAATGCGCAGCGCCGCACAGCGAACGACTTCACCGATCGAGCTGGAATGAAAGACTATTGTGAGCGGCTTGAGCCCCGTTTGTGGGCATATGAATTTACAGTAAGCGTACTGTTCTATCGCCCGCGATCGATTGCAGCGGCTATCGTCGTGGGCGTTCTATCGATTGCAGCGCTGCGCAGGCGCCTATCGGTTTTCGAAATTCTAAGCCAGGCCTAACGGATCGTTGTAAATAGACACGTAACTCGTCGATCAGCGAAAATTAATAACGTTCCTTAAGTTTGGAAAAGTAATTTCCTTGACTATTGTCTATTCTCTTGTTCTCTCCTCACTTCCATTTACTCGTGGCTTTAAATCAGTAGCTGTAACTTACTTTCATTGGTGATTTTTGCCATTAGGATCTATGCGCAATCAATTTTCGCCTTGTGACAGCTGCACATATTTTCCTTTTGACTAACCAATCATTTATAACTTTGCACTAGTAGTGCCAAGTTCATGGCTAATGGAGTGTGCTGCCAATTTGCATGTTGTGGCGCCATTGAGTTTCAGCCGACTTTTCGTCAAAGGTCGTGCTAATTAAATACTCGTTACAAGTGATGGCAAAGGTACAATTATTCTATACAATTTGTCAAATTAATATAGCACAATAAAACCTATTCTTGAAACTAAAGAAAAAGATGCATGTCAAAGTTCAGTTTATCAAAAGTATATAATTTAAATATTTTAAGTACAGACCTGTTATATTCCTCATCACTGGCCCTTAGTTGATAACAGGTGGACTTCTATACTATCCTCCTGCATTTTCGCATTAGCCAGGATTTAGTCAGGATTTAGAGCTTGCTCAAAATGCGACAGCTAAAGGAGCGAAATCGGTATAGTCGAGCTGTTCGGCAACTGGGAATTCAGGGCAAGATCTGGTTAAGAAACCTTAAAAGCGGCTTGGATCAGTTTCGAGGTGAGGTTCTTATTCTATAGACTCCCACGCTAATTACCTTTTACAAGCCAGAATGCCAGGTGCGCGGAACGCGAAAGAACTTCCTGCACAATGGCTCCTTCCACGAGGCAGTGGCTCCGGTTCTGGCAGTGGCCCAGTGCTTCTGCTTGATGCCCGTGAGTGGTATCAGTGCTCCCTCCTACAGAGGATTGCGCTTCAGTCGGCGTAGCTGGCGTTTCTGGTACAGCTCCTTGTACCTCTGCTCCACGTCGGTGGATCTGGGCTTCAGCATCCGCAAGGTGGCCCACAGTGTGCTGGATGTGCGCAGTGTGGGTGAGATTAAATGATGCACACTCGCCCTGTTACTTTGTTAACTGCATACTTACATTTCCATTTAGAGCCCATAGTTTTTCACGTGAGCATCCTGATCGCCTCCTGGCAGTTCCTGAAACTGGCCCAACTCTGGCCGGGATTGATGCGCCACTGGGCGGCGGTGGAACGGCGGCTACCCGGCTACACCTGCTGCCTGCAACGGGCTCGTCCTGCCCGTCGCCTCAAGTTGGTGGCCTTCGTGCTGCTGACGGTTTCCCTGAGTTGTGTTACCCCACCAATACGTTTTGGATCGCTGACTATAACTGCATGCTTTTTGTTTCCAGTGGAGCACCTGCTGAGCATCATTTCGGTGGTGTACTATGACTTTTGCCCGCGAAGAAGGGATCCCGTGGAGTCCTATTTGCATGGCACCAGTGCCCAGTTGTTCGATGTGTTTCCCTACTCCAACTGGCTGGCGTGGCTGGGCAAGATTCAGAACGTGCTGCTCACCTTCGGCTGGAGCTACATGGACATATTCCTGATGATGCTGGGCATCGGTCTCAGCGAGATGCTGGCCAGGCTGAATCGCAGCTTGGAGCAGCAGGTGCGACAGGTGGGTTATCGATGCACATATCATTATCAAGGATGATGCACATGCACATACATAGCCCATGCCGGAAGCCTATTGGACTTGGTCACGCACTCTCTACCGCTCCATAGTGGAGCTCATACGCGAGGTGGATGACGCCGTGTCCGGCATAATGCTGATATCCTTCGGCAGCAATCTGTACTTCATCTGCCTGCAGCTCCTCAAAAGCATCAAGTGAGTTATGCATGAGAGAGAGACAAGAGCACTGCTCGAATTGATTCGTACCCTGTTATCCAGCACCATGCCCTCCTCCGCCCACGCCGTCTACTTCTACTTCTCGCTGCTGTTCCTGCTCAGCCGCGCCACGGCCGTGCTGCTCTTCGTGTCGGCGATCAACGACCAGGCCAGGGAGCCACTGCGTCTGCTGCGCCTGGTTCCGCTCAACGGCTATCATCCGGAGGTCTTCCGCTTTGCCGCAGAGCTGGCCAGCGATCAGGTGGCGCTAACGGGCCTCAAGTTCTTCAATGTCACCAGGAAGCTGTTTCTGGCGGTGAGATAATCCAGGCTTAATCTCCATGTGTATAATACATATGTCTTTCAGATGGCGGGTACGGTGGCCACCTATGAACTGGTGCTCATCCAGTTTCACGAGGACAAAAAGTCCTGGGACTGCTCGTCCACCAATTTGAATTAGACGCTTTAACTGGCATGTACATAAATCTATTTCAATACAATATCACTCATACGCACCGTTGTTCAGTTAACATTTTATTTGAAATTAGAATTTGGGAGCATTTTCGCCTAAAGATTGCGCAAATTAACAGGCTGCAGAATGCACTAACTTATGCGCAATCAGTTGACCATTCTTCCTGGTGGATTATCGCACATCACTCATACGCAGCGTTGCCTTGCATATTAATGTGCAACAGTAGCAGAGTCCTTTGAATATTTAATTATGCGATTTGCGGTTACCCATAATTTGTTATTTACCCGCTGTTTACATGTTGGCACAGATAATGGCAATTAAAACACTGTGCTACACAGTTGCGAGCAGTCGATGATGGAACCAGTTTCCCAGCTATCCAGCCATCCATCCATCTGCTCGCTTTTTGCACGCGCTTTCCACTTTTCACAGCGTCTGGCGTTTTTCGTATACGTTTTCATTTTCATTTGCGGACCATTTACTTTGGTAATCCAGTATAAGTATGTGATGCAATTGCTGGCCATAAATGGTGCACGCTTCCTAGGCACACCGAAATGCGTGAACAGCGTTTGGATTCGATGTGAACCAGTTGGCCAAATGCCAATGCCGATTGCTCCTCGACGCCTCTTGCTCCTCAGCTCTTCAGCTCTTCATGTCCATGACGCTTCCGGTCAGCGGGTCCAGGTCCAAGTCCAGGTAGAGCCGATCTAGTCCGGTTGCAGCCAATTGTTAACCCAATTCACGAGCGGAGTTCGGGGATCACATCTGCGATGGGAGTATATAAGCGCCGCTATCGCTTAACTTCGCAGACACAAATCGCGCACAGCAGCAGCAGTTAAGTCGTAATGGCCAGATATCAGAGTAGCACTAGCATCGGGATCCTTGTGGTCCTACTGATCGATCAGCTGGCCAGCGCCCAGTTCGTGCCGGGCCCGATATCTGGCCCCATTCCCCGCCAGCAGAGATCGCTCTTTGGGCCCGGTCCGCCGCCCGGCTGGAGTAGCGGTGGCCTCAGTCACGGCTGGAACAGTCCCAGCTTCGAGTTCAGCCCGCTGCCGCCATCCCACAGTCCGCATGTGACCAAGGACGAGCTGCTGGCCCTGCTGGCCGCCTGGAAGGATGTGGCCAAGCCGACGACTCCAGCGCCAGAACCAGAGCCCGAAGAGCCCGAACCCGAGCCGGAGACCACCACCCCTGCGCCGCCCGAGGATGAGGACGAACCAGAGCCAGAGGCGCCAGCACCAGAGGCACCAGCTGGTCCACCACCGGGCGTGCCCATTACCGTCTCCCTGCCCGCCCTGGTGCCCATTCAACTGGCGGCCATGTGGCAACAGCCGGCGCCCGGAGCAGCGCCCGGCGGACTGGGTCCTCTGAATCTGGGCGGCTTGGGTCTGGGCGGTGGCATTGCCCTGAACAATCTCGGCGGCGGTGCGGCCGCAGCCGGAGGAGCTGCAGCGGTCGGTGGCGGAGGAGCGGCGGCCGCTGGCGCTGCGGCAGCGGCACGATCCGGACTGGCACGCCCCAGAGCTCGGGCCAGGATCGGAGGACGTGCGTCCAATGCCCAGCAGCCAGCCATACGCTTCCCGGTGGCCAATCCGCGCAGCTTCACCTCGAACAACTATGTGGCGCCCAGGCCGCGCTACTATCGCGATACGGAGCCCATGCGGTAATCCTTCTCATACGCTGCTCTGTGCAGAACCATTAGCAACTCATACTGTCCTCCTCTTCCTCCTCTTGCAGCATCAACGTAATGGCACCGCCGCCCTACCAAATGGCCAATGTCCAGGGTCCCGTGCAACTGGTGCCCGCCTACTGGCAATAGTCCAATATCCAACTACCAAGTCTTACAGTCGTACTGCCACTTCTCTCTAAGCAAAACTGTACAAAGTTGTATGTTCTAGTATGATATGCCGTTAACAAGTCGTATGTTTTTTTTTTGTGACTATACCAATAAAATATTTTAACAAACTATATTTCATATTTCAATTGATTTGTTGGAAATTTATGTGTTAGATGTTGGATATGATTGCTTTATTTGTAGATAAAGAATCAAAGGAAAACTACTGCCTAAAAAAAACTGAGATTTACTTCGATATTTATTTAATAATCCATTAATGAGTTGCAACTGGTAGCTTTGCAATATCAACAAATACTTGGGATAATTAAAGAGCACGCACAAAATATGATACAATCCATTAAATCCATAAAGTTGCACAACCAACAAAAAGTAGTTAATTGACTTTGGCAACTGTTTTGCTCCACGTTTCACGTTTAAGCCGTTTAATTGGCTAAGCTGAGTGAGCTACTTAGATCGGTATTGAAATGGACACTTTATGCCGATATTAACATAGCTTGCCCGGCGAAATGCCATTTGGTTATATCACACGAATATTGGCCACTTTCGTCACAAGTCGGCTGACAGATGTCGGCGCCATAAGCATCATAAGCGCCATCGTTATGAATACTATATATGCCTCTGCTGGTGGCCACATCCTTATCGGGACATCGTGTTTGTCCACTGAACCGAGCCAAGCCAAGCCAATCCAAGTTAAGCCAGCGAAGCCCACCCAAAGCAGCCCGCTCCAAACGACTCCCGTGGGCACTGTTGGCGCTGGAATGGCTCACCCAGTTTGCGTGTATGACGCGATGCACTGACCACCGACTGATCCAGATTTCCACGTCGCACAAATAAGACATTAAGTTGATGGCGGTGATGGCGTTGATGGACCACAACAACCAGATTCCATCGGTATTTAGTTGGGCGCTAGAGATCTCCTTGTGGGCGAGGATGAAATCGATCGATGAATCCGTAATTGAACGCCCATCTAAACTGGCCAGCAAAGCGCGCAAAATACTTGGACTCGTTTTTTGACTTTACAAATGTATAAAATTGTATTTTAATGGTAAAACAAGGGACTAACTAAATAAAAACATTTACAACATTTCTACAAGAGGTTGTTTTGGGTGAAAGTCGGTTTGTGACATATGGCAGCTACATCAGGTCGATAATCCATTTGTAAGACGGAAGAAATGGAGTGACTAATACAAATTTATATTGTCTTCGCTTACAGAGGTCGAAGCAAGTAAAGGGTAAATTCTTAAACAAGCAAATGTAACTAACAAAATATTAAGTAAATAATTCCGGATGGACTAAAATACTAAGAACTAAGTCTTTGGCTAAAAGAAAACCGCGATTTGGCTGGCGAGTGTGCTCAACTGGCACGGCTGCTAATGGGCATTAAAATTTTCACACATTTCCCTCAAATGGCGAGTGACGTGCTTGCCACCCGAGATGGCGAGGTATCGCCAACCGAAAGCGCCGGCAAACAGGCGTAAAAACAATTAATACATATAATGTGCGATCGAGGCAAATCGAGATCAACGCCCAGCCGTGCCCAGTTTGGACTTCCCGCTGGTGGAGATCCAGATCTGGGCTTATTTGCCTCGTTTTTTGCTGGTTTACATAAGCGACTTCAAGCCAGCGAACACGACTCGCGCTCTCGAATCGAAGTGAATTAACTAACGCAGTAATTAATAACGAATTAACACATGGAGAACAAAACTGAAACTAGACTTGGGACACACGACGCCAGAGGATCCAGAGACTTTGGTGGGCAGACAGCAGGGCGAAGGCCCCGGCAATCACATAGGTCAGCCTGTAGATAGCTGCCTGGCAGTACAGTAAAACCACGCCTGCCAGAACGTAGAACACCATGGAGAGCATCCAGTGTCCCTGGCTGCAAATGTTAGCATTTAACGATAATACAATATATTAATAGGGCATTTTCATATTACCATTTTTGTGGAGCGCGCAGCTGCAGCAGAAGACTCAGTGATGCCAATACCACGATGCTGGGATACAAGCTCGGATCCGGCAGCTGAATGCCGTGGCTGAAGTGCGAAAACAGAGTGGCTATTTAGCTTAAGAGAATCTTTAAAAAGTCAGTTCACTAATTACCGGCGACTGCGCAACCAAGCCAAACTGCTGGGGGCATTGAGCAGCAGCTGCATGAGTAGCATCAGCAGCAGTGTGACGTGGAAGGAGAAGTTCTGCAGGCCCACACAGGGTTCCGGATCTTCCTCCTCCTGCTGCTGCTGTTGTTCGTCTTTCTGCTCCAGCGCCTTGCGTTCTGCAGTTTGCTCCTCCGTTGAATCTTCTCCGTTGGAAGGTTCCGGTCCAGCCACTGCAGAAGGCTTGCCACGCACCAAATTAGCCGCCTTCTGCCATAGAAAGTCCTCTAGATAATCCTTGTAGGCATTCGAAAGCATCAGGAAGTAGAAGACAAAGGCCAGAAGAAGACCCACTCCGCTGCAGGTGCCCATGGCCGTGGCAATAGTGAGAATACCATACGTAATGGGCAAGTGGGTCATGATCGAGATCATCACGTTGGAAGTCGCCTGGGATAGGCGTGTTATCCGCAGGGCTAGGCGATAGAATGCGTTACCATAGAGCGTGAGGGCCAACCAAGTGCCCAGCGTGGCCAGCAGCGATAGGGCAATGGCCGCACAGTGGATTACAATGGACACATTGATGCTGTAGTCCAATGGCTCTGGCTCCGGAAACACGCGGCTGCTGATGATGAGCTTCTTTAGAAGGCGACAGGCTGGCATTCGATTGAATAGATGATTAATATGAGTCGGTCAAATACGATGGTTAAAACGAACCTGTGACAATATAGAGCGATGTGTACTGCAGATAGCCTACATAAGGACGCAGGCTGCGAAAAGTTCCCACGTCGTGAAAGGTCTCCACCTGCTTTCTCAGCACAATCAGAAGCACGCAGACCAGGTGCGCCGGCAACCAGCCGTAGAATTCCAGAACAAGCCGAGATAGCGCTGAGGAATATGAGTACTCGTAGCTAGAAGAGCACATAAATCAGAGTGAGATAGGCATATAAAAGTGTGAGATAGAAAGTACCTGATTCGATAGCGGCAGGTGGGATCCAGATATAGATCCAGTGTCACAGGATTGAGCGTGGTGTTATAGTGTCTGGGCACTAATGTAGGCACATTTACATACAATTGGGGCTTCTGATCAAACGATCTGCAAATATAAAATACACCTATTATACACCGAAAAGCGTTAACCTTTGTAGCAAACTGACTTTAGGGTTTGGTAGCGTTCGTAGCCCGCTGCCCATGGAACGCATATCCTCGCAGTTACCCTATACTCGGGACTGATGCACTGCAGCGGCTCCACAATCACCCGAATGCTCTGGTATGGATCCACCATCTCGGAGATGCGCAGCCGATGGTGCAGCGTGCCCTGAAGAGTCTCGTTTATTAATGGCAGTTTGGATATTGTGTACCAGCGGGGCATCTTGATGTCCGCCACACGCTCTTTGGGATCGTAGATGTCCAGGTTGTAGCCGATTCGCTTGGCGCTCGGTGGCAGGCGAACGAGCAAATGGGTCCAGTGAACATAGGTCTTGCGCAGGTTGTGCAGATCGAGAAGAGCAACGCTGCGTGGATCGCGGTCTTCGTTGGGCAGCCACTGGACGAGATGCATCAGAGAGGTAGCCTTTTCGCTGTACAAAACGGGATTATACAAATTATTTTTACATACTATTCTGTACACTTACCAATAAAGCTGTCCCGTCTTATTGTGGTCCTCTGCGGAGCATCCGAACAACCAGTCCTCGTCATCCACATTCAAGGCCTCGATGGCCGCCTTTCTATACCGCTCCTGTCGCTGCAAGCCAATCAAATCGAAGAAGGTGCCCTTGAGGCCGTTCGTGAAGAACTTGTTTATCACCAGGCGCCGCTCCTCGTGCCAATTTCCAGCAGCTCCGAATCGCACAGTATTCTGCTGACGCCTTCGAGGCTTCTGTAATTATATATTTAGCATTTAATGGTGTTTTAAATACAATGCAACCTACCACAAAGGTGGACAATGCCGACTGCAGGTTGCGCTGCTTGTTGGTTCCAAACGCGATCGATGAGCGATCATCGCGGACGTAGGCTACGCTGAACAGAAACCGATTGATGGCCTGCATGAACTGCAAGCACCACACGGCCGACAGGTGGTCACAGCTCAGACTGACTTTGGGTATCGCTGATGTCTGAAAATAAGAAAAGAAAGAATAAATTCGGATTCAGTCAGTTAATCAGAATTATACAAATACCATGGCATGCAGATCGTTGAACCGGGAGCTGGTGAGTCCTGGTCGCACCAGCAGATCCCTATTCCCGCCGCCTGTGGAAATAAGCAGAACGTTGTCCAGCCGCGCCGAGCTGTCCTTGCTGGCCATTCGCTGCACATTCGGTGGTCGTTGGTGCAGGCTGTCACAGACATTTGTGGTCATCGTGGGCACTGTTGCAGTGCGCAGCTTGCTCAGCACGGCGTCTGTTTGGTCGTAGAACTCCTCCAGTTGGGCATCCAGATTAAGCACCGGCTGATCCAGTGGCGTAGAGATGCTAATAATTGTATTGATGTGCTGGCCAATGGCGGGATCCACTAGCACCGACTGCGCCAGCTTGCCACCCATTGAATGGCCAATCAACACAATGGAGGGCTGCTCCGTGCGACCCTCGTAAATCGACAGGATGGTGCGAATGCAAAGCTTTAGATAGTTCCTTTGGCGAGGCAGATAGCCACCGTACAGAGCGGACAACTCCTCGTCGTAGTCAATTGTGTAGTAGTCCAGGTGTATGCCCGCATCGTTGGACATTGCCTTGCGGAGCGCAACGGAGGCTAAAGAACGCACTTGTTTGTAGGACCCGGCGTTGCCGGGCACGAAGATAACCGGAGCACCCGTCATCCGGCGCCTGAGCGGATCCAGCGGCTGACGCAGTCCCTCGTAGTAATAGTACAGCCCGTAGTTTGGATACTGATCGCCATCCTTGACTCCCACTTTCTGCAAACAAAATATTATCAGCAATTGGACTCATCTCGTAAAATAAACCGAATAAACCGACTCGTACTCACCGCAAACATGGGTTCGCCGAACATGTATGTCATCCGGCAGGCATTGGGCTCCACCTCCACGCGCAGGCGAAAGAGGCCATAGATGAAGCAGCAGATGGAGCCGATCACCAGGAGAACAGCGCAGTTCCGGAACATAAACATCTTGGGCTCTCAGTTTTTCATATCTGTTTATTGTCTTGTTTTGTTATCATCCTTTCGATATCAGGCGATGCAAATAGTACGCGAATTATCGATAGCTTATCGGGTATGTACTTGCTAGTGGTGTGCAAGCGGCCCATGAATACAAGTATCGTTTAAGTATCGCATATCCATAAAAGGAAATTAAAATATGAACATATTAGGAGTAAAATTATCACGGCGACGCATAATAAAATTTAATAAAATTCAAGTAACTAATTAAAACTATGTTTGCTACACTTGCTTTGAAACAATAGCTTAAAAAAAACCAGTTGCAAAATGAATAGAACTGCTCATGGTCCTGGGCCCTGCATATGTATAATGTGCTAACGTATTGCTAACGAATTTTGTAAATTTATTTAATTAATCATAGAAAAAGCTTTTAATGAATTGATTTAGTTCTTTGTTCAATGTAATGAGGTCTTTTGCAAAAACGTGTAATCTAGCGTGATCAGTATTTCGCGACTTCTAGCCGTGACTTTTTGGGACTTGATCACTGCTGTCGCAGATGTGCTCATCTCCATTCTCTCGATCACCACACACTTGCACATAAACACCTATGTAACGAACCGAACCGTGTTGTTGCTTTGGCTAGTTGATCATTCAGTTCGCGTACGCGTGCGCTTAGATACGCCGATCTGATCCGCACCGATCCTCCAGATTCAGACACAGCTATTTGATTCAGATACCGGAATTGTCAACAAAAAGCAGCGGCGCCGGCGTCAGCATCATTCATTCGAATTTCTAAGCTGGCCTGTAAGTGTGTGCGTGTGAGCCAGCCTGCTTGGTGAGCCTGTGTGCGCGCTTAATTCGCGTGTGCGTGTGTGTGTGTGTGCTTGTATGTTTGTGTCTAGCCTGGCTCTATTGTTGTTGTTTTAGGTGTGGGGAAGAAGCAGAAAAGACAGTTTGTGCCCTAGCAATAACAAAAACAACGCGAGAGAGAGACATTGTCGCCGCGCAGTCGCTCCTCTGCCGCCGTCAACGTCGCTGCCGCAGCGCACAGTTCGATCCGCTCGCTAGTTGTTGCTGTTTAGTGTTCGTTGTGGTGTCGCTTGTTGTTGTTTTGATCCGTCCGGAATCGAATTGCGATATTATATATGCATAAATATATAAATAGTGGTGCACAAAGGCGAGCAATCAAGTCAAATCAAATCAAATCAAATGCCCAATCTGCGTGTGCTTGTGTGCCTGTAATTGTTGTTTTGTTGTAATTGCACCCGCACACACACACACACACACACACACACAATTTGACTGCGGTAAAGAGCGCATTCCAATCCCTACACACACACACACGCACACACATAGCCACCGCCGATCATGGAAATTTGGCGCTCGCTCACAGTGGGCACCATCGTGCTATTGGCCATCGTCTGCTTCTACGGCACAGTGGAGTCCTGCAACGAGGTCGTCTGCGCCTCGATCGTCTCTAAGTGCATGCTCACTCAGAGCTGCAAGTGCGAGCTGAAGAACTGCTCCTGCTGCAAGGAGTGCCTCAAGTGCCTGGGCAAGAACTACGAGGAGTGCTGCAGCTGTGTGGGTAAGGAAGGTCGTCCGATCCTCGGTCAATGGGTGGTGGGTGGTAGGTGGTAGGTGATGGGCGGTGGGCTGTGGGTGGTTATAAAAATACATACATATACATAGATTTGATCACCACTGATGATGGACCATCACATCATCGCTTTGTTTTTGTTGTTGTTCGTATGCGCATGTGTGTGAGTGTGCGGGGGGAGCTTGCGATGTGCTAACTAGTTATCGATAACGGGCTTGAGCTGACGATCGGGCCTAGCCTTAACCCTTACATGGGCCAAGGGGTCGCAGCTCTAAGCCGCTGAAAGGAACAAGTTTAAGTCCTTAGGATAGCAAAACATTACATAAAATATTAATGCCATTAAAAACATTTCTTAAAAAGTTACAATCAAATATCCCAAAATCTTATACAAACCATACATAGTTTCCACGTCATTTTAATCATCAAACACGCTTTCAATTGTGCAAATTGTCTGTCATTATTATCCATTTTGGTAGTGCGCCAAGAACAGTTTATTGATGGTGTATATAAGTAAATAAATAATAGCCTGTAATCATTCCGATGGGGATTTCGGGAAATGCAATTTACGTTTGGCCCACATGATGTTGTTTATAAACAAATCGAGCATGACGATGAAAACAAATATGCACACGAGATCGGAATAGGAAAAGCATGTCTTTTTTCGACGAATACAAATAGATCATTTTAATTATCAGATGCAAAATAAATGCAATTACAAAAAAGCATCGTAAATGTTTGAAAGGAATGTGCATCGTGATGACTGCAATTTCCTTTCGGAAATATTTTACGTTCTAATATGATTTTCAAAAATAACTAGCACTTGACTTTATAACTCATTACCTCATTTTTCCAGAACTCTGCCCGAAGCCCAACGACACCCGCAATTCGCTGTCCAAAAAGTCCCACGTGGAGGACTTCGATGGAGTGCCGGAGCTGTTCAACGCCGTGGCCACTCCGGATGAGGGCGACAGCTTCGGTTACAACTGGAACGTGTTCACGTTTCAAGTGGATTTCGACAAGTACTTGAAGGGACCCAAGCTGGAGAAGGACGGTCATTACTTCTTGAGTGAGTGTCAGCCAAGCGATTTGTGTAGTTAATTAACCCTCTAACCAATGCCTTGTCGTTCAGGAACCAATGATAAGAACCTGGACGAAGCGATCCAGGAGCGGGACAACATAGTGACCGTAAACTGCACGGTTATATATCTGGATCAGTGCGTGTCGTGGAACAAGTGCCGCACCAGCTGCCAAACAACAGGCGCCAGCAGTACGAGGTTGGTAACAGGAAGATCATATATCAATGATGTGTATTAACATATATGCTTTTTGTTAGATGGTTCCACGACGGCTGCTGTGAGTGCGTGGGATCCACCTGCATTAACTACGGCGTGAACGAGAGCCGCTGTAGAAAGTGTCCGGAATCGAAGGGCGAACTGGGCGACGAACTGGAGGATCCCATGGAGGAGGAGATGCAGGACTTCGGCGAGAGCATGGGCCCCTTCGACGGACCCGTGAACAACAACTACTGATCGCGGTGCGATTAGGATGCCATTCAAGAGAACAAAACAGAATAGCAGTCCACATCTAACAAATTTAGCTACTCAATTCAGTGACATTATTATTATGTAGTACGAAGTAATATTTGTATAGCACTATTATTATTATTTTTATTTACAAAAATTGAATAGGCGCTTTGAATTGTTTTACTTATGAACCGGCCAAGATATATATATTATATTACACATTTTTTTTTTAATATAAAAAAATGTATTTTTTTCCAAGTTTCTGCGAGTTTTTTGGTATTCTGGGGGGTAAAGTGCAATTACTAAGTTGACTACACTTTTCCAACTTCTTGTAAATAAAAATTTCATATGTAAACAGTAATCGTTGTCTTTTAATGCATGTCTTAAGGTTAAATAAGCAATCAAGGCTCTGCAAACACTCAATAAGTACATAACTTAATTTTGGAATTAATTTACAAATGTCAACTTTGTATAAATATGCCATTATTTCTCAAACTGTGCGTTTCATTGCGGATCTCCGGTGCGAGGGGAAGCGAGGAAATCAATCCCAATCGAATTGGCACCTATTCAATCTTGATGCGGCGACCATAGCGCCAGGCCAGTCGCACCAGATCACGATGAGCCAGCGCCCAGGACAGAAGGCAGGCGAGCCCAGCCAGGACACCCACGCCCAGATGTGTGGCAAGGTCAGAACTTTGGTACTGCAAAAAATAGAAACATTAAGACATTTTACACCTCACTTGCGACGCGAGGCACTAGCAAAAGAACTCACCCAATAACAAACGATGCCGGCCAGGAAGAGCGTGCACCCAAAGAGTTTTCCCGGCCAGAGGCCCAGCAGCGGATCCAGTGATAGGGGTCGATACTGATGCCTGATGTAGTAGGTGCTGTACAGAATCCTGCTCAGCATATTAATGCAGTTGGCGAAGATGAAGCCCACGGGACCAAAGATCCCCGTCAAAATGTAGGACAGCACCAGGAAGCTGATCGAAAAGATGGCCATCAGATAGTTGTACTTGTCGATATCCCGACTTGTGTTCGTGGCGAACATATAGCCCTCGCTGATCCCGTTCACGGCCAGCAGATAGATCGCCAGGCAGTGCCACTGCAAGAGGCTCTGCGGCAATCCGCCGGCCACGAAATCAGGACCGCCGTAGAGCAGCAGCACTGGATACGAGTAGCTCTGTCCAAAGGTGAAGGCAATCAGGCCAATGGAGCTCACGCCCAGAAGCAGATTGTTCAGGACACTGCTCGCCTGGCGGACGCGCTCCTGCGGCTGCTTGGCCAGCTTGATGTCCCGCGTTAGCGTCTGCGTGAAGTAAAAGTACGAGCTGTCCTCGATGGGCCGGAAAATGAAGCGGGCCGCCATGCTGCCCAGATTGTTGACCACATCGTAGGTGGCCTGCTCCCCAAAGCTCAGCACCGGCGACACGGACATCACGTACTTCTCGCCCTCCGTGAGGATCTGTTTCAGCACGCCCTGCTTCACGAAACTCAGGGTGAGCGTTTGCAGTTCCCGGTTGAAATGCTTTTCGTTCGGATTGAACATTACGCCGGGCAGGAAGTCGTTCAGGTGCTTGAAGGGAAAGTCGTCCATGTGCTCGTATAGCGAGACCTGCCAGGCTTTCGGCGTCGCCGGCTTCTTTTTCGCCTGCTGGGCCACGAAATCCTTGAAGCCCTTCAGATATAAGTAAAAGAAGCCATACTGGCCCAGGACAATGGTCACTGCGCTGGAGAGTTGGGCAATGGCAAAGGCATTGATTGCCGCACTGCGATCACCGGTGACAATCCACAGGAAGATGGCCGAACGCACCAGGATGTGCAGCGTATTCAGCAGGATCTTTAGCTTCACAAAGCAAAAGACCTGAGCGACAAACACCGCCGACTCGGCCATCAATTCCAGGACGCAGGAAAAGGCCACGGCATAGCAGGCGAACTCGTATTGCGAGGCGTAGATGGTGTCCACCGCCGACAGCCAGTTTAGCCAAATGTATAGGCAAGGAGCACACAACACAGCGCAAATGGGAACTCTGCAATAAAACGAAAGAACGTTTTAGGAAGGTAGTAGGAAGTAGGAAAGTTCAAGTTATCGCAGGATGTCAGGCAGGATTGCATACGTGAGCCACATCTGGTTGATCAGCTGCGCCCAGGAGCAGCGATCGCCCTGCTGGGCATTGGCGCTCAGGGCCGCCCGGTTGATGGCCTCGCGGGAGAGGAAGAGCAGGGTGCTCTCCAGGAGCAGCAGGCGCACGTTCATGATGCCCAACACCTCGCGGCCCACATGTCGCACGATGTACGCGTTGATGCCAAAGGTGAGGATGCGGCACAGTATCTGCGGGGCGATAAGATCACGGCAGCGGTGGCGTATGAGTAATACAATTCCGAGGCACTGGGCAATGACACAAAATAGATTCCGAGCGCGCTGGGCTCACCTGAAAGATGATGCTGAAGCCGGCGCCCAGCAGGCTGCTCTCGAGCACATTGCGCGCCATCTGACCACGTTGGTCAGGCTCCGCCAAGCAGGATCAAGGTGCCAGCGGCCGCGTCCGAATGGCGAAAAAACGGTTAGAAACAGGGCCCAATTTGTTGGCCAAAACAACACAAAATGTTCTCTCACATCTGGATTTTGTTGACTATCGATATTTGCCAGGCGCTGATAGCCAGCTGATTTGCTATCGCATTTCGATCGCTCTTCGCGCCCACTGCTATCGATAAGTGATGATTTGAATTCTGAAGTGGCATGGCACCTAATTTCTTATTGAGAAATAAGCCCAATAACCAGAAAATATGTAAATATTGAATTGTATGCAATGAATTGGTGCCTGTTATTATCATTATTCCGACATTGTAATTGATTTTGTATTGAAAACAGAACATAAAACTCCAAATAAGTCATATCATATTTATATTACAAGCCATTTCACCCACTTAACCACCACAAATTAGTTTAAAAGTTGAGTTATTTAATGTTATTATACCCAGTGAAACTCTTTCCTGAGACTCTGTTGCTATTTAGGACTTTTTCCAACCGGGGTCGAGTTTTTACAATTTATTTGCGTAATTCCCACAGTAATGAAGCTTTTAAGCCGGGACACGGACGGCGTCGCCTTGATGAGACTTGGAGACCTGGAGACTTGGAGACTGACGCCAGCAGACCAGTGAGATTTGCTACAGATCAAATCTTGACATGGGAGTCACGCGAAAAATTACATAGACCACAAGCAACAAAAACATCAACATCAACATCAACAACCACAACCACCAGCACAAGCAGGGGAAACAATGCCAACAGCACGGATGACGGACAGACGAGCAATGATGTTGTCCCAGTCGCTTGGAGTCGCCTAGCCGCAGATACAAAGATACGAAGATACAGTATCTGAGTGCCGCGTTGTGTGTGTGTGTATGTTTGTGTGTCGAGACGGACGACTAACGCACGATTTCGTTGGATCGGTGGGATCTCTGGACCTGGCTCCCATTTGGTCCCTGGCGACCGGCGCCACTGTCTGCCATTCAGGCTCCTGGAGGGGAACGCGTGACACGGCCTGTGGATCACTCGATGCGATAGTTGTGCGTTTGGGAATCATAAGCTGGGCTTCGTAACTTTGAAAACGAATTTTGTGTGTGTTGTGTAATGCAAACAGGTGTCTTGCTTTTAAACAATCTTGCAAACCCGAGACGATTTTGTAATTGCATCGATTTATTGCTCATTCACATCATAATAAATTATATTATGCTCAACAGATTACTTTTTTGGTCCACCTCTAGTGCACACCGCAGCCAGGTAATCAGATAAAAATATATTATGACGTACCAGACCGACTTTTCATTGTTAATTGAGCGGCAGCGGCAGAAACGTAAACGTAAACCTTTCCCGGAGCCCGGCCCTGAATGATTGAGATTGAGACGTGCTTGATATCTGTTGGCATCGCAGCGGCAGCGCCGACTATACACTCCAAAAAAAACTGCACTCTTTCTACGCTACAATAGTCAATAGTCTATCTGCCATTGACAAAAATATCTCACAAATACGCCCTTCATATACTACAAGTTTGTGTTTACATATGGCTTATGTGCGGTTGTTTTTCCCAGTGTAGATGCGATGCTGCGTCTTCGCCGGCGTCGTTGTTGTTGCAGTTGTTTTTTTTGTTGTCTGGCGTCTGTTGGCTGTCTCTCTTATCTTGTATCTCTATCTCCATCTCACTCGCTCTCGCTCGGCGCTTTTTTCGTTGCCTTATCTGCGGCTCGTGCGTGTGAGTGTGTGCACTGAAAGAAACGGTGTAGTTGTTTACTAAGATAGGTGGATATTCTGATGTCTTAAGATGCACTATATAAAAGACTAAATCCTTTAAACAACAGATCAATACTATTATCAAGAGCAATTATAGTCTTATTGATAAAGAATTACAATAATAAAAGTCTTATTTATAAAGAATTACAATAATTATAGTCTTATTGGGTTACGAGTATGAATAATCTTAGTGTCGCAACTTATTGTCATTTCATATAGACTGAGTATCATTTTATGAAGAACTCTATTAACATACACAGCCCGCCTTTTGCGCAGTGTACTGCTGAATGTTGCTGCCACGCTCCAGACGTGTCGCCGCAATTTGCAGCCAAACGCCGGCGACATCGGCTTGGCGCCTAAAATCAAACGGGGGCCGAACGAAACGAAAAATTTTAAAAATAACGTGCAACAACGACGGCGGCTAATAATGTGATTTGTTTCGTGCTCGGCGGGGTGAAGGGCAATGTTGGTAAAGCGGGGGGAGGATGTAGGAGGGGGAGCGGCACCAGGAGCAGATGCAGCAGGAGCTGTATCGCTGTCTGCCTCGCATCCTCGCGGCGTCTTTAGTATGTGATAATTTTCAACAATTTACTCCCCTCTTTTTATTCAGCTCTTTTTTGTGCTTTTTATGCTGCTGCTGCTGGGCCGCCGGCAATTTTCCACATTTAACGGTGTGTCCTTGGCGGCATACACCGCCCCCTGATCGGCCGCCTCCATGGATGCGGACATGGACATGGACATGGGACTCCTCTACGTGGACTTCGACTTCGACTTGGAGACTGACGCAGTTTCTGGAAGCAGCGCGATAAGGCAGCAATTTCTGCGGATCGACGCCATAAAGCAGATATGCATGATACGATTATAATTATACGGCAAACACGCATGGCAACAGTCTGCGATGGCACAGTGAAAACCAGATACAAAGAACACAGGAGCTATGTTGCTAACAAATAGGATTGCTAACAAAGAGGATATTATATTATATTTTGAAAGTCTCAACAATTCATAAATTGCACTGCCTACTTTTAGGGGCTGCGCGTATAACTTATTAAATTAGCAAATAATAACTTTAAAAACCAAAATATATATGAAATTATGTTAATAATATACTGTCGAATTTAGCCGAAGTAGCATTTTTATAAGGATTCAACTTGTCGCAATTCAAATTCAGAGTGCCATGGCAGAAATTCAAATTGGAATTGATAGATATTCCTTTTGGAAAAAGCCTTTACTTTGAAGGGTCCAGTTTTGATTTCGAAAATGATGTTACCGGAAACGGTTACTGTACACAAATGCTGTTATTCAAAATAGCCAACTGAATACATTTCGAGTATAGAAAAGAAAGAAATGCTCAGACAACAAAATGAATGAGCATATTGCATGTCTTGGGCTTTCCTAACAATTTTTGGCCAGCTGATTGGCCAAGGACACATGCGCTTTATTTTCACTGTTAACGCGAAGAGCACTCTCTCTCTCTCTCTCTCTTGGCCAAGCCAAGTTCGACATCGAACCAGGCTCGAACCGGTTGCAAGAGATCAAGCCAGTGCTGCGCAAGTGCGTCCATTAAAACGGCTAAGCTGGCAAGATTAATTAGCACTCATCACAGAACTGCAAGAGTGGCATTTTTTGCCATTCTAATCACACTCAACACATTTATCCACAGGTACTCACCCCTTTCCTCAAGCTCTTTCCACCTCTGAGCTGACAGCTGGTTGTAGCTCCTGGGAAATAGCTCGCTCAGGCACTTCCTCCAGTAGGTCGAAGTCACATTATTGGTATCCTCTGCTGCCACATAAAATCACTGCACCACTCACTCACAATTAGTATTTTTTTTTGAAAAACATCGAAAAAGTTGTTTGCTTATGTAGGACTTTTGAGAAGCGCAGAGGAGGGCACCTATATTTTGGTATTATTTAGTATTATTCAGTATTAAGTGTTTAGTATTATTTAGTATTTAGTATTATTTAGTATTTAGTACTTAGTACTATTTAGTATTTAATACTTAGTATTTTTTAGTATCTAGTATTATTCATTATTTCCTTTTAATGTAACGATACTTTCAGTTATCTTACTTATAATTTTATAATTTCATTTTGAATGCCAGCTAGAACAATAGAAATGGAATAGTGTTAATTAAACATAAATATTATTTAATAATAAACACCCGGGTGTTTGTTATTGCCGCAATTAGAGTGTCCACGAATACCCGGGTGCTGAGACACCTCTGGCAGTAAAAGGAGTAAAGGAGTACTGCCTTAATAATGAATAAAATGTAGCATACTTTTTGCAGTTCAGTGCGCTTGAAATCGCAGTAAGTCCAAGTAGCACTGCCCACAAGTAACTCTGTAATGAAATGGAATAAGAAGGAATTTTATTTAAAACTCTTTTTTAATAAATATGCAATATTTTATAAGTCTGTTTTTGAAGTTTTTTTTCCTGTAATAGCTATGCGCACCAGCTACTTTGACAGCACTGGGCCAGGTTCGACGTCGAGCCGGGCGGTTCGAACAGATCGAGAGGAAAATCTATTTAAGCAACACACAGCTCTCGACACTTTGTATTTGCACGATATCTTTTCACCCGCGCTGCTTGTGCCTCGCTTCCCACGGAGATCCACGGCGATCCACGACGATCCATTTGGGAAAATATATATCAGGGAAAACGCTGCCAAGCCGGGAAGAACGGAAACTCCAGTTGAAAAAGTGGACAATACGACAGTTTGCCAAAGATCTAAAACGGCGTCAATTTCAAACAGACTCCACACCAATACAGATAGAGAAAAAGACTCGCGGACTAGTGTGTGTGTGTGCGTTTGTGATTGATTCGAATCGTAATATCGGAGTTTTCAAAAAACGCGCTTTATTTTTTCTGTTTTTTTTTGCCCGGTTTTGGGTATTTATTTATTGTTTTTTTTACCTGTGCCTGTGAACCGAGGTTCGCGACTTGTGAAATCATCGGCCATTGTTGTGAAAGAGCGGCTGTCTGGGGCCTGCGTTCTCCTACCTGGCGTTATAATCGCCGCCCCTAAATAAAATAAAAAAATAAAATACAAAAAAAAAAGAATAATAATAAAGCTAAACTGCTGCCGACGGGCTTTTGCTGTTGTTTGCGGTTAAAATATTTGCGGGCTTCATCAGCGGCGCCTCTCGGAATTGGATTCCACATTGAATTCGGAATCGGTGAGTCGGGACATCCGAAGAATGCGAAGTATCTGCGATCCAGCGATGGTATCTGCCAGATACATTTATTAAATATATTCCTGATTAGTGGGCCAGCTTCATTTCTTCTACATTACTGTGGTTGTTAAGCCATTAAGTTAAGCAAATAGATGTCATACCTTAGGTGCAACTAGTAATTTGTGTTTTGGCATCACATCACCAGCAGCGATCTCTGAGTTTTCCACTGCCAATTTCCTGTGTGTGATCTCACGAAAAAGCAGAAGACAAAACATAAAAATACACACACTCTTTATCGCGCAGAAAACAAACCAAAAAAACAAAAAATAAATCAAATACAAAAAAGCGCGACTCCCAAAAACGGTGAAAATAAAAAAAGCGCCAGTCATGTATGGTCACAAGCGGCGAGATGCCCACAATGTCATGACAAACAAACCGAATTCAAACGATCTGCTTCGTAGTATTTTGTTTTTTTTTTCGTATTTCTTATTTTGTATTTTGGACGCGACCAGTCCATTAAAAAAAGGCAAAGGAACATCCCCGAGAAATGAGAAATGGCTGTGCGAAAAAAAAGATCGGAAGCAGAAAATGAGTAAAGTTTAAGACGCTTTCCAGGCAGACAGACAGACAGACAGACATGTGTGTAGTACACGCCAAATAACACACAAGCACAACACAAAACAAATGAAATAATAAATCGAACGACGCTGCCATAAAAATACATTTTCGGCCCACATGCGAGCGAAGCCATAGAGATTCAAATGTGCCCCCAGATAGGAGCGAAATCATCGGAGTAACGTGCGATCCGGCGATCCGGCGGGGGCGGGGCCCCCAGATAATCAGGGGCAGGGACAGGGGCAGGGGGTGATCAGAGATCGGGGAATGGGGGGCTATGGGGCACCCAACCAACCAACCAACCAGCCAACCAAGCAACCCAACCGAAGCCGAGCGAGCAATATGGAATCGTCGTTTTTACGTGAAAAGCTTCATTTCATTCATAAAAAAACGCCATAAATGAAAAAGAAACGAGCAAGGCAGCAAACTTGGTTACGTTACGAAGCTTTGATACCCTCGCTGACTGCAAAAGTCAAAGTGACTGCACTTTGGTTTGATTCAAATTGCAAATCCCAAAAATAACTATTGAAATGATATTACTATATCGAAAACACCATTTAGAGCATGCAATAATAAGCAATCTTATAACATTTTTGTAGCATGCGGAGTCAGAACCACCCCTTTTTACAGGGTATGTGCCAGCTCCATGTGCGTCTGTCTGAGTTTCTCAATGAAACTACAATGCATGAATGGCAAGACATATCAATGGAGCTCCCAGCCAAAGATGCCCGATCCCCCAAACCAAAACTTACCCCCGAAACATCCATATCCACATCCACGGCCTAGTCTGGATCCAAAGTCTGGAACTCTGGGTACTGGGTACTGGGTACTGGGTGCTGGGCTCTTTCTTGGATCCGATCTGGCCAACTGGATAGATGGTGGGCGTACAAATTGCTTCGCCTCTCGACTGGAGGCCTCCACAAAGTGAAATCGGAAATTCGCCAGCCAGAGGGTCTGTTTTTTGGATTTTTTTAGTTTTTGTCTCGAATGTAGTCGTGGCCGCCAGGAAAGAGGAGGAGTGCGTGTATCCGATCTTGATTTGGTCTTTCTTTAGCATAAATATTCGACAGCGATGATCGATGAGCAAAAAAAGAAAGGAAAAAAACCGAGGTGACAAATCTAGTGATAAATGATCAACAAATTGCCTAAAGACCGAACTAAGCGAAATAATGAAACGCCAACGTGTGAATGAATTATATATAGAAAATAGTAAGAGTTGCTGTTTTATACGTCGGTATTATTATGCGGAGGAGGTTCGATCTTCGAGAATTCAAGTGAAATTCCCCACCAAAAAAAAAAGTCAAACCGCATCGCATATGGAGAAGTCCAAGTCACATGAGATCATGCGGACATTTCCACGAAATTCGCCCTTCTCAATGAATTCTTGCATTAAATATATGTTAAGTTATTCCAACCGATGCTATCCGGTTTGCTGGAATAAGGGGAAGTACCTCGAATGCACAAAAAATCGTTATCAAATCGGGCTGCCCATCTATTTGTATTCAAAGTTGCGACTCTGATCTGGAAAACTGGCCATAAATTATAGCTCCAAGGATCTGATCTGCCAGCGAGTCCTGAGCAAGAAACGCAATGAGGGCTTCTATATATTCATACATCTATATATAGGCGGGGGAAGTGCGGGGCGTGGCAGACAGTCTGCAATCAATTGGCTGACATTTAGTGGAGGGAGTCGTCGGGCGGCAGTGATTGATTGATTGATAATTAAGAGTGGCGCCTACTGCCAGCCACGCCATTCCACACTCCATTGAGCCGGCGAAACGGGAGGCACTGCAGCATAATGGGACAAACGGATGGATGGCTGGCTGGACAATGGCCACATTTTAATATATGTACGATCATGTGGCGCTTGCTAATTTAGCTGGTCAGTCTTTCAAGTTTCGCCGCGACTCGAATGCGACGATACACAGAATCAAAATCGAAACAGGAATGGGCGGGCTATCGCTGAGGTCTCGTCTGGGTGAGTGGGAATTTTGGGTATATCCCATATTTAAGCGCATATTTTATTGCCATCATTATGGACGCGATGAGTTCGCATTCGCATTCGCATTGGGTTTGGGTTTGGGTATTAAGAACGGCACCTGCCCCCCAGGCGCCATCGTCAAGGTCATTGGCGTTGGCTACGTGCTGCCCATCACGCTGGTGGGGTAGCTGCGACTATCTGCCAGCCATCTCCATGAAGTTGGAAATGTATATCTTTATATACAGTATCATCCATAGATCTACATAGACAGTGTCATCCATAGATCAATATATACAGTATCATCCATCCTTTCGCTGCAAATGAATCATGATTTAAAGAAACTAAGTTATAGATTTACAGGGTATGCGAGTTCACTGGGTGACAGGGCGTCTAATATTTGGCTTGTCTTCGGCTGTGCCTGCAAATCTCCAAATCGCCAAATCGGCTGCTGTGGAGCTAATGAGCTTTTGTTAAATTTTATTAATGGAATTGCCAACATTTATCATAAATTACAAATCGTGATCGTGATAAGAGCGCCGTTGACTGCGTCAATCTTTTGAATAATTAAGTTGTCGTGTTGCTTTGATAATGTGTTGTTGCTGTTATTGTTGTTTTGGTTGTTGCTGTCTTTGAAGCGCCGCACTCCACAAAAAATTTGCTTAATTTTATGGCCCGTGTCTGCTTTTTTCGTCTATCATATATTTTGTTGGCCCATCCATTGTCTGCGTTTCATCTCGAAAGCGTTTGCTAAAAGCCAAAAAGCCAAAAAGCCAAATCACCGATTATTTATTGTATCTGGAAGTGGACTCTTTCTTTTTATGGCCTCCGTATGCCACAATTCGCCACAACAATAATCCCAAATCGGATTGTCTCTCTCGATGGGATTAGATGGGCTTGGAATCGATTGCTTCAACAACAACTTATGGGCTGGATGGCGCCAGGTCCACATGGAAACCACAATGATCGGCGATAACCGCAGCAGTAAGCTCAGTACTTCAACGATTGATTGCCTCATTAACAAGCGTCGTAAATAATATCTAGTTTGCTACTGAAAACGGTGGGCCTAATGGCGTTGAAAATCTCTGAAATCTTTATAAAATCCATGTCCTACCTCTCTCCATTTCAGCGAGCGCTGATCCTGACCAGCCCAAGATCCTTGTCCGTATTATGCGACCGCTGCCATGCTGCTGAGACAGCTGAGACTGGATAACGGCTAGTGGGCTGTGGACTAGGATCGGATTGAGGAACATGGCGTGCAGCAGGATGTGGATCAGGCGTCGCTGGCTGAGCCTGCTGCTCCACTGGTCGTGGCTGATTGTGGTCACACAGGGCAGTGGGGTACGCCCGCTTTACGGCCTCCATTCCGACGCACTGATGGCGGGTGAGGGGCAGCTGGTGGTGCCGCGACGCGTTCATCCCGATGGGGCGTTTATGACCCACCAGCTGGACTACGCACACGAGCTGGATCATCGGCGGCATCGCCAGCGGCGCAGCCTGAACTCGGAGCAGGATGCACAGCCGGCAGAGCTGCATGTGCTGGTCCCGCTGGCGAACGAGACACTGCATCTGGAGCTGATGGCGCACAGCTACTTCCTGGCCCCCCATCTGGTGGTGGAGCGGCATCGGCGGGATTTGCGCACGCGCTCATCGCTGACGGCGCGCCACCTCAACTGCCACTTCCATGGCAAGGTGCGCGGCCAGCCGGCCACCAATGTGGCCATCTCCACTTGCTCCGGACTGGTGAGTTGTCCAGCTGTCCGTGCTTCGCCCAAAAACTGATCACTCTCTGCCAGGTGGGTCACATCCGGACGGCCAGCAATGAGTACTACATCGAGCCCTCCAAGGAGCACCAAGCGCATCCGGTCAACGGGCATCCGCACGTGGTCTTTCAGCGCTCCTCCGTCAAACCGAAGGTGCGTTGGCTTATACCCTTGATGATCCTTTTGATAATCCATCCATTAGCATTCGTCGCGAAAGCGGAACAAACGCAAGCGGATTGGCCAATCGGGAGGTGCTGGCGCGGAGGTCAGCAACTGTGGCACGCGGGAGCCACGCCGGCGGATGGAGACGAGACTGGAGTGGCAGGCCAGGGGCAAGGTGAAGGTGCAGGGAGGGCGTCAAATCAGGCGCCATCACCACCACCACCAGCACCAGCACCAGCACCAGGATCACCATTACAAGCACAAGAACCACCATCATCAGCAGAAAAATCACCGAGTGCCGCACACCAAGTTCAAGTACGAGACGCAATTCCAAACGGAGCCGGAGATTCATCCGGAGATGCCCAGGCGACGGCGTTCCATCAGCAGTCCACGGCATGTGGAGACGCTCATCGTGGCCGATGCCACCATGTCGGCATTTCACAGGGACCTCAACGGCTACCTGCTGACCATCATGAACATGGTGTCCGCCCTGTACAAGGATCCCAGCATTGGCAACTCCATCGAGATCGTTGTGGTGCGCATCATTCAGCTGGACGAGGAGGAGTCCCAGCTCCAGCTGAATCTCACCCAGAATGCCCAGAAGAACTTGGATCGTTTCTGCAGGTGGGCTTAAATATATCTATCAACTCTTTTTTATATATCTTTGATTAGTTGGCAGCACAAACTGAACAAGGGCAGTGAGAAGGATCCGCATCACCACGACGTGGCCATCCTGATCACACGGAAGAACATTTGCGCCAACAACTGCATGTGAGTCCATTCGATATACCAATGCAGATAGCTATATACTATATCCATGACAAATGGCATCCGCAGGACACTCGGCCTGGCCAACGTGGGTGGCATGTGCAAGCCGAAGCAATCCTGCAGCGTCAACGAGGACAATGGGATCATGCTCTCGCACACCATCACCCATGAACTGGGCCACAAGTAAGAGAATGAAATGGGTAACTTGGATGGGGGAAATGGATGTTGTAACTCTGTATGATCTGTAAATTGAATTAAAGGAGGCAGGAGTGCGTGTGCAACAACAGGTAGCCGGCAGCGATTTGCATTGCCTCCTGCGGCGCCAGACGTTGCCCCACTCGCATGCCCCACGCGCTGCTGTCCAGTGAAGTGGCCCGTGTGATTTCCGCTCCCCATCCCCCGGGCCAAGATTTATGGCCAGCCCAATTCCGTTTAATGAATGAATCGCCAGCGCACTCAAGCAGCAAAAAAATATAAAAAAAGAAGTAGAAAAAAAACTGCAAAAGCAGGCAAGAGCACAAGTTGCTTGATTGCAAACGAGGCGGCTAAGTGGACGCGACGGATGCTTTGACACCTGCGTGTGTGCTTTATTTTCAGCGACAATGATCGCCTGCGTTGCATACTCAGACTCAGATACAAATTCTGTGGCTGTTTCAGATGCAGATTTAGTTCCAGATCAAGATTTATATGTAGCCTGCTTCCTGCTCGATTCAAACTCAATTAGTCGAGGCACCGAGATCTCGCCAGAGATGATCGCCAAGTCGCTGGCCAGTCACTGGCAGTCACTGGCAGTCACTTGCACTCACTCAATGTCACGGTTTTAGATACATATGTCTATGCTGTCAGAGAAAACTGAAAAACTGTACGATGCTGTATGATACAAGTAAAGTCTGTTTTTTGTAAACCTAATATGTAAAATATGGCTAAGAACTCGTTGGCTAAAAATCATAGCATAGTTTTTGGCGCTAAGTTGGGCTTAGTGCCTAAGAACTTTGCCAGGGGATGCAATAGTATAATATCATATTAAATTAGTAATAATAATAATAATAATAATATAATATTATGTTAGTATATTCTCTCCTCCATCATTAACCAAAAACAATGATCTATTGACGGCAATCATCAATGGTTCCATGCGATTCACCGTGATCACAGCATCGATCTCGAGCGGTCGGCACACCCAGACACTCCGACTCATTCCCACTCACACCCAGCGACAGCCGGGTCCGGTTTTCGCTGTCACATCGGGCGGAGAGAGGGGGCTGGGGGGGTAGAGCGGCGGACTTGGATCGTAATGGATCCGATCGGATCGTATGGGTTTGGATTGGGTCGATCGTTCGATGTTCGTGCCATGTTGCCAAGTTTTCCAGTTTCCAAGTGGCTGCTCCGTGGCTGTGGCTGTGGGTCGCCTACTGTGTCAGCATACACTGAAAACAATCACTTCTTGCTAAATTGTAGTAAAATGCCTTAAACTAACCATGTGTCTTGAGGAACTCAGTTGATTAGTTGGCATATAACACTAGTAGTTCTTCGTATTTAGTTACAATTTTAGGTATTACTACTTTGAAACTCACGCGGCTTTTCTGCCAGTGCAGCCCAGGGGCCGTCAGTCAGTCTAGCGTGCTCAGTTCGCTTCTCCCTTCCGATCTCCCCGATCTCTCCGATCGGTCAAGATATAGTGGCGATGGGTTGTGTAAGCCGACCGGAATCGGAATCTCTCTGGGCGGGAAATCAAAACAAAAAACAAAAACAAAAAAACAGGTGGTTTGTTTTGGTTTCGCTTATGTGCTTTTAATCGGATATATCTGCTTGTGTTGCACTGGCGATTTGCTCCCAATTGGCTATTATTCTATTAAAATAATCAGGTTTTGGAGCGATGTGCTGAGAGGGGGGCGGGAGGGGATGGCCCCACGATTGGGTCATTTTCTCAACGACAACTTTGCAACTTTGTTTCCACGATTTGTTATGTTTCGTGTTGCTTTTGTAACCCAATGGACTGTTCTTCGTGTGCCCCACAGCTTTGGGATGTTCCATGATACCGCGAAAATCGGCTGCCATCCGCGTGTGGGTCCCATTGTGCACATCATGACGCCCACTTTTGGGGCGGACACGCTGCAGGTTTGCTGGTCGAACTGCAGCCGCAAGTACATCACGCACTTCCTCGAGTGAGTATCCTGTGGCAACACCACAACCAACCCAGGTGACTGACTCCCCAACGATTGCAGCCAGGGATTGGGCGAGTGCCTGGACGATCCGCCAACGCCACTGGATGAGTACAACTACACGGGCGAGCTGCCGGGCATGCGGTACAATGCGAGGGGCCAGTGCCGCCTGCAGTTCAACCTGACCACGGACAGCGAGGTGGGCGCCTGCTCCGCGCCCCACGAGTTCTGCTCGACGCTGTGGTGCAAGGTCAACGGCGAGTGCGTCACCCACATGCGGCCCACCGCACCGGGAACGCTGTGCGGCCGGAACAAGTGGTGCCAGAACGGCAAGTGTGTGCGCCGCGAGGAGCTGGCGGCGGTCAATGGGGGATGGGGCGATTGGAGCGAGTGGAGCGAGTGCTCGCGCAGCTGCGGCGGTGGGGTGTCCACGCAGCAGCGGGAATGCGACAATCCGGTGCCCGCCAATGGCGGTGTCTTCTGCATTGGCGAGCGCAAGCGGTACAAGATCTGCCGGAAGCGACCGTGTCCGGCGGAGGAGCCCAGCTTCCGGGCGCAGCAGTGCGCGCGGTTCGACAACGTCAGCTACCAGGGTGCCACGTACAAGTGGCTGCCCTTCTTCGACAAGAGTGAGTCCATCAGCTGGTTGGTATTTCATATGATGCTTAGTTTGGTACTCGATCTCTATGGCAGATAATCCCTGCAAGCTGTTCTGCAGCGATGTGGACGACACGATAATCGCCAACTGGGGCGCCACCGTGCTGGATGGCACGCCCTGCACGCTGGGCACGAACAACATGTGCATCGATGGCATCTGCAAGGTAGGGTATTCCGAATCCAAAGTCCCGATAACTGATCGCGAACCGCATCTCGTTCAGAAAGTTGGTTGCGATTGGATCGTCGACTCGGAGGTGCAGGACGATCGGTGCGGTATCTGCGGCGGTACTGGCGATCACTGCCAGCCGGTGAGGGACACCTACGCGGATCCGTTCGCCGCCAAGGATGGCGCCTACGTGGAGATCGTCACCATACCGGCACGCGCCCGGCACATCCTCATCCGTGAGTTGGCCAACTCGCCGCACTTCCTGGCCATTGCGACGGGCGGCGGGGAGCGATTCTATCTGAACGGGGACAGCCTCATCTCCATGCCCGGCGAGTTCGAGATTGCCGGCGCCGAGAGCCTCTACGATCGCGTGGACGAGCAGGAGACCATCACAATACCTCAGCCCATTCAGCATTCCATATCGCTATATGTGAGTGCCGTTTGCTGTTTCATTTTCATTGAATTTCCACTGACTTTCCACTGTATTCCTCAGGCGATTGTGCGCGGCAATGAGAGCAACGCTGGCATTTTCTACGAGTTCACGCTGCCCGCGCTGAATGTGACCGCTGGCAGGCAGTTCCTGTGGCGCCTCAGCAACTGGACCGCGTGCTCCGCCAGCTGCGGCGGCGGCGTGCAGCACCGGGAGCCCAGCTGCCAGGAGAACGGCAAGGGTGAGTCCAGCAATCCAGCAATCCAGCATGAAATCCTGTGAAATTGCCACTTAAACTCACTTAATCCTTAATCCTTTTAAAGCTCTGGCTGACACGCTGCCCTGTTGGACGCACGCGAAGAACAAGCGACCCGCGCGTCAGTCGCGCGGATGTGGCGACCAGCCGTGTCCTGCCCACTGGTGGCCAGGTCCTTGGCAATTCTGTCCGGTCACCTGTCTTTCAGCCGTTGGCGGTGGTTCGTTGGCGCCACCGCAACGCCGGCGATCCGTCGTCTGTCTGGACGAACACGACGTGGTCGTGGCCGATGCGGAGTGCGGACTGCTGCAGAAGCCGCCGGAAATGGAGCCCTGCGAGTCCACGCTGCCGATTTGCAGGACCAAGTAGCACCACAGGACACACTCCTCCCTATTTATTGACGCCGCCACTGAAGGAGCAGTGCGCTGCACTGGAACATATTTATTCAGCGAGTAAGCGATCATCCCAGATGTACTTAACTATAACTATACGACGCACAAACAAACAAAAAAAAAGAATTATATGGAAAATGAAAAGTGGAAATTACATAGGCTTAGGATAACGCTTAGGCACTAGCGATAAGGCATCTTATGTATTACGATCGCGGGCTTATCGATATATATATATATATATATATAGTATTTAGGTTACTCAATACAGATAGATGTATGCGGAATTGCCGGCTCTCTCTCTCTCTCTCTCTCTCTCTCTCTCTGTCACTATGTAGTTCATATCACATGGATGCAGTGCATCGGGATGGCTTATGGAGTGCACCTAGAACCGCGTATTGTCCGGCATCTTGCGGAAGTAGGCGATCTTGTCCTTGGGCACCCGGTAGCCGTGCATCCAGCGACTGCCCTTCCTCAGCGAGCCATCGATACCGTCCTTCCACACGCCCTGCGGCAAGTAAACTGCAAAAAGGACACACAGGACATCAGTAAAGAACGATACCATGCCATGATAGCTTCAACTCACCCTCGCGCTCCTCGCGGTTCGCATGCAGAATGGGGGCCACAATGAGCTCCTCGCCCACGGAGAACTCATCGCTCACAATGAGACAGGCGGGATCGTGGGGATCCATCATCCACAGGGGCCTCACCAGCGGCAGTCCCTCGTTCATCGACGGATTGAGGTACTTCTTGAGCAGTGGAATCACGATCAGCTGGCGCACCTCCTTCAGCTCCTGGGCCACCCGGGTGACCAGATCACTGCGATACTCCGAGGGCAGGTGGCTGAACTGCATGGCCGGCATGAAGGTGGCCAGCTGGAGCCAGCGGATGAAGAGTTCCGGTTCGGGCAACGGTGGCTGCGCCATCGAATAGAAGCTGACCATCTTGGTGAGCGGTCGCTGCAGCAGGTAGTCGCCGCCAATCACGCCCGGCAACACAAACGGATAACCGATGACGCCGTAGTTGAGCACAGCACCCAGCGTCTCGCGCAATCCCTCCCAGGTGGCGTTCGCCGGCGGAGTGCTGAGGAATGTGGGCGGCTTGGGCACCACACTCGCCGTGGAGACGGCCATCAACCCAGCGCCCTCCAAGCTGGCGGTGAACAGCCTGGCATAGGTGTCCGGATTGTCGAGGGTCTGGCGGCACTGGTAGTAGTGCGGCAGATTGTAGCCCGTGCCCAGGTCCAGGTAGAAGCTCTGCACGCCGTACTCCTCCTTCAGACGCTGCAGCTTCTCCAGCAGCCAGGGAACGGACGCATTGTTGGTTATGTCCAGCACCCCGGCGCTGGAGCTACTCTTGTACCGGGTCAGGGCGGGAATACTGCGCTCCGAGTGGCGTTCGTAGATCAGCAGCTTGCGCTTCACTGCATCCTTGAAGTTCGCGCTGTCCGTGCTGATGAACGGCTGGATGGTGAGGACCACCTTGAATCCCCTGCGGTGCAGCACATCGATGGTGTCCTTGAGCGTGGGAAAGCGGGTCTTGTCCACCGTGAAGTCGCCAATGTTCTCCTGCCAGAACTCATTGATCACGATGTGGCCGAGGCCCATGGCAATGGCACTTTCCGAGTAGTCACAGATGGCGGACTCGTTGAGGGACTCGGGCAGCTCGGTGTGCGGTATCCTCCACACCGGCTCCTCCAGCAGCGAGTGCAGCACCTTGAACTCCTGCTCCTTGAGGCCATCCCACAGGCTCTGCTGCGTCATCAGCATGTGCAGGCTGCGCATGTCCTCCGTGGTGCAGATGCGGTAGTCCAACTGCGGCAGCGGAGTCAGGTGATTCACGAAGGTGAACTCATCGTTGGCCGCCCGCAGACAGAAGCGATTCTCCGTCCGGTTGACGCCCAGTTGCAGTGGCGTCTTCTCGCTCACCTGCATGGCCACGCCGATCGAGTTGATGAAGTACCTCTTCACCCCATTGCCAAACTGATGGATCTTCGCATCGCCGGAGGCATAGGGGGCAAAATCGAAGTTGGCATAACTGAGGGACCACTCCTGACCCTTGGTCACACCGCCGCCGAACCACAGCCCGTTGTCCCGCTTCAGTTCGTAGCAATCGGTGGGCAGGAGACCCGGCGTCAGTGCCTGCCACTGCAGCGTGTAGCACCGGAAGACGCCCTTGTCCTCGAAGTTCATATGCAGTCGCGCTATGCCATTCCACTCGATGCACACGCTGCCATCACTGCGCCGCTGCTCCTCGAGGCAGTGGAATGGCGCCGTGTCAAAGCCCAGGGTCACGCCCAGCTGACCCGATATCACCTCCTTGTCCTCGTGGCTCAGGATGCGAAGGATGCGGTCGTGCGAGTTGAACTTGATCTTCTGGAAGTAGCTCCTCGTGAGCACCTGCTGGTGGTAGGCCACATAGGCATAGCCAATCTGTGAGGGTAAACGGATGCAAATTGAAAAGCTATCGATGAATGAGTTTCAACATATTTGTTTGCCATATCTTGTGGCCTCTTGGGTTTCTTTAAGTAACCTTGTCAAAGTGCCACACTTTAAAGCCGCTCAAAATAAAAGGCAATGCGATAAAAGGCTTAGCAATTCAACGCAGCCTTTTTGGGAGCTCATAAAACCCATTTGGACATTAGGCAAAATTATTCAATCACCCTTTATCTGCAAAAGCACACAGTACTTTTATCGTGTGCAGCGAGTTGACAAGCTAAGTCAACCAAAAATGTTTAAAAGCATAGATGCAAAGTCATTGTCTTATTGATATTAAGAAGAAATAATCTACAAATTCTCATTGAGAATTTTCTATTAAAAGCTCTGCATCATCATGTTTATGATCACTCACTATGCTAGTGATTTCCACTTCGACTCAATAAATGAATAAATGAATGAATGATTGAACGCTGATGTCTGCTGATGATTGCTGATGATTGCTGCTTACCAGAAATATGATGATGAAAAACATGATGATGACGAATATCTTGATCTTGTAGTCCTTCGTCTCGCGCTTCTTTTTCCTTATCAGCTGCGGAAATGCCTGTGGATATGGGTGTTTTTTAATAACCTGACCTTTGAACTCTGTGCGCGTGGAACCAACTCACCTGCATCTTCTCGCGCAGCAAACTGGCCAGGGAGTTCACGCTGGTGATGGAGGCCTGATTGGAGGCCAGGCTGTGGCTATCGAAGTCGCTGGCCAGCATCTCCTTGCTGTTCAGCCGCAGGGCGGGCAGTGGAGCAATCGAGGCGCGTCTCCTGCTCCGAAAACGATCGCTGCAAAAAATCAGTGGTACCTTTTAGTTCTATATCGGGTTATATCCTTTCAACCTACGTGTATTTCTATTTTTCGCAACAAAAATCTGTGTTTGGCTCATAACAATCGACATAATTACTCAAATGTGGAATGTTACACCTCGTTGAGTGGAAATGAAAAAAAAATTAACCAAAAAAAAAAATGTCTAAATCGGTCAGAAATGGTTAGTATAAGTAATAAGCTGCTCAAAAAAGTTTTTCTTTTATCTTTAGCATCATTTTTAGGGAAGTTATGATGAAAATACCCATAGAAAATAGCGATTATTTGCCAAAAGTCGTTTTTCTGAATTTCCGGCATAAAATAATCTGTTTTTTTGCCACAACTTTAAAAATAATTGTCAGAGTATGGAATGCCATACCTCGTCGAGCTCGTAATTAAATTTCCAATCGAACGGTGTCCTCAAAAGGCGATTCTATTTTTTAGTTATTTTTTGCAAATTTTGATGATGGTACCCCTTACAAAAAATGCGAAAATTTGGTCAAAAAATATTTGAACAGAGTCGGCCAAAAAGTGATTTGGTTGATTAGTTTTGGTAATTAGGAGTACAAAAATGTAATTCTTTTCGCTTTCTGACCATTTTTAGCCACGTTATGCAGACAATACCAATCGTAAATATTGCATATTTGCCGAAAATCGTTTTTCTGTTTTTTTGCGGAAATAAATATCAGTATTTTGAACACAACATTCAAAATAATGGTCCAAATATGGATTGTTATACCTCGTTGAGCTCGTAATTAAATTCCCAATCGATTTGCATTTCAAGTTTGACATGTAAAATTTGACCCATTTTTTTTTCAAATTTTGAGTAATGAAGAAAACGCCTTCGAAAAAATTGCAGTTTTTTTTAATAATCAATTAAAACAATGCTCTATGAGTTTACCAAATAGTTTCTCATTTATGGAGCATTTCAATCAGAACAAATGAGGAAGACCTATGCTGATTGTACCTTTGATAGGCGTGGTATATGGAACATAAATTCTTTTATGAGTCTGATAAGTTAAGCAGACGTAACATTTACAGATGCAATTTGCTAGAAATATGTGTATATTTTATATTAAATACCCCGAAAACACTTAATTTTTGTTTAGTTCTGGCAGATAGCGAATGAGATAAGGTGAGTGAGGCCTTGTGGAATGGCTTATTCAAATGCGTGGATGCAACCGAATGGACCCTGAACTTGCAACACCATCGGGGTCGCCTTATCGCCCTTATCGAGGGGCGGAGGACACTCGTTGAGCCCACTTTCCACTTTCCGGGTAGACAGAGCAATTTTTGTTTGCATAACGCAGACTTTTCGCTCCGTTCGCGTATGCAAATCTCGCGCAAACAAACAGAGCCAAAAAGTGACGAAAAAGCCGAGACACGAAAATCTTTGGAGCTGATATTGTGCTCTATAATTATATATATGTACGTACGTGTATATACACTTGCTTGGCCTGATTTATTTGCAGTTGATAAGCGGCCTGGCAGCTCTCGAAAAAGTCGTAAACACTCCCCCGTTGCCTATAGCCGATATATAAAATAAATACCACAACGAGTATATAACATCTATATAGATATATCACTTGGTGGAGGCGACTTGAGTTGGAGTTGGATATGCGGATGCTATCACGCCCAATCGCGATCATCAACTGAGCCGAGGTCCGTTTATGTCGCTCATGCCGCACAGCTCCAGATCTGTACAGTGGAGCTTCCTCTACCCCAAATTAACTTATCAGACGCTGGAGAAGATTGGAGACTGAGACTGTGTATAGTAATGTGCTTAAGCACTTAAATTGCCTCATCGCGTGTGAATGCCGGCAAAAGCTGAACGCTGATGACACGGGTCTCTGTGGAGAAATCTCGGCGAACTCAAGATATACATACATATTTACGTATATTCAGCCCGTAGGGTATACCCTTTCCTTTGGAGAAACCTCAGCGAGACATTGGAACCGTTTATTATGGTATCATAAAATATATATCCCTTGCAATAACCTTTCGAGTAGAAGATGCAACTATGGAGTTGCTAGGCTGATTTGTAATCACTCGCAGTGCACACTGCAATTACTGATAAGAGAGCTCTTGAAATCAGAATGCAAGGCATTCGAGTCGGCTAGTTTGAACTGCTTTGAATTGATATAAAACCGGATAATTAATCTGGGATTACACTCAATCTCGAATGAATGTATTTATGAATTTCCTTTTACAGATACTTTCCCCAAATCATGTCTACTACAATATTAGATAGTAAATATTGCTCAGGTGTGCAATTTTACACCTGGTACGGGGCAGCCTATCACTTTGATAATAACTGTTATTGGTCCAACACCTTGGCGATTCCATGTGGGTAATCATAGGAATTCACACTCTCGCGGCGGCGGGGAAAAATCGAGAGAAAATCGCTGTGGAATTAGCATGGAAGTGGGCAGTAGCTGCAACCGATACTCGGCATGGGGCGTTAATGTGGAGGGGAATGTTTGGGTAAGGCACGTTCCACTGGCAGTCGACGCCACAATTGAATTACTGTCGTTCGCTGGAGACAAAAGGCAGCGACTTTCGATTAATTAATCTAATTGCCCGATGATTCAAGTGGGAAAAAAGTGCCCAACGACAGCGTGGGCCAAGTTTAAAGCAGCTACACACTGTATTCTTTGAAATTATGTAAATATACAACATAGAACTAAGCCACTATCTACTACTCGGTTATCAGTGCAGTATCTGAACAAATCGCTCACCGGTGAACTGGTCTTCTGGCGTTCCCGAACTCGTCATCGCTGTCATCGTTGGCAAAATTGATGGCCTTATCCGGCGTATTGGCCGATGTCGTCGTCGTCGTTGTACCCGTAATTCCCGGTGTATCCGGAGTGGCCGGAGTGCCCAGGCTGGAAGTCGCATCGTCGGCTATCTGGAAAATGGGAATAGGAATTTATATTGCCAAACAGACACCTTCCCTTTATATAGATAGCTGGGTAGATAGAGCAAACAGTTGGCGATTGTAACTGAAAGTGCGCGATTTTGGAAGAATATACTCGCATATTGTGATATTGTATGTGGCTTCCCTGGGCTTTTGACACCTGCACTTGGGCAAGGTGAGTGCAATTAGCACAGAGGCGTTACCGCAGAGAAGGTGGCTCAAAGTAACCGCAAGTCCGGAAAACCGGCATCGCATCGAAATGAGATTGAGAATGAGAAATTCATGAGCCACGGGCCACACTTAGTACCTGCCTTATCCTTATCCGTAGCCGCACTGATATCGAGTATTACGGCGGTGTCTGTATCTTTAGCGGGTGGCTGATCCTCGATGGGAACACTCGAGAGGATGAAGCGGCTGTTGGGCGAGCTCATTTCGGGCACTCAGCACTTATATCATGCAATTATTGTGTTATCACAGGCACTGTATTATAAATTTGAAATATCAGACTGTGTTACAAGTACGCGGCTACTTGAAGTTGCTCAACACGAACACCGCACTGATTCGCAAAAAAAAAGTAATACAATTATTTGCTAAATTAGCAAAGTAGTTGTTTTATTTGTTTGCTGTTAACTATGTTTGAGCTAGTTCAGATCGCCAATACTGTCGAGTTGCCAAATTTAATTATATAGGACACCGATCCGAACGCCGTTAGTGCCGCGATCGCACTGTTAACCGTTGATAATTGCTGGATCGCTATTGCCTGAATATTGTTTTTGAAGCCTCAATTTATGCGTTTTAATCGCTTCGCTCTCGCAGCCTCTGCCGCGGTCGCAGTCGCAGTCGGCGTCGGCGTTGGCAGCGCAGTCGCTGCGCGGCGTTGAGTGGAAGTATCGACACCCACACTCAGAACAATCATGAGTGGGAATTTGATTTTGATAGAATTATCCGACAGAGTCGTAAATTAATTGCGGCTACCCTGATTGTCGACCGTACTGCGGTTTTAGAATTTTAGCGCCGATTTAGCCTTACTTCGTGACAAATGGCCATAAATATGAATGCACTGCAAATAATTTCATTTCATACCAAAGTAAAGTACATATATATTTTACACGGCATTTATGAAATCGAATACTATTGCAATAACTTGGAATACAACAGAGAAAATCGGTCTAATTAAATCTGCGTGGTGTGACATTCATGTCTCCCTTTCAATATTTATTTATTCCACATTTTCTCAACTCTCTTCGAAAGCGAAAAGTTGCGAAGCTAAAAAACATTGCATACTTTTGGGCATGCTGCGCACAGACCACACTGCGTATGTGTTATATTCTCGCTGTGTGACAGTTGATCGCTTGGGCACATCACACATACGCCGCGTTGGCCTGGCCACGCCCCCTCCGCCCGCCCGACGGCGTATTTGCAGCTCTATAATTAGCGCACGGCATTCGTCGCTACCTTCCGACACCAGTAATGAGTTTGAGTGTTAACACATCGAAAATAATAGACAAAATCTCCCACGGGAAAAAATATCGGATGCGCTAATAATTCAGATATTCTAGTTTGGAATTCAGAGAGTTCGGTCGGAATAATGTAAATATTTGTGCGAAATATCGGCAATCAATCATAATTGCTTTGCGCTTACATACGTCTCTGTTAAGTGGGAAAAAATAAAAACATATACTTATGTAATACGTTTAAAGAATAATGAACACGTTGTTGCCTTCAACGGCAACTTGTTTTAATTTGTACCAAATTCAAGTGATTCCCAATGATAATAGCTTGTTAGCATAAATGTTTATGCAAATGTCGGAAGCTATGAATTCGTATTTGGAGCACTATGCATATATTAATGGACATTTAATGTGATATACTAATCTATTGAATGGATACCTAAACGACTGCTTAAAAGGTGTTTTTTGAAATACACTAAATGTGCTAAAATAATGGTGCCCATTTATACCGTTGGACCATCATGTGACTTAACTAAAATTCGGGTTTTCGTCACATGTGTATTGTTTGCCAACTTCATATAATTAAGGCACAATTAACGTTTGGATATTTTTTGGATAACTTTTTTGTAATTTGGCGAGATTTGCCGAGCGCGAGGAATCACACTAGAGGCGATGACGCTGCGCTTAATTACGCATTGTATTTTAATTTCGAATGAGGCTTAACTGCTCAACTGGTTTGCTGCAATTATATATTTAAAAAAAATGGAAAAAGAGGCAAAAAATAGCAGAAGATACGCTGTACCGCATTCTAGATACCCTCAAAAGGCAGCTCCCTGCAAAACTGTTGTTAACTTCATAAATGGATACTCGTTTAAAAAAACCTGCAATTAGCTTATCGTTTTATGTAAATTTTCTACTTAAGCTTTTGAGAATACCAAGCGACTTGTCTTTCGAGGAATTTATATAAGTATTTTAGTGGGTCATAAACTAATCTTTTTATACCCCTCCTACGCCAGATTCTTCGTTTTACATCGGCACAAGATTCACAAGATGAATTCAATGTTAAATTTAAGATGATTATTTGATTGCCGGGCGAAGTGAATTGCGAGCAATACTCACGATCTCCTCGTGCAGCGCATCCTGTGGCTGCATCTGGTGTCGCAGACGCAGTGCCTCCAGATCCAGGGCATTGATGCCCGACGGCATGGATATGGAATTGCGCCGCAGTCCCGGTGCAAAGGCCTCCGGCGAGGGCGTCGCCGAGTTGGACATGATCGCCTCCGGTTCCTTTTCGTTGACCATCTTCAAAAGCGGCAGCTCCACATTGCGTCGCTCGCTCAGTGATTGCTTCCTGGGCATGGCGCCCAGCAGCTGATGCTGCTCCTGCTGCGCCACCGGCTCGTCCCGCTCATCTCCATCCGTGTCCGCGTCCGCGAAGGCCAACTCCGGATGCTGGCCGTTGAGCGCCTGCGCGGCTCCCGTTTGCGATGAGTGAGCCATTTCTCCGCTTCTGTCGATTCTGCCGCTTCTCAGTTCCAGCGGCTGCGTTCCAAACGCGATCGCGTTCCACTGGCGAATGAAAAGGGTTGAGCGGCAACCGGAACCCGAAATCGCCGGCGGAGCGAAAGAGAGCGCTGGCGGGCGGACAGCGGGAGGTGGGCAGTGAGCGGGCGGCTTCGATTGCCATCGCTATTTGCCTTTAATCAGCGCTTATCATCGCTCGGCGATAATCGCGCACAGCGATCAAAAAAATAAAGGTTCAATCCCAGTGCCACACATATGTCTATATATATTATGGCTAAATTAATCAGTTAAAAAGGTAATCGAATAATATATGAATCATGGCTTCGTATTTGCTGAGCCCCAAAAATAACTGTACCAGTTATATATTTTTTAGAAATTTTCAATTTGCATCACTGCTTTTTCAGTGTATGTGTACTTTTAATCCGTGTGCACTCGTTACGCACATATTGCTCATACGCCCCGTATTTCCCCCGTATAAAAAAAACTTCTTGTTTGAACTCTGCGACTGTTGTCCCACTGAATCGGTTAATTAAATTCGCTTTCTAGCCATAAGCCCACTTCGTGGATCGCATTTGTTTGCCTGGCTAATTAGGCGTAATCTAGCACCGACTACTCTCTACTATTCGCGCTCCCCGTAAAAATGCTCTACCCCGTTTCACCACCAAAGTGTACACGAATAAAAGGCCAAACAAAAAAATTAATCAACTGGCAAAGTCAAGAGCCAAACTCGTTCGTCCGCCGATCCGATCATTTCAATCGCGCAGCGCCTTTCAATAATTACATGTGTTACCTGATAAGGTGAAAACCAAACCAACCCAGCCACCCACATCCACCCCCCTCTCCCCCTCCCCTCTCCACCCATGGGCAAACTTCTCGCCCACAACTAATTTGCAATATTGTTTAACAAATTGCGCTCATAAATTGTCTAGAAGTGCGCAAATATTTGACGATTGAACTATATTTATGATCATTGCCACAGGGAAGCGAAGAGCAGGAAATGGAATCAAATAAAAACACCGCTTTAAAGGAAATATAGAAATATATGCCGAGTAATGTAATTCTGGTATTTTAATTGAAATATTTTACATTTTGTTTGCATGGCCAGCATAGCCTGTGGGCACTGTACCGCAGACGAAACGCATAGAGGCAATCGCACTGAATCACATATTAGAGACGGTAATAAACCGATTTAGTGATACACTAAACACAAAACAAAAACGGGCATAACCATTCCACGTTTACAGCTTCTGATAAACCCACTACAGTGGGACTAAAACCACGCTGCTAATCGCTCGAATTTGTTATAAACTATTAAGTTATAATACTGTGAGGTGAGGCGATGCCCGATTTGAGAATTAATAAGCCGAGATCGCAGGCAAATAATTGTCATGCAATTCGCGATTCAAAGTCACCGCCAAAGTTGGTCAACTCTCGCATTGTGTATGTGCGTGTATTTTCAATAAGCCAACAGTACGACTATTTGCAACTCGTACAACCTTTACCATGGACTGCTGATGACCTCATGTTGTTGGTTTAAGTCTGCAAAAAAGATACAAGTAATACAAACCAGAGATTCAGTCGGAAAGCAACCACTATATAAGCGAAAATCTAGAAATCCTCTACATAATGCAATTAAATTCGATTCGAAGGCCGCACAAGTCGCAGAAGAAATGATTTGAGTAATTTTGAAAAGGGGAAAAATGCAATTTGCTTTTATTATGCTTGTTTTCGATAAATTTGTTAAATTTGTTCATTTAGTTTTAGTTGTACACTTAAACGTTTGTTGGATGTTCCAGTTCACATACGCATTTATTTATTTATTATTTAATTTATCATTTTATCATTTAGCTTATTTTCGCCGAGCTGTGTTGTCGTATTAAATGTGTTCGAAAACATTGATAATTACTATCGTATTTATTAAGGAATGTATCTTCTTGTTAGCGTATATACTTTTCTCGATATTGTAGTATGTGGCTTCTATTTGCTTTCGCGGTCCCCGAGACGCCCAACACTTTTGTTTGCTCAACAGTCACGAGACACAGAAAGAATAATTAAATAAACAACACGACAGAGCGTAGTTAGTTGCATAGTATTATTAATTATTATATGGAATACACACAAATCTAAACTAAGCGCTTGCTACATGTAAATGGCCAAAAAGAGAGAAATACTAAAAAAAAAAAAAAAAAAAAATGAAAAAACGAGCGAGTAATAATAATAAACATAATTTTAAATTCACATTATCGTAGGACTATAACTAAACATAATAAATACATTACGTGATCTACGCACATCGAGAGATTAACAAATCCAATACAGATACGAAAGAGATATGGAATCAATTAAATAATATATAAAATTAATCGTAATAATCGTGTAAATTGTAAATATCACAAGCAGACGTCACTTGCATCGTTGATAAATGTATGCCTATATGCCATTCTATAAGTTTGCGGATGTGTAATTGTGTTCTGCCTTAAAATGGTGTGAATTTGTTTAGGTTGTTTAGGTTTTGGATTCGGATTTTCCTAATGTGATTTCTTGTGAAAGAAAGCTTGGCCTTAGCGCGCGATTTTCGCTATTTGTGTTGTGCCTCTCTTTCTACTGCCCGCCTGCCGTCTCTTTCTACGTTACGTTTTTGAGTTCGCCTTTGAGTTGACATTAGTTGAGTTTTGAGTTCTGAGTCTCGCTTTTGCATTTGTTCAATAACTATTAACGTTACCTTATATTTAACTAACAATTTCTATAGAAAGTTTCGAATGAGTACAATATTTTCAACATTTCATCGCTTTTATCTGATAGATGTATATTGTTTCGCTTAGCATTTCTTTTGCTGATTTCTGAATTCTGATTTCGGTTTCATGCGTTGAGAGTTCGTTCTAGGCCTTTCTACGTACATACAAATAAATAAATGATCAATGTCTGTTGATTTGTTTGCTAAACATTTATGTATATGTATATATATATGATGTATATTTGTGTATAATTAAAATTGACTTTTTACAATTCATTTTTCAAAGATCTCCTATAGCCGCTGCTTTCCTATGAGCAAAATATACAAACACAAACGGAACAAAGGGTATTTGGAAAAGTACGAATTAAATATTACGCTGAGGTTGGCTTAAATATACTCTTTTATATATTTTTGTTTGTTTGTTTGTTTTGTATTGTTGTTTAATGTACGCATGTCTGTGAGTGGTGTGTATATATGTATATATATATATTTATATTGTATAATGAGAATCGTCGGTTCTGCTTGATCTAAATTGGTGCCTGTGTTTGCTCTATGTGCTAAGTGCCGAAAACATTTGAAACATTTTTGTTGCTGCTGTTAACATTTTCCAACCTCGTCCAACCACCGGACCAGACGACCAACCCATCCGCATCCCAAATCGGAGCCACGAGAGCCAAGGCGATTGCAATTGCTTGTCAATGTACAAATTATATAAATGTATATATATCAGTGCCAAATATACTTTACAATATATGTGGGTGAGGCATTAGATGCAGCAGTGGACCAGCACGAATCTGAGTCCTCAGATTCCGCAGCCCCAACAACTGACCAGCCGGAGTATGGCAAGCTAACCAAAGGAGATGTGGTGTGGTGTGGGCTCAGAGGCGGAGAGTTCGGCAGTTGGGCTTCTCCCACCAACGAACCACTAACGAACAATGTGCAATGCCTCGGCCCGCCTGGTGATGCTTGGTATGGTACTGGGTTGCTTAATCTGCCCCTCCTGCCGCCGACGCCGTCGCTGCTCCTCTTTCTGCTCCACTGGCTCCTCTGGCTCCTGCTCCTGCTCCTCGTCCAGCACCTTACGCCTTCCCTAGTCGCCGCTGTCTTCCCACTTGCGCTCCTCCATGATGCGATCAAAGCAGTCCGCAAGGAATGCATGCTGCAGGATGGAAAACAATATTAATTAAATGCAATTCACATGGGAGTGGATGTAGGGATTTGTGGCTTATATAGTGTGCAGCTGACCTCTCTAAATTACTTTTCCAATCAACAGGACAATTGCATGCATATTAATTATGTCATTTAAATCACACAAAAAATAATTAACCAAGTTCAATTTACCATTGCGTGTTTTGTCATTCAAAATATGTTACAATATTAAAGGGAATCATTTTTGTGTACACCAGAGCTATACTATATGCCATTATACTGCACTGTTTCACATCCAAACTTACATATGGCGTGTAGACTTTGACCCAACGTGCTGGCTTATCTGGACGATTGTACTGAAAGCAGAATGACATGGACTCCTCGTCGCTCTCGGAGCGCGTGATGCTGTCCCAGGTCAGCTCGACCATTTGCGCCTCCAGCGAACCATCCTCACGGCAGGCGTGCAGGCGAAAGCTCTTCATGCCTGTGGATGAGAGAGAGAAGAGAGTTGTTGCTAGATGCGTGGAATAGAGGCGTTTTGCATATACGATTACTCACCCACAGCGGGCACAACGTGTCCCTCCTTGCGACTATCACAGGAGCAGTGGGGAAAGACGACGTCTCCATATCCTGGCAGTGTGCGGGCCAAGGCCAGATAGTCGCCCGCCTTCTTGGCGTCCTGCAGCGCCTTCAGCTCGTACAGGCGTCCATCGGCACGGATATTGCCGCGATTCACCTCGTCGACCGCCTGGTAAAATATGAAGCGGCCAGCCTGCTCGCCATCCGGCAGCGTCAGCTCCTTGGCCACCGAGAAGAGCCAGCGACGGACGCAGAGGCAGGTGGATGAGGCGGTGCTGTAGTTCTGCACGTACAACTGATGTGGAATCTCGTGCGGCTGCAGCTTCCGCTCAAAGTTGTACTCGACGATCTCGAACAGGTAGAAATACTGCTGCGTGTAGGCGGTGAGATTGGCGCGCTGCACCAGGATCTCCCATACCACCTGGGCATTGGAAGACTTCTTCACCGACACGGTGCTCACTTCATGATCGGGCAGCATCACCTTAATGTCCACCGGCGAGGCGGATATATCATCCTCGGTGTCGGTGAGGAAGTCCTGAACGGCATCACTCTCCGCAATCACCCGCACAGCGCACACCTTCTCCAGATACTGCTCCAGTCCACGGCGCCTCGTGTCCAGCTGCTGTTCGCTCAGCTGGAAGGGCCACTTGCCGGGCAGCTTGGGAAAGTTGAAGCCGGAGAACTCCTTGCGCAGCAGCGAGTGCAGGTTGGCGAACTCCCGATAGCGACGCGAACAGAGCTGCCGTCCAGCCATGTGTATGTTGAAGACGATGTACCGCTCGCCATTTCGATTCACGATCCCATAGTCCGGTATGCTAAACAGGGAATGGTATATATAACAATTAATTTTATTATCCAATTAATCTGTTTCGTTTGACGGGAACTTACCTAATGGGCAGCGAACGCTTGTCCGAGTAATCGATGTAGGAGTAGCCGCTCTGATCCTCCTGCGGCTCCAGTCGATCAGCCTCCTATTGAAGTAGTAGTGTGTCAAATTTGTGGCTATATTATTTATATTTTGAACTCACCTGCTGTGTCACCGATATCACCGTCAGTGTTAGGCAGTCGCCGCCGGATTTGATCAGATCTACGACCTGTTTATGTGTGGCTCCCTCGACGCTGACGCCATTTCTGCAATTAAGCGGAGAGAAGCATTAAAACATCAGTTTGTTTTCAATGGTAATATGGTAGAAGCTATAGGGAAACCCAACCGAAGACAACGTTTCTCTAAGGCCGTCAACTGAGCATACTGAACAGAATGAAAGGGCAGCATCTCGAAGGAAGTTGCTAAAGTTGCAAAAGTTGCGAAGAAGTTGCGAATGGAATCGGTGCTGAACGATCGTCACTGGCGAATTAAAGGCGTTGCCATCGACCACAGATCCATTTAAGCGAAAATAACAACAGTGGGAGCCCGGAGATAGCGTCGATAATGGATGCATTGACATCGCAGTGGCGTTGATAAGGCGGCTACTCTGGATGGTCGGTCGATTGGCGTCCATTCGACGATGCGGGTCAAGTTGGAATCACTTATCGTATCTATCTAGGAGCGATGCTCTCGAACTTGAAGGTTGATCGACATAGAAACAAATGATAACCTTATTTTAGTGATAAGCACCTAACTGAAATGAGGCACAAGTTACAAGAATAAATCTGACAATCAAATAGTGTACAGCATAGTGGGCTTTCAATTTGATTAAGTGGGGAAGCAAACAATTATTGAATTGGAACGACAACAAGTAGCACAGATATTAGTAACACCACCACGAATCCGCTTTAAGTGAATCAAGTTGATAGCAATAAAATGGGAACAACGAAAGGCCTTGGATAAGGGCAGCTCTCAGCTTTCTTCCTCGATTTCCTTCACTTCTCCGGAGGAAAAGGCGTCTTCCGGTTTGCCATTCGCCATCCCATTTCATCCCATCCCATCCCATCCGTACCGTACTGAAGTAAGTAAGTAAGTAAAGTAAGTGAATAAATAATCGCTGCAGATATCGCCGCACATTGTGACGCACTGTGGAATGGATGAAAAGCTCCCGAGACTCGCAGCATGACTCACATAGCGACATGTCAGAAATCCAGAAATGCAGAAATCTGGGGGACAATAAGCGGCGTGCAGCGTTGGGGAAGAGAGGTGAAGATGTGGAGATGTGGGGATGTGGAGGAGAATGCAGTGCAGGAGACAGGCGCAAACAGTTGAGCGCCTGAAACTGAATCTGAAACTGAAACCTAAACCAAGACGCGTCTCTGCTCTGCTCAGCTCCGGAAACCTGTTTGCCAGCCAGCCACTTGGTAAAAATAGTTAAGAAATACAGCAACGATACAAAAACAAGACGGAAACACAATAAAGCAGAAAAGATCACAACGAAAGAGCAGCAGCACAAAGCACAAAGCTATCTATGCATTTATTTATAGGCGAATGCAAATGCCTTTCCCTTTTAATTGTGTCCGACAAGATGAGGCGAATGTTTTTTTTCCGTTTACGACGCGACTGTATCATTTTCCATTAATTGTCGTAGCTTTAATTTAAGGCATCTTAGCTAGCCGTGCAGCTTGGCCAGTAGCTTCTCTGGGTGCGAAAAAGGGTATATACAAAACCAAGGCACAGTGGGACAGGTGTACAAAGCCACACACACAAAGTGTGGCATGTGAAGCAACATCTGGCGGCTTTATGTCTATTGGCTTATTCCCAAGAGCATTTCATATCGATTGACATCTACGTGGCCACTTTCGTTTGCCACTTTCGATTGCAACTTTCAATAACTTGAAGTTACGTGTACTTCCGGCATACCTTCACATCCAGGGTATCTGCAAGGCTGATGGGCCGAAGCAACTAATAGGATTTCTATATCCATTACGGTCAATGTTTACTCGCGATTTGTGTGCATTTCCCTCCGGCACTAATTGGACATGGTAATGCGACTGGACTGTGGGCTGGATTCGCTACTACGGGGTATGCAATTGTTTAAGTCCGGCAAATCGAATAAATATTTGCCGGGCACCGAACAAATAATAAAATCCAAAATGTTTACACACCGAATTTGAATAGTTGAGGGCGAAATGAAAAGATAATTCGCACATATAGGCTATGCAGAGGGGATTTCAAATATCTAAAAATACCCTAAGAAATGTGAAGAGCAAATAATAATGGCCAATATATCTTATTTATATATCTATATATATGCACTGGATAGCACAAAGTTGGCGCCTGCATTCCATGTTTATATCTAATTCACCTTGGACACGTAGCATGTGAAATGTAATTCCATTAACGGGCATGGAAATCGAAAATTAATTAAGCCCAACAGGAATCCGTTGGAGGACCTGACATGAGTGCTTAACAAGTGTCCTGCCATTGCTTAATTCTCGTTTTCAGTTTCTGTTTCTGTTTGATGTGCCTCGCCCCGTGTCTGCTCCCGAATCCCAATCCAAATCGTTTCCTATCCTATTGCTACTCCCAGTCCCAGTGCTAGTCCCATTCCCACTACCCACTGTCCACTTCCATTTCCCGTCGGTTTATTTTGGGCTTAGTTTGGTCCGCATGAAGCCGAAAAGTGAAACCTGAAAACATGAAAACCTGAAACCGCCACCAAAACTCCTCGGTCTCTGCTCTCGGCCGCTCTAGGAAATGCGGAAATGTGGGCCAGCCAGTCCGACAGCCAGCTACTCCACCACTCTGCCACTCCGCCAGTCAGCCAGTCAGCCGGTCAGGCAACCAAGCCGCAACCACATCGACATCCCATTGCCCATCGCCCATTGCCCCATGCCCTCCACCATCCCCATCCCCATCCCCATCCCATTCAATCCGAGTCGATCCAGTGACGTAAATCTATTGATTATTGTCGGGGCATATGCCACAGACCAGCAGCAACAACATTGACACAGAACCCAACCGCAAACACAAATTCGTGGCAGCATAAAAAAAAAGGTTTCGATTGAATTGGTCAACGTGTTTTATGTTGAGATCTTTGCACTTTGTCTCGAAAACATTTGGTATTTAATATGTATTCCAGTTGGGAACTCATGTTGCTCCTGTTCCTTCGGCTAAAGTAGTTTCCTTGCCATTAATAAACACCCAAGTCCACAATGCACACACATGGCTACAAATCAGCTAATGACCCTTCAATAACTCAAGCCATATGCCACAGTAACATTAGAGTGGTAGAGTGTGGCAAGTTTGAAATTTCCCAAGCTGGGAAATTGTCTGCCACTTGCGTGCTGTGCCTAAAGGCTTCTTAACACTCAATTTAGTTTCCGGCCCGAGAAGATGAACTTTAAATTGTTTGCTTAAACTTGTACATACGAAACGCTTTGGAAGATGCATGTATTATAGTATGTCGCACCATGGTTATGAGAGGTTAAATGCCTTGAGAGTAAATGGGTTGAAGGCCCAGGAGTTGCAAACAGAAAAGAGTGGAAAAAATGGGGGGAGCGAAAAAAATTGTGAAAGAAATTTCCGGCTCAAGGTGCAATTGTTCCTCTGCGTTTCAATCAAGTTCCTTTTTTATTGTCTGCGTTGTATTCTATGGATACATTTGTTTCGTTTATCTTGATATGCACTGAAAGAAATTGTTGGGCATGGGATTTCATACCGCTCAGATAAGCTTTTTAAAGCCAATGAATGTCACGTTCAACAACTATTTATTGCTATATTTACTCAAATGTTTCCCCATTTGTGCACTTTTGCGTTGACATGACTGTGGCGCGTTATTTGTTTTTAACGACAATTGCTTGGAAAGCAAAACGAGCGGCAAACTGAAAATAGTTCATAATCCCCATTGATTGAATCCCACAACCTTAGAACAGCCAACCACCCAACCAACAACCTCATTGTACCCCCACAAGTACAATGTTAAGTGGACTGCGAGATGGCCAAGTGCAAGCCGAGCACAAAAGCTGCAGATGGAATATGGCCAAAAGGAATGTCTTGTCTGGGTTTCTCAATCAAGAAGTATCCTTTCAGTGTCCTGTTTGTCTCAAAGGAGCAGTCGCAAAAGGGCAATTCATCAAACCCTCTTCCGTATTAATCCTCCCATTCAGGGATCAACGAACCCATCCCTCCAGTCGACCTCCAGAGTCTACAGTCTAACGAATCCAAGTTCACTTCAAAGTGCATTGCTTAGTTGGCCCATTGAATCATCGGCCAAGAAGTTGAACAACTTCCAATTATTATCCATACGACAAACGTAATTGATGGTCCATTTTCCTGTTGAAATGAATTAGGTTTCATATATGAGTTTATGAGTTAATTCAGTCAACAAAGTTGAGACGTAGCAAACGTAGCAAATTGTCCAAGGAATTTATTTATTCAATTTGAATGGACAACAACAAGTGGGGGTGCGAAACTTTCTCCGCTGCAAATGTGGGTTAAATTCGCAGGCAAATTGTGTTTTCTCTCGGCAAAAGTTTATTGTTTTTAATTGCCCAATGTTACTGAACGCACACAGAGCACTGGATCCATTCTCTGTTTATTCCAACTTAAAGATAATAACGTCTTTTGTGTGTGTTTAAGTGGATTTCAAAACAAGCAGAAGGGCAATTAGAAATGGAAACCCTTCAATGAATGATGTGCACAAGGGGATTCCCCTAACTTGATATCGTTTTTAAAACTCCTTGCATTGTAGATCTAGTTCGCTATTGGAGTTCCGTGTTTCTAGAACCAGTCAGCACTTGGAAAGTGGAATCTTTAGCACTTTTGGGACCAACAAAGAAACATGGGACCATTTCAGCAACTTATCCGGACCAATCAGTGCGAACTTGGAACCACTTGAGATTCAATGGCTAATCTAATCGCAGTGTAGCCTGCATTATACGTGCCCTCCAGTTCTTTGTCGCCGCAGTTAGTCCAGCGATTCGAGACCGATTAAACGATGGCCAGAAGACCTGGAACACTGGATTCCCAACTGCCGCTCCTTGCGGTGGGCGGACTACTCATCCTGGGATTGGCCATCGTCGAGTCCCTGGAGTGCTATGCCTGCGACTCCGCGGAGGATTCGGAATGTGCCACCCGACCGGGTCAGCAGCTGGAAGTGGAGGAGTGTCAGCAGACGGGCGACGAGTGTGTCACCTCCATATCGGCGGGATTAACGCGACGCGGCTGCCTGGCGCGTTTGTATCCTAATGGCTACTGTGCCGCTCCATGTGACCGGTGCAATACGAGCCTGTGCAATCGGCACGTTTATCCCACGGATCGATTGCGTTGCTATCAGTGCAGCGGCTCGGATTGCATCGATGTGGCCAGTCGGCCGCAGTACCTGCTGCCGTGTCCGGTTTATCGGGAGGATGACAGGTGCTACACGAACGTAGTCCACTTATCCAACACCCAGCGCGGCTGTGAGCACACCAATCTGCCGACAACCTGTCCGCATGTCTGTCTGAAGTGCAATTACAATGGTTGCAATGCGGAGAAGACCGTCACGGAATCGCGCTGCCTTCAGTGCACCCACAATCGATTGGCCCCCAATCCGGACTGTCTGCGGGACCAGGATCCCCAGGCGGAGCAGCCCAAGTGCTCGTTGAGCAACTCAACGGTGACGCATTGCGTCAACAAGGTGATGTACGGACACAGGGAGAATTGCTTTAGCTACCTCAACAGCCAGACGGAGGTACTCCAGAGGGGCTGCTCCACCAGCATGGGATTCTATCCCACTGGCGACCTAACCGAGTGCCACGGCGAATTCTGCAATGCCAATTGCCAGGATATTGTCTGCGCCGCCTGCAACTCCACCGCAAATCCTGCCTGCCGTTCTGGCCGCAATTTGCCAACGGAAAAGTGCGCAGCGGGCACCACGGCCTGCTATTCCTGCGAGCAAGGTTAGGGTGAGTGGGGCATCTCATCTCGACCAGGAACTGCTTTTAAGGGACCCACTCAAGCTGTCAGTACATCATTTGGAAATAAAACTTGTCAGGCAATGCATCTCTACGGAGATTTTCAATTGAATGGCATTCATTGATTTAATTTTTGTTCCCTTGGCCAACTTTGTCAAAGTTGAATTAAATTACTATTTTGCTATAAAATTAGATCTTAATTGTTCTCAATTAATCAGTTAATGTGCAACTGCTACCATCGATACATCAGTGCTTAACCTTGTGAATGCAATATCTGTAACCCATTTCCCTTGTCATCGCAGATACCTTCCTGCGACGTGGCTGTGCGGATGCGGATTTTGCACCTTCAGCCCTGGGCGAAAATTGCCAGTTGTGCCGCGATGCGGACTCCTGCAATCGGTACTCCGTCCGGAGCTGCTACCGCTGCAATGCCCAGGACCAGGATGCGGACTGTGCGGCCATGAACCTGCCCACAGCGATGACCACCAGCAATTGCTCCAGCCCCACGGAACTGTGCGTGAGCACGGTGGTCAGCCGGCTGGACGGGATCTATACGGTGCGCGGATGCGAGGGTCAGGTGCCGGAGTGCTCTGCCAATGATCCGTACTGTGTGCGCTGCAACGGAAGTCTGTGCAACGATGCACCCACTCTCTGGCGGCAGACGCAACTCGGGTCAGCAGTTTCTACGGATCAGCAGTTGCCGCATAGCTGGTGGTCACTGCTGCAGTACTGGTGGTCCAGGAAACTTCGATAAGCACCCATTACATGGCTGGCTGGACGAACTTTGCGCCGATATCTGATTAATGGGCGTGGCCAAGGGGCGGATGTGTTCGGCAGGAGAAAATAAAGCGAGCGGAACGCCCCCGCAAAATCGGGCAAACAAAAGCATTTGGATAAACAAGCTGTGGATTACTAAACGGGCTCACTGGACACTGCTGCTCATTGGAAGTACGGATGCCATAAATAAGGATTACATATTGTGTTCCATAGATCATGTATGGCAAATAGTTCCTATCTAGGAGAATTGTATAATTGTATGTACATGTTTTAAAAATGTAGGATATCATAAGTAAAAACGGGGCTAGTTTTTTGGAGCTTGGAGCCAGTTTCGTTATGAATATATTCATATTTTTGATAAACTCTCAGCAAATTTGCGTATTTAATAATCATTAAAGTGGAGCAGAAATATATTAGCGGGATTTAAGCGCTTGGTTCCAGTTGAAAACTGGTTCGCAAAGGCGGAAACCAAATGCAAATTTGTTTGCTTTTACTTTCTGCTTTTTGCATTTTGCTTGCTCTGCAGTTTGCGCTTTCTTGTTGCTCTTGCTTTGCTTTTGTTTTTGCTTTTTCTTTTTCTTTTGCTTTGCTTTTGCTTTTGTTAGCTCACGCGCAGCCGAATTATAACGGCTGTCCGCCGTCGTCGTCGTGTTTGTCGTTGTTGTTGTTATTTAAACTGATAATGAAATGATGGGCACTGCAAATAGCAACAACAACAAGCCGCATAATAGTCAAACCCCCTCCCAGTCCCCCTCTTTCCGCTAGCATCCACGTCACTCATTCTATTTGCTTTGGAAAAGTGTGGAAAATTTGCGAATTTTCCGTTGCCGACAAGGGAAGGTGACAATGATAATTAAGTTGCTGCATGCTCTCCAGTGCGACGAAACTTTGGTAAAATTTATTAATTGAATTTCGTACCGAAACCAGACTGTATGCTGTACTGTGCGCTAGAAAGGGACAGCGAAACCGCACCCACTATGAAAACAAAATGAAACTACAAGAGTAGCAAAGTACAGTGAACACTACATCACTTTTGATTCTTAATATTTGGAAATTACCTAATTAAAGGCAAAGAAGTTTGGGAAAGATAGAAGATAGAAATGCACTTTTCAGGATTTAATATTATACATTTTTAATTGAAACACCATTCATGCACTCTATCGAAAGGCCACTGTACGTGAGTAATGAAATAAAATAAAATGATTGATGGACAGCCTCAAAGAGAAGAAAGGGGAAGAGCGAAAGGAAGGATAGGGAAGAGAGGGACACGAGATATTCACTGATAACGGGTATCGAAACTAAAATGTCAAAAGATGCTAAACAAAAGCTTCGCCAGACAGGGACGCAAGATACGGGAAACGGGTGAAGAGCAGCATTGAGAAAGAAACAATACAATGCGAGAAAAAAGAAATATAAGTGAGCAATTTAATTAGCCTGCATGCAATTGTGTTGGACTGAGTGTGTGTCCACGTGTGTGTGTGTGTTGGTGTGGTGTGTCATAATATTATGCCACTCGAGACAACATAGGAACACAGAAAAGCGAAGTTTAAATTAATTCCATTAAACGAAAATATTTTTATTCATCAAGCAAGAAAGTAATTGATAAATGTGGTTCCTTATCAACATGTTCCACTGACTCATATTTCTCCATCGTCATACTTCCTTGTTTCAGTGTTATTTAAACAGGAATTCCGAGAAACTGATAAGCCCCAATATCATTTCATGACACAAAATGAAATACTAGCTCTGCAGAAAACTCGCTATTATTATCTAATCGTACACACTTATTTTGTTTTAATAATATACATGCATTATACATCAGATATAGGATATAAGACTTGTATGGGGGCTTTTTCCCTTTTTAACCCCAATTTTTGGTAACAACCCTCTGGAATCCAGCAACAACCACCAACGCCATGCAGGTAGAAGTGTTTATTGATATTCCCGGGCTTTTTTGACCCACTACGAATTCACCTCCACTTCCAAATTCAACTTCAGTTCCCCCCGCACGCCCCCCACTCCATAAAAAAGTGGGCGGGGTCAGAGGTCGCACATGCAAGCCCTTCGTGGGGTTAACTTCGCTTACTTAACCCCTGGGCACCCCGAAAATACCAACACCAGCCGTAAGCTTAAAGAGCTTACTCTTCAGATTGCCCTTTGAATTTATACAAACTGTATGTAAGTTTTTTTCTCCCCCACTCGTTGGTAAAATTAACTTTCTCGTGCAAAAACTAAAATTCAAACTATAATTTGATAAGAGAAAGGTTTTAGTTTGGGCCCAGTTAAAAGTGTTTAAAATGAAGTAACTTGTGCGCACATTTTCCCAATTAGTGTTGCACATGCCTTAAGTTACAAGTAGACAAGTGGTCAAAAGCAGGTTTTAAACTCGCCTAAACTCAATAATGATTCTAAGGACTTGAAGTCGAAAGCAGATAAATGCAAGGACGCAGCACTTTTCGGATGAAATCTAGTTTTAGGATACAACTCATTGGGAGAGAGATTAATGAATCAGGGATATATGGAATATTTTCAATCACAGTTAATGATAGTATCAGATAGCTATTAGCTCTTTAAGCTCACATTGATATCACATCCCCCAAAAGATGGAAACTAGTCTACATAATGTGGATGGTACTTACACTTCCAGGATGCGATCGCCCTTCTTGATGCCCGCCTTCTCGGCCGCCCCGTTCTCAAGGACGGCGCTCACGTGCTGAAGGGGGGCGTACAGCTCGCCGTTGATCGAGCGCAGTTGACCCCCCTCGGAAACTTGGCCACGCACGTTGAAGCCAAAGCCCGTTTCCGTTTTGTAAATGGTGACGACACGGGGTCCATTCGCTGTGGTCACGCCTACGCCGACGCCCATGACGACCGCGCCGCCCCCACCGCCGCCCGATGATGCGGACACCACGGCGCTGGCGGGGGTTGGGTTTGGGAGGGGATGGTTTTCGCCAACGATGCTCATTGCGCCGGTCGTTCGCTCTCGCTCGCACCACCTCCGTCCGCCAGGCCCCTCTCCCTCACCCTCTGCTGCTGCCCCTCTCCGACGTGCTGCTTTCCACCTTTCCGCTTCTCAGCGCTGTGTTGTTTGCACAATATCTTTTGTTGTGTTGTGGTTATTTCGCTCTTTTATTTTGCGTAATGTTTTCTGCAACTTCTTTTCGGCACACACATACACAACAAACCACACTTGCACACACACACACACGTATAGAGACAGGCACCGCCACTTTTACTTTTTACGCTCCTCCTTCACTCCGCTTCGCCTTCTGCACTGTGCTCCACCGAAACTTCTTCTCTTCCTGCTCTTTCGCGCGCACACACACACACGCGCACGCACCGCAAAAAAATAGATTATTTATGGGACTTATTTTAGTTAACACACACGCCAGTGTTTTCGCTACTTATTTTATTTTCGCGCTGCGCATTTTTGTTCCGTTAGTTGGTCTGTTCTGTGTGTTGATGTTCGTAGCGCAGTCTTCCGATAGCTTTGCGTGTATCGCAGTGACTGCCAGTCGATGTATCGGTGGCGTCCTATCGCAATGGAATCCGATTGCCGACTGCGCCTATCGTGAGAGACTGCAGCTATCAGCTGGTCGGTTATCGATAACAATCGTTACTATGCAACACTGCTATCGCCGGCTGAGAGCGTAAGCAACGCAATTGTGAGTAAGAGCACAGTGGGACAGTAAATGGTATATATGGCATATTTTTAGTAAATACTATATTTATGCTTTTGTATAATTCAGTATTTTGCGCTTATTTAAACAGCACTAATAATACTGTAATCAAGAAAATACTATGCTCTCTCTTACAAATGCATTTATTTTCAAACCCACTGTGCAGAATGCCGAACGCAAGCACGAGAATGAATAACGGTACGATTTAATTCAAAATGTTCGCACTATTCAAACAACTCATATTTTGTTAAACTCTTATGCCTCAATCTAAGAAAGAAACATTTTAAAGTAAAGCAACTAAGTTTCATAAAATAATAGTACAACTTTTGAAAAATAGTCTCGCATTAAAAGCTAAGGAAAAATGGATTTAAAACTTTGCAGAGCCAAAGCAGACAACTTTTATCCCCCAAAATAGATGGTCTTAAAAAATAAAATGGGTAAATGGTTTTGGAGCAGCGACTGCGACCGCGAGAAGGGATCATTCATACATGGGGCATGGTCGCCGACGCTTTTGGATGGGGAGGGGGGAGGTGGGTGATGACTTATGAGAAAATATGCTTATTGGGGCCTAAGTACCAAAGTTATTTCCCCCCAACACATGAAACTTTAATGCAATGCTCCTCTTTTTATTTTCGTTTGATTTCGTATTGATTTCAGTTTGCTTTACTGCTGCTCTGTTGATTCTGTGTTGTGGATGTCTTATGAAATTTGTTAGATACGCACACTCTAAATTGTACATCATTATTTAATCCTGAAGCAGTTCTAAAACACTGCCCTTCTCCTAACTACTAGTAAACGTTTTCTCTTTTCTCATTTTTGTTTTTTTGTTATATCTCAATTACTCACAGGCCATGCATACAAACATACACGTAAAAAAATAGTGCAAAAATGTATTACTCTTTCTTGTTCTTCTATATGTATAACAAACGGTACGTTTATCGTTTTGCCTGCCTTTGAAATGATAATTGTGTTTTTTTGTATTGTTTCTACAGGCAATGCTCACATTACAATTCGCATAAATATTTTATGAAATAAACATAACATAATAGCAAATAAGTTATTGGAGGATTCAAGAAAATACATATTAATACAATTCTTTTCGATAATGAAACGCTGACCCGATCTAGGCAATATCCTCCATATATATATATATATGAACATATACATTTGTATTTGCAGGGTCCTCAGTATTTTACGTTCTCTATTCGTTTTGGCTAAAATCAAAGCAAAGTGTTCTTGAAACAGGTCCAACAAATAATTGGCTAAAACGTGTGAGGCTCATTAAGCTCAAGCTTTTCCTAAACTTTTCCCTTTTGTTTTTTTATACACATACACTTTTACACTTAAATTCATCAAAGTCTAATTAAAAATATTCCTAAATTCTTAGACGTACAAGAGAAAATATATGCTTATCTAGTTATACTAAGTAAAAAAAAAAAAAAAACTGAAACAGCTGCTACAAAATCCTTTCGCTTCATCCTTACTTTAAGTTGTATCGTTAACTATCGGCTAGCTTAAGTATTTATATATGGTATAATTACATGTATCTTGCCTCATGACGAACGGATTTAAATCCGTGCGCCATACAAAATTTCTAAGCTCCCTAAACTAAGTAGAAATCGACCCTAAAAGTGTGGTGTTTTCTCTGTTTTAGAATTGTGGCTGCTTGTTGGTTGTTGTTAATGTTATTGTTGCTTGTTTGGTATGCGATATAGTGGCTATATCCCCCGGCGTTGATCCTCATCCAGATCCTTTGGGTTACCTGTCCTGGCAATTATTTACAGTATATGGAAATTGACGAGAATTCTTGGCTTTCGCGGCTGCTCCCCCCTTCCACTTTTACTTATACTTCAGTTTTTTTTACTGTTTCAGTTTCTGTTTCAGTTTCAGTTAAGATTTCGATTTCGATTTTGTTGACATCACAGACAGATGGATTGGATGACCCCGCGGGCTCAGTGGTGCCACATGAGCCATCGTTAACTCTTGGCGACAACCTGCTCTGCGCCGGCAGTCACTCCTCCAGTGGTTCCCACTCCAGTTAACTGCTGCTTGCGATCCCACCACTCCTGAATGCTGGACGCCATGCGATGGCGGCGGAAGCGCAGTGATTCGCCGATGCACATGTCCACGAAATCCGACTGCATATCCTGGTCGCCCTTGACCAGATTCATGTGCTCCAGCAACAGGCTGTAGTCGCGGCCGGGTCGCCGAATATCCCGGAAGATCTGGAGTCGCAGTTCAATGTTGTGCAGCCGCGCAGCTTCACGTTGCTCCTCGGTGAAGATGTGCGGCAGGTTCTGTCCCGGTGAGCTCATGCCCCCGTTGTTGTGCGTCGGCGAGGAGCCACAGCTAGAGTTGCTCTTCACCTCCAGTTTGCAGGGGCTGCTGTTGTTGTGGCCCCGGTGGTTGTGATTGTTGCTTAACGCCGAACCGCCAGCTGTTCCAGCGGCGCTGCTGTTGTTATTGTTGTGATGGTTGAGACCACTGGCCCAGTAGTAGTGGGGATTCCCCGCTGCAGTGCTGCCGGCAATTCCCGCTGTCCGTTTCAGGGCATCGAAACTGTTGCCACCCAGCGAGGCATGCTCATCGGACGAGACGCTTCCACTCTCTGTGCTGCCATTGCCATTCAAATTGCTGTTGCTTGCGCCCGCTCCGACCGAGGAGCCACTGCTGGTTCCATTGTGACAGGTCTGCAGTATCCGCGAGATCTCCGAGGCATCGTTGATGTCATTATGGCTGAAGTAGGCGGAACTGGACGATAATCCCGAGGTGCTGGGAGCGGGAGTACTTGTTCCCAGTGGTGATGGAGGTACCAAGGACAATGGAGAAGGTGGTGAGATGGCTGAACTGTGACCGTGGCCATAGCCATTGGCCAAGGGCAGCGATCCCGGCTTGCTGACACCCAGTAGCCCCGCTCCACCACCTCCGGCCGCTCCACCCAAGGAGCTCAGGTTGTCCAACGGCGAGCTCAGGCCACCCAGATTACTGCTGTAGGCCGCATGGGTTGTCAGTCCGTTGAGGGGTACATAGAGAACGCCAGAAGAACTGGCGCTGGAGCTGATGGAACTGCTGCTGCCGGGTGCGACGGCGGAGCAAACTTCGCTGCCATTGCTGGCCGGAATCACAGATGTTGCTGGTGTCGCTGAAACTGCTGGTGATGCTCCAGTTGGCGGTTCGTTGGCTGGAGCCGTACCCGGCAGGGAAGCCCCACCTGGAACTGCTTCCGTTTCCCCCGTTGTCGCATCGTCGCTGATGCCATTGATAAAGTTGTGCACATAGCCATTGAGCGGTGTATCCTGATCGCTGGTCTCCTCCTCGTTGAAATCGAAACTGATGCCCAAGCGATCCGAATGCGACATTGACATCCCAGAATCACTAGACGAGGCCTCCGATGTAGAGCTCACAAAGCTGCTGTTGCTATTGCTGTCGTCGTCGAAACAGCTGGCACTGGGACTGCCATCAGCTCCCATGGAGGAATCGCAGCCGACTATAGATGATGTGGCACCTAGTATTGGTGTTCCTGGTGCACTACCCGTCGTGGAGGAGACTGAGCTGGAGCAGGAAGATCGCGAATCCGTAGATATTCGACGGAATTCAAAGCCACGTGGCAGCGGGCCTGCTTTCCTCTTGCGTCCTCGAGACGTGCCGTCAAGTTTCTTGGAGGATCCGCCACTGCCACCCGCGCCCAGCATTAGTCCTGACATTCCACCGCCCATTCCAGGCATCCCGGGACCGGAGCCACCGCCTGGCGACGAGCCAGGGGACGAGGGGCCCGGTCCAGTGGGCGAACCCGATCCGGAAGGTGAGCCGGGCGGCGCTCCACCCGGTCCATTGCCATTTGGCGACTTCATTGGCGCCACATCGCTCAGATCCGCCTCGTCCACCATCACCATGTGCTTGTCCTTCTTGTACGGATTACCAAACATGTGCTGCCGCACATTCGTCGGCTCGATTTCACGCAGCGGATTGTCCTTGTTCTTGAGGTACTCCTGATAGTTGCCCATCTCGGCGATAGGCAGACAGTGGCCCGAGTCCTTGGCCACCAGCGAGGCGGGTCGCAGGAAGGTCTCACGCATCCTGGCTATTTCCTCCACCAAATCCCGTCGCGGTATATCGAATGGATTCCGATACGACTTGGCCGACGACTGATGCGTCAGCTGCGGCACCACAATCGTATAATTCTCCACGGGCTCTATTTCCGCATGCAACTTGGCAAATATATCCCGCAGCAGTGGATGCCGCACCAAATCCCTTCGCAACGCCGCACCTGTGCAAAGTTTGGCCGTCTCCACTTGGCGATAAGGTGGCTTTGGCTGCTTTAGCTGCTTGTACACTTTCATGCAAAGATTCTCCTGATCCTGCTTGGCCGTGTTCTTAATGTGCTTCAGCTGATTGGCGATCGTGGGCGACAGGTAGTTGTCCACATTCTCCGGCAGCAGGAACTGCAGCAGCTGATACGGAACATTGATGTTGACCAGCGCCTTGCGCAGGAAGGGGCAGTAATACGGCGGTATTGAACGCACATAGGCGTTGAATTTGTACATCAGATCGCTTGGCGGACTCATATTGTACTTGTGGATGAGGTCATGCAGGATGGGCAGCAACGCTGGATAATTGTAAGCCAGTACATAGAGGTGCACCTGGGAAAAGTTGGGCGCCGCTTTCAAGTAGCCAAAGGGCAACTCAAATCCATGCATTCCATTGGTCACAATCACCTGCCAGCACTTGTTCATTTCGCGCTTATTGAGGATCTGCAGCGTCAACGGACAGCCTTCAATCTCGTACTTGTCGACGGGGAAACTGCGCACCAACTGTGGCTCGTCCACCGCCGGCGTCAGGATTTTCAATTTGGGATGTGCGTCGCGAGGCGGCAATGTGATCGCCTTGGAGTCCGGCCAGTAGGGCTCCGGCAGTGGCCAATAGCCGATGGGGAAGGTTTTCTGCGTGATGTGCTTCTGCACGTAGATCATCTTCTTCACCGGCTGGAAGACGATATCGGGCGGCGGACCAGCTCCGGGCGTTAAGGATATTCCCATACCGGATAGCGTGCTCGCCGGCGTCGCTTCGCCAGCGGTAGTGGAAGCAGCCTCCTTGGGCAGCATCGGCTCGAACTGCAGCACCACACCGGGCTGCACCTTTTGGACAAGACTTTCAATGCACTGGTTGAGTACGTAGTGGCTTCGCACTCGATATGACCGTCCGCCCGTGACCTCGCACATCCGCTCGATGGGAGAATCGTCATGCGGCACCTTGCCATCCACACGCTCGTCAATCTTGTTGCCCGGCATGCGGAGGACCAACGAAAACAAACGCTGATCCCAGCGAAATGGCTCCTTGGTGAACTTTGTGCCCGGTATTTGGTTGCTTAGCGGCAGTATGATCTCCTGGTGGACACCGTTGCGGTACGAATAGCGACCGCCGTCCGTAATTACAATAATGACCGATGGCTCCAGGTAAAATGGACACCTGCCCTGTCCGTACGTATCGATGCCCGACTGCATCCGATTCAGGTTCAACAGATCGAACGCGTTGCGCAGCGATTCTCCCATCGAGGTGAGGCCGTGACTCTGCAGGTTCTTCAGTTCGTTCATGAAGGTGGCATGGTTCTCCTTCCACCCAGCTTTTACGTTCGCCGGTGGCTCCTCGAACGTGAGCAACATGTAGCGATCTCCCAGGCAATCCTGCGTCCGCTGGCGATACTTAAGGAACGTCTCCACGGCGCCCTTGGCAATGTCCAGATACGTCTTCTGTACCCCATTCACATACGCCTTCTGGCACATGGACGACGAGGTGTCCACCAGGAAGAGTATGATTGTCATGGCGGTGATTAATCCTGTGCTCTAGTGACCTCCTCTCCCAACCTGCTTTATTTAATATGCGTGGTTGTCGCTTTGTAATCCTAGAAAGAATGGAAAAATGTTTTTAGAATAAGATGCAAATGTTAACATTTTATCTTGTGCAAGGGTTGCAAGACGATATTTATCAGCTGGAATGCTTCAAGTCAAATTTGTCGATACATAATTATGTTAAATAATTATATTACATTTTTTATATATCATAGAGTAAATAAATGTCGGCTTGGCGTTACGCTTCCTTGGCTCTTCTATAACACAAATATTCGTACAAAATCAAATTAAACCATGACGTAATTTAATTCTAATTCAAAACAATGTGAAATCTCACAGAGTGATGCATAAATGTATAATAAGCTGAGTTCCAAGCCCAACAGTTTGGTTATACCAAAACCGAGTAAAAAGTAGCAGCTAATTGCTTTCGGCAAGAAATTACACTGGATCTTGGTTAATTCCAAAATATGTCTATTATTAAAGTTCAAATTAATTATTTAATATTTTGATCCCTTATTTACCGTTATCGGTTCAATTTCGATTGACCAACCGAAAATCGAGCTTTACTTACTTTATCTCTTATCTGTTATCGTTTATCTTATATTTTTCCTCTCTTTCTACTGAGCCCGGGTGCACTTTCTCCCTCTCTCTTTCTCTCCCTCTTCTTGCTGTCTTCTTATTATTTGTGGTTGTTGTTTTTGTAGCTATCTCCCTTTGTGTGTATGAGTGTTTAGGTTTTGTTTACGTTGTTAGCAGCTCTCTTCATCTGCTTGCTGTTTTTGCTGCCGATTCTCTCGCATTTGTTGTTCTTGTCCTGGACTGGATCGATTTGCTCTTTTTCTGCGTTTCGCTGTTCCGCTTTTATGGTACATGTTGCGTGAAACAGCTGACATTTGGACTGGTGAAACAACAACAACAGCGAACTGCGAATGAAAACGAAAAAGAACGAAATGGTAATGAAACAGGCATGCAACTGGTTGTAAAATATCAATAGGTTGCGCATACGCACTGTGCGCAATCGATTTAGAAGCCGCAATATAAATGCATACCGATAATGGAACAACTGCGTAATCACCGTTATCAAACACAAATGCTACACACCACACACTCTGTCGCATAACGCAAGTGCTAATTAAACAACAAAATGGAATCTAATTCCCAGGGGGTCAGCCGTTGGTCCTAGAGGGGGAAATATTTATGTTGGGGAAAATCGCTTTGACACAAATCCAAATCCATTCCACTCACTGGCCATTATTTCTCCTCTTCATTCCGCTCCTTCTAACTCGTTCCTCCTTCTCTTTCTATTGATGCCCCACTACGGAGTCATTCACTCGACGCAACTGCCACCACTACTACGCTCTGCTGGCGTCGCCTAGAGATGACTGCGTGATCCAGGTGGGCGAGACTCGTGAGCAAAGCTTTAACTTTGCCAAAAACTATTCTTAGCCCTTTTACAGAGAAAATGTATCAATGGGAATAATATTCATTTGTAGAAGTTGAAGATAAGATACAAATAATTTAGCATTAATTACAATATAACACAAGGTCATTATTGTGCAGGTGCTATAAGATTTTGTTCTTAAAATGGTTATCTATACTCCTACATACAATATAATTATATCTTTCTGAAATCATCTGAAGCGTACCATACATATTGCGAATTTTTAGTCTACCGATACTCGCTGCTCCTATTACCAAAATAGGTTACTCTCCTTACCATCTCCAGTTGGGGTAAAAGGTAACCGTAAATCTATTACACAATGACAAAGCTCACGATCGTGAGTGTGTGTGCGAGAGAGCACGACCTACGCATCTCTGATGGAGAGCGAAGGAGACGGATGGCCGCAGAAGAAGCGGAGGAGGAGAAAAATGAGAAAGGGGGTTGGGATGTGGATGCCAGGGGGAGGAGAAGGAGGAATGCGATTAACCAAAGCCGGGATAACGATAACGATCACTTAGCGATCGCAGGCTTAACCCACATCCTTACACTTTTAATTAGGACAAGTAAGCCAGTCAGAATGTATGTTTTACCGGGGGAGCCGTAATTGTCTTGAGTTCGAGTGCAAAACATTCAATTTCTAAATAAGAGCGCAAACACACACGACACTCGCGCACATGGACTTGCACACACACACTCGCGGTTTGGTGCATGGTTGCCAGATACCCCCACTTTAAATACGTAAGGAATTGATCGAAAATTACAAGAAATCTTATAAATTGTACTAATTTATCTTGAGCAAAAACACCACAAAGTTCGGATTAAACGAGCGGTGTGTGATTTATCGATGATCTGGCAACCCTGTACCGACGTGTGGGTGGGGTGAGGGTGGCTGCGGGGGACGAGTCGGCCTATTGTGTTCGATGGCAATCCACAAAGTTCACACACACGTTTAAACAAAAATGATAGAGGGCCAAGCACTTCAAGTAATCGAGTTTTTCCGTCTAATTAATCTCAGCGCAGCGATGTTTTGGCCAACAAAATGACACGGCTCTTCGTCGGAATTCACTTATGCAGCCGCGGCAGGGTTGCCAAAGCACGAAAATCGGCGAAAAAATAAACACACTATTTTTTGTTGTTTCGAATAAATAGGGGGCGGCAAAGGGGTGCAGGGCCTTTGATTGGTGGTCATTTTTCATTTGGATGACCTTAATTTGCATGTGATAATGCTGATTAGTGCAGCCCCGTTATCGTCACGGTAATCGTTATCGTCAGAGTTGCAAACACCCGCGCATCGACAGCCCGCCAAAGCTTTCAAATTTAAAAATGTGTGGTCGTGTCTTAAAATTTCGATTATAAGGATCGCATAGTTAATACTTTAAATTTCTCTAAGAAAAAAAATGGGACAACACTCACACATAACTACACCGGCAGCATCATCGAGTAAGAGTTTCCGGGCCAAAAAAAAAATTAAAAGAAAACAAAAACAAAAAAAAACGCACTCACAACAAAAGGAATGTTTCACCTCTTCCCAATACTTGCAATAATTTTCGATTAGCTTCTATATGCCGCGCCACGATTTTTTATTCTGTTATATTTTTACTTTGTGCCAACAGAAATTTATCACCACCGCACGAGAGAGCGAGAACACACACGCACACACACAGCCAGAGTGCGCTCTCTTTCGCTCTGCCGCCGTGGTGCATAAGCGAGAACGACCGACAGACGCGACTAACGGTCGGACCGACCAAACGACCGTCGCTATCGCCGTCCCCCTCTCGCTCGTGGGTTTGTATCGGGGAGTTGTTGCTTACACGCACTCGCACACATACTCTAGCACACTGGCGCCTCGTCACTGTTGTTGCATCGCTGTCGTCCACTCCTGCTCTTCTTCTTCTTTTCTTGTTCGCCTCGCTTCTCTTCGGATTTAACTTTGCTGCCGAGCAAAAACAACACAACACTACCGTTCTCAAAGTTCGAATGATTTGATTCCGTTCCGTCAAATGACGGTGTGGCCAAGTAGCGCCAAATCAGTGAGCCCGTACCGCGGCGATTCGGAAAAGCCATGAGAAGGGGTCGGGAATTATGGATTTGTAAACGTATTAGGAGTTTATAATATTTGCAGCCATATATTTCCTACCATTTTAAAGTAATTTAGAAGTATGCTGCACAGACGACCTTTCATGACAATAATTTAGCGTTATCCATAACATTTACTTGAAATGTAATGGTTAATCCTTCATCAAAATATACAGCATCACAACTATAGTAGTCCCTCGAATGCTTATACTGCATATGTTTTCATTACTATTGAAACCAAAAGATTTTATATTCATAACATTTACATAAAATGTGATGGTTAATAATTGATCAAAATATACAGAATCACAACTACATTAGTCCCTCGAATGCTAATACTGCACTTTAGTTTTCTTAACTATTGAAACCAAAATATTTTATATAAATAACATTTACTTAAGATGTGTTGGTTAATTCGTGATCTAAATAAACAGCATCACAACAATAGTAGTCCCTCGAATGCTAATACTGCACATTTTTTCGTTACTATTGAAACCAAAAGATTTTACTTAAAATGTGATAGTTAATCCTTGATCAAAATATACAACATCACAACTATAGTAGTACCTCGAATGCTAATACTGCATATGTTTTCATTACTATTAAAAACAAAAGATTTTACTTAAAATGTTATGGTTAATTTTTGATCAAAATATACAGCATCACAACTATAGTAGTCCCTCGAATGCTAATACTGTATTTATGTTTTCATTACTGTAGAGTAGATAATACCGATATACTATATCCTATTTAGTTACTAATTAAATAAATTAGTGAGCTAAGAACAAATACATGTGTTATTTGTTACTGCAAAACATTGGACTCGGAGTTCAAGATGACCTAATAAAATATTATTTAATCAGAGTCCACCGTACTCTATCGATAGCGATAACTGTTCACCACACATACAGGTATCGTTATCGAGCAACGAACACATGTTCACTACGTTTTGGCGCGTAAACAAGTAAATAAATAGTATTATTAAAAATAATGCCGGAAAGCCTGATCGCTGGCATTCCGGTGCACTTCCCGTTTGAGCCTTATCCGGTTCAGCGGGCGTACATGGAGAAGGTGATCCAGTGTCTTCGCGATGGCACGAATGGAGTCCTGGAATCGCCAACCGGTACGGGCAAGACGCTAAGTTTGCTGTGCTCATCGTTGGCCTGGATCCGCACAAGGCAATCGGAGCACCAACAGCAGATGGTCAAAATGGAGAAGGCCGATTTTACTGGTCTTGGAGGAGGAGCAGCTGGGGGAGACCTGTCCGAGCTGGCCAAGACCATGGGTCGTGCGAATAACTGGGGCGTGCCCAAGGTCATTTACGCGTCGCGTACCCACTCCCAGTTGACCCAGGCGATGCGGGAACTCAAGAGGACGGCGTACGCCAACATGCGATCCGTGGTACTGGGCTCCCGCGATCAGTTATGCATTCATCCGGAGGTCATGAGGGAGCAGGGGAACTCCAACAAGACCAACATGTGCAAGCTACGGGTGCACTCCAAGACCTGTTCATTTCAAATGCGCGTGGAGTCGCGAAAGGATCATCCAGATCTGCGCGGACCCTCCATCATGGACATTGAGGACCTGGTCAAGGTGGGCCAGCGCCTAAAGATATGTCCCTACTTTGCATCTCGGGAGTTGGTTCCTCAAGCGGATATCACCTTCATGCCCTATAACTATCTACTCGATCCCAAGGCTCGCAAGGCCAACAAAATTGAACTGGGCAACACCATTGTAATTCTGGACGAGGCACACAACATCGAGAAGATCTGCGAGGAGTCCGCTTCGGTGCAGATTAAGTCCTCTGATGTGGCTATGGCCATCGAGGACGTCACGCATATCATGCAAGTCTTTGCGAGCGGCGAGTCGCAAGACATGGGCGGGGATGAGCCAAAAGACTTCACCTTGGATGACCTTACGTTGCTTAAGGAGATGCTGCTCGAGTTTGAGAAGGCCATCGATGCCGTCGTTGTGGAAAACGCCGTCGAAGGAACAACCTTTCCCGCCTCCATGATGTACGAACTGCTTGGCAAGGCGAATGTAAGATGCACTGAATCTTTAAGTATTGTTGAGGCTTACTGAAACTTCCTTTATTTTAGTTCACCTACGGCAACGTTGCCACAATAGTATCCCTGCTGGACAAACTGGTGCAGTACCTCCTTGTGGCCTCCCAGCAGATGACCATCCGCAAGGGCGGCACCTTTACGATGCTCAGCGATCTGCTGACAATTGTGTTTGCCAACAAGGAGGATGTGATGAGCAAGGTGTACGCAAGCTTTAAGGTGCATGTGCAGTTGGAGGAGGTTAAGCAGGGACACGGAAAGCAGCAGGGTGGTAAACAGCACGGTGGTTGGCTGGGCAAGGGAACGATTGCAGCAGCGACTGGCTCAATTAAGGTCGCCAAAATCATCAACTTCTGGTGCTTTAATCCTGGCTTCGGAATGGAACAACTGCTAAACACCCAAGTGCGCAGCGTAATCCTGACGAGCGGCACGCTGGCTCCTCTCAAGCCGCTGATCGCCGAACTTGCTATTCCGGTGGCACAGCATCTGGAGAATCCCCACATCGTCGACCAGTCGCAGGTTTATGTCAAGATCATCGGCACTGGACCCGATCGACAGCAGCTGATATCGAACTACGCGAACCGGTAAGCATTATTCACACCAAAAGCTTATTTGTTTATGGGCAATGCCATGAGTAAATAAACAATTTGGGCCAAACATAAATCACTTCTGTTGCAGGTGAATCATATCATAACTTTACGGAATGCCAACGTATCAATTTCCTAATGTTAAGCAAATGAATTTTAGTAATAAACATACTTTTGGTATCTACCTTCTTTCTTCTTCTGCAGTGATAATCCCAAGTACATCAGCTCCCTGGGACAGACAATTCTGAATGTATCGCGGATAGTACCCGACGGCCTCCTTGTCTTTTTCCCATCGTATCCCATGTTGAACAAGTGCGTGGATGCGTGGCAGGCCAGTGGATTGTGGGCAGACATATCGGTCAAGAAACCGATATTTCTGGAGCCGCGGAGCAAGGATCAGTTCACCAGCACGATGGAGGAGTTCTACCAGGCGATACGCGACTCCAAGGGTGCCGTATTCATGGCTGTTTGTCGCGGCAAAGTCTCCGAAGGTCTGGACTTTGCTGATCGCAATGGCCGGGCGGTGATTATTACGGGTCTGCCATTCCCGCCGCTAAAAGATCCCAAGGTGATACTGAAACGTCGCTATCTGGAGGCGAATAGGACGCGCGAGAATCAGCTGTTAAGTGGTCAGGAATGGTACAATCTAGATGCCACGAGGGCAGTCAATCAAGCCATCGGTCGTGTAATCCGGCATCGCAACGATTATGGTGCCATTCTGCTCTGTGATTCGCGGTTCAAGGACGCCTCCCAGGTCCAGCAGCTGTCCAAATGGATTCGGGGTCACCTGGGCGACCGGCCACAGTGCTCACCCTTTGGTCCCATCGTCCGGGAACTGCGTCAGTTCTTCAAGAATGCCGAGGCCAATGTGAGTCTATGATGTTCTTGAATTTTTCACAATTTGTGATACAATTCTTTCCAATCTTCAGATGAAGCTACCGGACGAGAGGGAAACGGATTCGCCTTTGGAGACCGTCTGCAAGACAGAGAATGAACCCATAGCCGCCATTCCAAAAGTGAAACGGGAGCCTGGTTCCAATGCCACCTTCAAATCGGCCAATGAATCCGCCATGTACGTAACCTGCGATCTAAGATCACGCTTATCAGCTTAATAGATTGCATTGTAATTACTAAATCGGATTTTAGTACGAAAACATTTTAGTCTATGAAGTTTTGAGATTTATAATGGCGAAATCCGATTTCAAAAGGTTTAAGTGAAAAGTTTTAAGCCATTTTCAGTGGTCATTTGCCATCACTGCAAGGGTAAATAAACTTTTGTTTGTCTTTCCTCTTGTATTGACTCTTTGAAATATTTATTATTTTTCTTTGTAGCAAAGTGGAGATGGCCAATTCCATAAAGACATGGACACCCGCCGATTATGCCAGCGCCGCTGGACGAAAACTGGGTGGTGCGGCGCCCAATGCCATGGACTTTATGAGTCGACTCGACTCAAATGTCTCGGTAAACACGAGATTCCCACGAATCTACTTTTACTTTGTGTTTATTTAGTTCCTACGGAATTGTTTTCCCCTTTCTAGAGTATCGATTTTAACTGCTGCATGGATAGTAAAAGTGGCTCCTCTGGCATGGTGAAGATTCACAAGCGGGAGCGAAGCTCGCCGACGCAGCCGGAATCCTCCAGTCAGGTGTCAAAGAAGCGATATAAGCTGGTGGAGAACATCAAGGTGGAGCCAAGCAGTTCGCAAGTTAAGGAGGCACCTGCGGAAAGGGCCGATTTTCTCCGAGAGGTGGGATACATTGGAAATTTCTTTCATACTGCTGTTAATTATATACCTTACATTGCAGCTACGCAGTCTGGTCACCCAGGATCAATTCCGCCGCTTTGGCAAGGCTCTGCTGGAGTATAAAGATGGCACCTATGAGAGCTTTCAGGCCCTGATGGTCATACTCCTGGATGTCCTATCCGCGCCCAAAGTGCGCTACATGCTCGTCGGGATGCGGAAGTACCTAAAGAATGAGCACAAGGACGAGTTCGATCAGAAGGTGGGCAAACTTTAACAAAAGTTTTAGGCATTTATATAAAAGAGTTTTTAAGCTAAGTCATCCCAAGGATATCTTTTTTTCAAATATTTTGACCCTGGCTGTAAATTTTTGTTACTATTTAGTGGGGCGTGTATAATTCTACTAAGACTAGTTATAATACCCGATGCTATGCATTAGTGTACATTAATAATATTCGTATTTCTGTATATTAGTATTAAAAATTATACATTAATCATGATATTGTTTATTAATTTGTGGGAAAATATGAGGCCTTATTAAATGCAAATGTAGTTACTCCAAATCGTTTACAAACGAATTTCGCTTTCCGTTTCCCCAATCTGTTTACTTATTTACCGCTCAAGGTGGATTTAAGTCAACAGTTTACCTTTATTGGAAATTTAAAACCACGCTCATCAAAACTTCGATTTCGTTTGCTGATAAGCTGATGAGCTTTAATAAGCTTTCAATCAAATCAAAGGTGAATGGAACAGGGTGCTTAAAACTCTTGAAATCTTACAACTCTTATTTAAATGCAACCTCAATTTGCCTAATTATATGTAGGTACGTATAAATATTTTGTTAAAGTTTAAGCATGTTCTTGTCTTGATTTTTTTAACTTAAACATGAAATTCTTTATTTTTATAAGCTATATATGTATGTATATATGTGTATATGTTTTTCGCATTTATTTTTGAATCCATCGCTTGGGGACATACATTTTAGAGTTGGCAGCTTGCTTGGTAACAAATCTGCGAAACGCAGCCAGCGCAGAACGCATCCAATAAGTTCATTGCCAAACGGGCCGAGACCCTATAATGCACATCCACATGGCCATCGGCTGGCGCAACCGAGTCCGAAAACTGAGACCGAGTGCAACGAGAATGCGGGTCCGAGAGGCTCCGACTTCGGACTTGGGGAGGCACTCGCGTGGCAACAATCGTCCAGGGCGCACGGCACACACGCAGAGCTGCCGGAGGAGATAGCCCATTGCTGTTGGGGCCAGAGTCGTACCTCCGATCCAAGTGCAGGCCCGCAAAAGACCCGTTCCCGATCCATCCGCCTCATTAAATTTCCGCCGCTTTGATTGGGGCACGCAGTAAGTCGATTGCAATTGCCGTAGCCTTTGACTTGCTGCTCGTTTGCTGCTGTTTACTGCTCGCTATTTGCAACAAGTAATAAGGGTGGGTTGGGGGTGGCTGGGTGCTCGGCCCACGCAGCGACCTTGGCCTGGTTTAGGCACTTGCCTTAATTGCATTTTGTCGTCATCGCAGCGCACATGGTGGAGGAGATTGGCTGCCAGAGACAGACGGGCATTGTGGTCGCCATGCCCAGCCAGGTTGCATCGAGTACCGGAACTCCAGCCCCATCCGCCGGCGGCATTCACCACCAGCAACAGCAGCAGCAGCAACAACACCACCAGCAGCAGCAGCAGCAGCAACACCAACAGCAACACCTTCAGCAGCAACAGCAGCACCAGCAGCAGCATCAGCAGCAACACCACCAGCAGCAACAGCAGCAGCAGCATCAACAACTCGCCAGCAACATGAGCCTGCTGACCGTCAAAGGTGGTCGTTACCTTTGGACAGATCGGGAGCTATTGATGCACCTCCAGAACTACACGCCTCTGATCCTTCTCATCGATTTCGTGGAGAAGACCCGAACCAAGCGCTTTTATGAGAGCTCCGAGCGCTATGAGATACTCATGCTGGTCTTCATCATGCGCAAGGGAGCGCCGTTCTGCGAGAACAAGCGCTTTCCAGCGGAGTACTGGGTTAATTTGTCGGTGGGACCAATTGCCGAGGCTTTTGACCGACTGCAGGCAGCCATCGATATACCGGATCCCCAGCTGCCGATCCACATGAGCGTCACGGATTTGACCAGTTGGAAGCAAATGTTCGACCTGGCCATGCTGGATATACGGCGTTTTGCGTACTACACCGATCCCTTGCAGCTGGCCGATGCGGGCGTCTTTAACCGGATCACCTTTGAGCAGCGATTCGGAATGCAATGGCAGGAGTAATGGGAATTGATGCAAGTTAGGCAGAATATATTCACGGGAAACAGCATGTAATCACACCATCAGCACCAACACACTTTCCCACATTGGGATGGATCATGGGAAAGGCTACTATATAAATCTGAATGAAAGCATTTAGTTAAGTATAAATAGAAGGCACTAGAGTAACCGATCCATCCAATCCCACATAGACAGAGTTATTTGTTGCGTTAATGTCCCTGCATAGCGAAATCTACTGTGCCTTCTCCAAAACTTCTGATCCTTCTGCATTCCTTGGCAATCCTTCAACTTCATCTCTCCTTCGACTCCTCAAATGTATCTGTAATACAAGCGACGTAGGACCCAAAATGCTTTAATGGAAATAAACGTTAGTTACTGTTCAAACGCCTATTTATCTTTGTAAAATTGCGATACATTCACAACTCGCATAACGCACTATAAAAATAGAACTATGTACACTATGAAACTACGCCTATGTTCCTAATTCGACTTCAAAGAGATCCTTGGCAGTCCCATTTCCAGGGATCACCCAGTCATCCTGCCTCATGGCTGCCGCTTAGGAACGCGATCCCGGTCAAAGATGCCCAGCAGCTTACCACGAGTCATCTCCTTTGCCTCACGCAGTCCCAGCTGGTAAATTTCATCATGCATTGACTTTATATTCTCGATCAGCTGCTCGGGAGTGAGCTGGGCTAGTTCTGAAAAAACAAAAGTATGTAATGAATATGCCGCAATACATATATATACACAATATATATACATACGATTGATTTTGGCCATGTCCTCCATTGTCAGATTGTTGGCGTAGTCCGTGCTGCGCGTGTAGATCGGCGTGTCGCTCATGGTGAGGAACTCGTCCATTCCGGGAACTGGACCAAAAGAAACGAAAAGTAGGCGTTAAAAATGGCGCCAACTTCTGGGTGCTCACGTTGTCTACACTCACATCGCTCCGGCCATTGGACAGGCGAGGGGCGCAGCGTTTCCATGGAGATAAGCTCGTCCTCCGGCGTTACCGCCTGCTCCTTGCCATCCGGGTTCTTCTCTTCGGCCGATAACCTGCTCCTACTGGCCGCTGAAGCCTTCTCCACTTCCTCGTCCGCTGCTTTCAGAATGGTTTCTACAAGAAAATCTCGTTGTATTACACCTTTCGGGTTGTTTTAATATTCACTCACCTGTGGAATATAAATCCGTAGTTGCCTCTGCGTTGCTCATCGCTGAAAATTTTTAAAAACTCCCAAAACGAATAAAAAGAACACAGAAAGATGCACAAAAAATCCGTGGGCTAATCACTTGCCACCTCGTTAAAAGAAAGCAAAGCGTTGCCATTTTTAACAATGACTATCGAAGACTATCGATTAACCGCCAGGCCAGTGCTATAAAGCACCAGGAAGTATAAAACAACTTATATTTTTGGTAAACAAAGAACTGTTGTTGTTGCTTTTCCTGGTTTTATTTTTAGAATTTAAAAATAAATTGCAAAACAATGAGGAAATTAGCGAGCCTTGGATTCATTTCAAATTGAGAGTGAAGAGCAGGCGTCTTAGCAAAGCAATGGGACCCTCCCGCGACCTCTATCGTGCTCTCTTTTCCGCTCACGGTCGCTTAACGGCGCATAGAGACAACTCTGCGCGAGGTCGCCTACTCTCATTCGCTCTCGCGCGCAAACGGCACTTGGCACACTTTGCACAGTGGCGCCAAAAAGTATGTGCCCGCAAAAAGCACATGTGCTGTGCTGCAGTTGTGCGAAACAAGAAGAGACAGATGTCTAGCCAGTTATTAAATTCAACACTTTTAAAAGTAGGTTGATTTTAAAATCTGAATCTTAGTTTCTTGTTAATACCCAATTGACGCAGTGGCTGGTTAAGCTTTAGATACTTATTGGGGGCGATTGGTCACACTGTTCGCCTGCGCACACTTTTGGTCGCCACTGTGTTACCATGCGCGCTCCCACTTTCTTTCAGTTTTTCAGTCGCTGCTCCGCTCTCACTCGGTCCACAAGCACTCACACGCACACACACATACACCCGCGCTCACCTGTTCCGCCGGCCCGCCACCCCCTCTCTCGACCTTACTGCGACCGCTCCCGTTCCGTTTCGTTATTTTTTTTTTCGTTTCGATTCAGTTGCCGTTTTAACTTCGCCGCGCGAGAAGCGGAATCTTTTGTTAGTCCGCTCGTGGAAAATCGGGAAAATACTGCAGTGCCGCTGCACTGCTGCAACTCGTACCTTTCGCTTCGTTTGGCGCCAAATTTCGAATCGCATATCCGCTGGCGGATTGAATTGCACCAAAGTTGATCTTGCTCCACGTTTGCATCCCACCCACCTACCATCACCCCTCCCCCTGACAGTGCCCCCACGTACGCACAGCCCCCCAAACCCCCATCCCCCCGCTCGACGACTCCCATGGCAGCTAGCAAACTCCATTGCGGCAAGCAATTGACAGCCACACATTCACATTTCGATGCGACATGTGCGAAAATCAGGGCCTTTTACTTTGACCTGGACAACACGTTGATTCCCACCCGAGCCGGCGATTCCAAGGCGATCAGAAAGGTGAGCTATGTTAACCAAGCCAAACGGAAACAGCCTCCCTGTGTCTCTGTCTCCCCACCTGCCCCAATCCGTTGGCGTTTCTTCCGTTTCTTTTCCAGAGGGGTGAAAGTGCGCAGCAGGCGGGCGGAGCAGCTAGAAAATTTTCCACTGCAGCCCGCCCGTTGTTACGTAGTCGAAAAACCCGGACGCTCGGCTGATAGCACGCGCCCGAAATTCGATTGTTTATTTGCGTTCCGTACCGATTTCCTTTCCCTTCCCTTCCCTTCCTTTTACATCCCCCAACCCCAACGCCTCCCCACCCAAAAGAAAAACTCTGAGTGCACTCGACAAGGTCTTAACTTAAATATAACCACGGGTACATGCACTCTAGAAGGCTGTCAGCGCGATAAAACCAACAAAGAACCAGCATTACGTTGGAAATTGGGAATCTTGGGTTTTTCGAAATGCCCAAAGGCACTTTACAGGATCTTATCATAGGCGCATTATCATTATACGTGCACTCCAGGCGGTTAACGATTGCAAAAAAGTCGTAAATCGGGGAACTTGGGTTCAACAAAAGTTAAAAGGAGCGTCTTTAAAGGATCACCATGCCATAATTAAAGGATAAATGCTTAAACTTATCCGGCCAACTGTTAGTTTATGAAATCAATGGTTTCTTTTGAAATATAAACTGCCGACTACAATTGAATGGCACACCGAGAAGCTAAAGGTTAAGTGATGATAATAGGTAGCACTTCACAATAGGTACATACATATAAGAACATTCAGAGGTCATTGACATCATTTATTACAGAGATCCTTTCTGTAGTTGAGTCTATTTGCGTCTGTCTTGAAAGGTTAAACTTTATTTTAGCAATCTTATCTTATTTCCACTTTCCCTTCAAGAGAGAAAGGTATTCTTGAAAATGTGTTCTATGTCACGTACATTTACTTATTTTTTGCATTCCAGATTATATCGTTATCTATTAAACTGCGCCAATTTAGATAGTTAACTTCATTATCACGTTCACGTTTCAATATGCCATGTTTGAAGGCCTTTAATAAGACAGTTCAGTTTCTTTATTCAGTTGCTTTCAATTGTTAGCGGGCGGAGCCACACCCATTTATATTTCGGAACTCATGTTCATAGTAGTATTTATGTATATGTGGCAATTCGCAGGGACTCCAACTTGATTTTTACTATTGAAATGACTTTTATTATATTAGATCGGGTCGTTAAGCCGGAAAATAGATAACCAATGGAAATTTTCAAGCTATCATTGCAACCATAACATATAGTATACATATATACATATAATATTACTCATGCGACATGTGTGCCGGCGGCAATTGCAGTTTGATGATCAATTCCCAGATAGTACGACGATGCTATAACGATTACGGCATTACGTTCGATTAATCAATTGGCTTAGATTTGATCGAATGATTGGGTTTGACAATCTGACGCTTAATTGAGAACTTTATGGACGTAATAGTTTTGATTGCAGATTGTAGACATAGGTTTTTAATTGCTTTTATTAATCTCAACTTCACGTTAGCCAAAGTTTTGACTTTGTTTTAACAGTTCTTACAGCGTGAGAGTTCTTAACTTATCACGTCGTTAATTCGTCATGGCGTATTTATAGTTTTATCGCTACTAAGGTTTTTATGACATTATCATATCAACCAAACACACGGGTTAAGCTTATTTATATATATATATTTTAAAATTTATGTAACGTAATCACACAAATTGCCACAATTACCCATTTCGTTCTCAGCTCGCGGATGTTCTAGAGAGTCAGTACCAGTTCAGCAAAGATGATGCCACTCAGGCCACCCAAAACTTTCTAAAGGCCTTCCGCCGTTGTCCGGACAACTCGCAAACATCGCTGGACTCGTGGCGCACTCACCTGTGGCGCGAATCCCTTCCAGCTCGCCACAAGCACCTGGCGGAGCAGATCTATCCCAAGTGGCTGAAGCTGCGGTATCGCTACCTAGCCGTGCCCGCTGATTATGTCCAGCTGCTGCTGCGAATGCGCCAGGCGGGCTACGCCCTGGCCCTCATCACCAACGGACCGTCGAACGCCCAGTGGGAGAAGGTGGCCGAGCTGAATGTGCGCGGCTACTTCGACTGCGTGCTGGTCTCATCGGATCTGCCATGGGAGAAACCGCATCCGGAGATCTTCTATGCCGCCTGCAACTTTCTCAATGTCAAGCCGCAGGAGTGCGTCATGATCGGCGACAAACTGGAGACCGACATTAAGGTGGGTCTGGGCTATTCACAAATGTACTCGCAACCAACTGACCAATCTCTCTTTTAGGGCGGTCACTTGGCCCAGCTGGGTCTCACCTTCTGGACGCCACTGAGCAATAGCAGCTCGGCAGCACAATCCCTGCTGGATGTGGAGTACAAGCCGCACGTTAAGTTGGGCAGCCTGCTGGAGATGTACAAGTACTTTCCGCGCCTCAACGCCGTCGCCCTGCCGGAGACGCCGTCGACCTCCAGAAGACGTGGCAGCCACATGAGTCCCACTGGCCAGGGCTCCGGCAGCGGTAGCAGCTCCAGCGCCAGTTGCGTGCCGGGTGCTGGCCATGGATACCATCACCACCACCAGCACCAGCAGCTGCAGCAGCATCATCATCATCAGAGGCAGTGGCTCTATCGACGAGGCGTTTCACTTCCAGCCATGGATTGCTCCAATAGCGAGGCGGAGAACAGCTGCGACAGTTTTCTGTAGGCAGAGCAGAGGACCTAGGGGATCTAGGTGATCGAGAGGATCTATACGGATCGATACGGATCGAGAGATTGTTGAAAAATGTACCTTCAGTTTACAAAACTATAGCTAAAGAGGATTGAGGATCGTAGAACGGGTGTAATATTCACGGATGGACGATGGACGATGGAGAGCCAGGAGAATTGGAAACGAATGCAGGAATTTAAAGTTCAACTATTAGCGGGAGGAGCCCGGAAGCACGGTGAATCTCGATATCTGCCATTAGACTAAAATTAAGGCTAGCAAACAGCATCGGAGCACACAAACAAACTACAGCAAACAAGTACATGGAACAAACGAAACAAATAGAAAAACAAATGAGGAGGACAGGAACCAAAGCATTGCTTTGAAAGCAACCAAATGTATTTTTCTAAGCGAATTTTCTGTCACATATTTTGTAAATTGATATAACACGCAACTGAAAGTACGTCAAGGTAAACGTAAAACGCGACAAAGAAAAAAAAATAAGAAAAAAGTAAAAACGATACAGTAAAGCAGAAAAAAACCTCAACACGAACCTCTTTCAGACTCTGATGAATGATGATGAAAAACAAAAAAAAAAAAACAAAATGCAAAATACAAAAGAAACGACACGAATAACCGAATCACCCACAAATCTGTAGTTATGGTGTTATGGCGATGATGGATGTACGTGAACGTTAACTATTGTCTTAGTCGTAGCCTTTAGTCGGGTATTGTAATCGCGGCCTCTCGAAGCTGTGGGCCCACACTGTTGGCAAATTGTTATTTGCAACCACCACCACCTCCTCCCCATTTACCCACCACACTCCACCCCGCCCTATGCCACGCCCCAGACCCGCCCACAAGCCCCAGGTTGTTCAGCACCCACGCGAAAAGCATCGTTGATGATATATGTAGATGGCTCATATGCCGGAGCACTGTTGATCATTGGAAATGGAAAATAAATGACACCGCAAAACGCAAAACTCCTAGTTTCTTTAATCCGTGGGATTACCATACCTTGTGCCCTCTGAACTGGGATAACTGGGATTATAGTGGATCAAGCTGAGAGTTTTGCCCTCCAGCCCACAGAAGTTGCAACTTGTTGGCATCTCTTTCTAAAGCGTGTAGTTATCCAGTTGGAGTTGAAATGAAAGCAATGTTTGGATTTCATCATAGTAAAATAAGCTTGATTTGTTTTTATTTATTTGTGGGGATCTTGTTGTTTATGGACTACAAATACGCTATACGGTAAAATGGTATATCGCTTGCAGAATCAGCAAATAAAAGTTATAACCAACATTGAATCTTTCGCAGATTAATGCTAACGTCAACTGGCTGTATAATTGTTTCTTCACACATATACCATACATACATATACACACGGTTATACATATACATATATAATTATAATCAAAGTCACGTACACGTAAAAAAAATAGTTCGGTTACAAATGACACGTTTTGAAAAAAAGTTTTATCGAAAAACGAAACACTTTCACGCGATACCGAGGCATTTTGAATATTCGGCTGGCTAGCTAGGCTTGCACTTGGCTTTACTTAAGTTTGTTATTTACGCATTACGCTTTTAGTTTCTTTTACAAAAGAGCACTTTTCAGACTACAAAATACCCTAAGAACCCGTTTACTGAAAATGGATTATACATAGATAATGGACATAAAATGAATAAGAAAACGTAACGTAATATAACATGGAGTAGTTGTAGTTGTAGTTGTAGTTCTTTTGCAGAGGTTGTTATTATCGTAGTAGTTAATAGCAGGTGCTGCCGTCGTCGTAGTATAGTAGTATTTATCGTTCTTGTAAAGCATTGTACAACATTGTTATCCGCTTAAGTGTTAATCCGATGGTTCACCCATCCTACGTCCTACGCCCATCTCACTCCCGGATTGGCCGTGTTAGTCGCTCTGGCTGCCTCGTCGTTTAGTTGCGCGTCGCATTGGCCGCATATATCTCCATCTCCTCGATCTTTTTCCTGCGCTTCGTCAGCAGCGGATTGTTCGACTTGTCCAGCGCCTTGATTTGCATCTGAGGAATAAAAAAGGCCAATTAACAATTTATTTTTCAGAGTATCAAACTAATCAAAGCATTCCCGTTAGTTCTTATAATTAGTGACTTGGCAGTTCACGACTGGAACAAAACAGGGCTAAGAGGCAGTCTACTTGCTAATTGCTTAAGCATATTAAAATTGAAATTTATTTTCCCATTGTATAAACAAAACACTGCACACAATATATGGTGAAAAGCAAATGCGTAATGTTATATAATAGAATGGAAAAATTCAGACTCGCATCGAGATTTATCCTGCAGACAAAACAATGGCAAGATACATTGGCCTACATTGTCATGTTAGCCATGCGGATGACCCACCTGATCGTAATCCACGCGCATAGTGGCCAGCGAGCGCATCATCTCCTCCTGCACCTCCGGCCAGGTTTCCTCGCTCTCCTTCAGCATGCGACCCGTGCAGAGCGGTGTCTGTGGTACGGCATTGTACTGGGCAATCCAGTTGTTGCGAATGACGTCCTGGATGCGCAGACGCTTGCTGGGATCCACGTTCAGCATGCCCTTGATCAGGTCCTTTGCCGCTGGGCTCACATTCGTCCACTCCGGATCGGGAAAGTCATACTGGCCGGTGCGAATGCGCTTCTTCATGCCGGGCGAAATGGCCAGGCCATGGTTGCTGTAGAACGGCGGGAATCCGCACATTATGATGTACATCACCACGCCCAGCGACCAGATGTCGCAGCTCTTGTCGTACTTCTCCGGGCCCAGGACTTCAGGAGCTGCAAAATGAACATTATCATTAAAATGGCAAGGGAACTACGCAGAAGTAACAAATACTTATTTAGCAGTGGAATGAGAACTAAATCCCCCGATATATTCGCAACCTTACTTTCCGTTTTATTGCAAATTAAGTCGGTCGCACTTTTGCAACGAGATTGAGAACAAGGCTGAATTGATTTATAGAAATTATAGAGAAAGTTCACTCAATAAGTTATGTGAGACGGGTGCAAGTAAAAAACCTCTGGTAAGCTACCTAAAAACTCATTTTACTATCAGCTGTGTGGTGTATAATTAAGTCAATAATTCAAATGCCCGTCATGCAGTTTCCGGCCCCAAAATGCCATGCCATAGTTTAGCGTAGGTAAACAGCGGATTTTAACAATTATAGAGAAATTTTTTGTTAACTAGCAACTAGCTGATGATGACAATTCCTTCGAAAGGCACTAACCCACGTAATAAGGAGTGTAGCAGGGCGTCTGCAGCTTGTCATTGCTGAATGTCTCCTTGGCGAAGCCAAAGTCCGTCAGTTTTAGGATCGCATTCGGTTGAGAGGTGGTGTACAGCAAGTTCTCCGGCTTGAGATCGCGGTGTGCAATGTCGCGACTGTGCAGATAGTCTACCGCCGAGCAGATCTCGTGCATTATCTGGGCCGCCTCCCGTTCCGTGAAGGCGCCATCGGCCTTGTCCTGGATCCTCTGGAAGAGTTCGCCGCCCTCCATGCACTCCATGACCACCAGAAGGCACTTCCTGCCGCTATAGGTGTTCTCGTAGACATCGATAATGTTCACAATGTGCCGGCATCCGCTGAGTCGCCAATGCAGATCTACCTCGCGACGCGCCTTCTCATTGTCCAGCAGCACCTTGAGGGCATAGTTCTGTTTGGTGCGGCGGTGGGTGCACTGCACCACCTTTCCATTGATCCCCAGGCCCAGTACCGTGTCCGAGATCTCGTACTCGTCCACCAGAGGTGTGGTCTTCGGTTGCCGTTGGTTTTGCAGCGAAAGCATTCTGGAATCGGCTGATCTCTAACTGAAAAAATAGGGGGATATATATATATAGTCAGTTAAGTTTGATGATCAGGCGTCTGAATTGTATGCATTTAAATCATTTTAAAGTCTTGTTTTAATACTAAATAATACAATTATAATTCCATGCCTAACTAACTTTGTACTTGTGCAATTAAACAAAGTCTTAAATAATTAATTTATTTCGAGGCGCTTCTTTTCATTTTAATGGCGAATGGCAAGCCAATTTTGGTTAACAATTTATGGGCAACTTATTTGCTTAACGATTTACGCGTTCATTGAGGGTCGGGCCTCTTGGGGAACAATAAATTATATTTAATTATTATCTTTCGTAAAACCCATTGTTGCTATAAATGTAAAGTTCAGTTAAGATGGGTGTATATCAATTGGGCCTTTTAATTACGTGCTATATAGTCTGCCGTGGGAATTATAAGGGGATTCCCGCACTACTTTTCCACTGCTTCTTTAGAAAGTAAATCCCTGGATAACAATAATAAAACTAATTAGGCGGAAGTACATCGAGAAAAATGTGTTTATTTGTTGATTTAATTAACTGGTTGGATCGAGAAATATAGTAAAGATCTATATGGAGTGTATATTGTTCTTCGGCGTGTACGAAGCGAGAATAAGAAGTGCGCTATTCAGTTCTCCAGCCTTAAATACAGAATATGGAGATCCGAGAACCTCGAAGAGCTTCGATCTCGACTCGATTCAAATTGCATGCAAATGAACTTACAGAAAGGCAGAAAAAACAAATATCAAAAAAAAATCTGGGGGCGGAGGAAGTGGGGTGGGGTGGCTAGTTAAGCCCACAGTCGCTGCATATTTTCGTGGTTTCTTTTTCTTTCTGTTTTTCCGGGGAAAAAACGTTATACAATGTTTTTTTTTTTTTTATAACGGGGAAAACAGGAAAACGATGGTAATTGCATATGTTGGACGCGTTATCGGTAATCGCTAATATCGATACACGGCTGTGGGCTAAGTGCATTTGTGTGCGTGCCGCACTGCTGATGAAATAATTGGTACATTCGGTTTTTGTTTATTTCGAGCACATTACGCATTGGCGGAGAATAAAACTACTGTTTTTTTAGCTTCCCGTAAAATTGGTTAATTAACGCGTTGGTTTATTTTACTGTCCACATGCACACACACCGCACTCACACCGAGAAGCCCGCGCACGCACACAGACACACACTGTCGAACGTCCATACAAATGCAAACAATGCGTCATGTTTTCCCACTGTTTAACTAGTATTTCCTAGCTTTCTGGTTTTCACTGTACACGCCAGTACGTTTTTTTTATCTTGTTATCGCTTTTCGATCGTTTTCAGGTGGCCCAGATTTTTCCTGGCCACGCGCAGCGATTTTATCTTATCCGCCCGGATATATATCCCGCATTATCACCTGCTGTTCAGCTGATCGTATTTACCTTTCGGATATTTATTTTAGCGTGCTATGTAACGGAACGAAAAAAAAAGAACAACTACACAACCAGGGAATTTATTTGTAAATGCTTCGCGGTGTGACCAGGCGGCACTGAATGGAAAATACTATACTATAATTCCACTGCAATGCACAAATCTTAGTATGCCAGTCATAAGGCTTGTTCGATATTTAAAAATCGATTAGATTGATCGAGTGCACAATAACGGTAAGGTTTTGTATTCGATCTTACTCAAATAGAGTTTTCCAATTGGAACATTGGAACCTTTCAGTAATTGGAAGACTGAGAGCATCGTATTTTGTTAACAAAGTGATATTTGCGGAACAGTTATGCCAGAAAGACGCAACTTATTGTAACGTAAAACATAAGATATAAAAACGTATTTTATTACTCCCATGACTATCGAATACTTTCACGAGCTATCAAGCCAGGCGCCTATCGCCGTTCGCCCATCTCTACTACCCACTGTCTACAAAGTGGTGTGGGGTGTGGGTACTGCAAAAAGTGGTTTAAATGTTGTTGCCACGGCCAAACTGACGATGCGCCGCGTCCGCTGAGCCTCGTGTCCGCACCCGTGAGATCCGTGATCCCCAGGTCCGAGCTCTGGGCACCCGGAAAACACAACGAGCACAGATTCCGACTGTTTTCGGTTTCGTTTTCAGTTGGTTTGCATAGGCAGACCAGGCAAACAAACAAACAAACACATAGAAGCATCGGGCTTATACTATACCAACGCGAAAATAGGATAAACGGAAGGCGGAGAAGTAGATAGACATCCTCTCGTTCCCTCTGATTGCGAATCAGTTCAGTTCAGCGCGCCATGTCGCAGGTGCTCAGCCCCCACAAACAAGGCGTGGCGGAGGCGGACGGGCTGGACTACACCAACAGCAGCTCAATCATCGAGTTCCTGGCCAAGGAGCAGGACTGCGGCGGAATACTGACCGATCCGGACCCGGAGTCCATATTCCAGGAGGTTAGCCGCCTGTCCGACAGCACGGACATGCGATCCGTGGATGAACTGCTGCAGGAAGCGGAGCGTCTGATCCAACAGCAGTTGCGTCTCGGCGGTATGGCCCCGGAAATGGATGGTTCCGGGCCTCTTGTTCCGCCCAAATCCCTCGTCGGAGAAGCTTCCACCTGTGGTGATGGCTCCTCCTCATCCCCGCAATCCTCGCCGCACAGCAGCATACGGCTGAATACACGCTATACCCATCGCATCGAGCATTTGCCCGCTCCCTTGCCGCCAAAAACCGTCGTAGTCAATGGCAGGAACAGGCCCAGATCCGGTTCCAAATCGTCGGCCTCGCCCACATCCGTGCAGACGCCGCTTGAGAGCAGCAATGGCTGTGGATTTGCCGCCTTCGTGGATAACCTGCCATCGGAGTCGGTCATTTCCGAGGAGTCCACGCCCAAGGACATGGACATGGAGAACCATACGGCGGCCTTGGCGCAGCTACAACTCCAGCTCCAGGATAATACCGATGACGACGAGGATACGGTGAGTTCCAAAGTTAGCTTTTGCAGTTTTATTTCCCAACCATTCTTATTGGTTTGCTTTTGGTCAAGTGCTCTATCTCAGGGAAGTGTAGTGCTTAACATAGTTGAATAAGCTGCTACTGTCTGATTATTTGTTTACTCCGCTCAAATAAATTCTCAATCGTTGTGTAGTAATAAATAGCGTAGATTCGTTTATTGTCCGCCGTACAGGATTCAAAGGATACAGCAGCCCACCCAAAACACACACACTCGCACTCAGTCACCAAATCAGGCATTCAAACCAACATAAATAATCCTTCACGCACACATAGAGATTACACATTACACTAGGTGGGGGTGGGGGGGTGTAAAAAAAAGCGATATAGTTTACCAATTACACCGAGCTTCGGCGGCGAAGATTGGGCGGCATTTAAGCAGCTGAACTGGGGCCAATAGCCTGCGCCACCGTCTCCACCACTGTCCAGCCCTCGAGAGCTGTGTCCTTGATGAAGCGCGGCGGCAGGACAAATCCGTAGGCTCCACGGTCCCTCAGCTCGATGGTGTACACATATTTGACACCCAGCGCGGCACGGCTCCAGTCATCGGATCCACCGCCTGCGATACCCAAAACTTCATGGGTTACTGCTGCCCTGTACGACGTGCCCGTCTTCTGGAGGATTCGCTCCGCAGCCAAACTGCTCACACGCTGCAGAACACTGGCATCCTTGACCTTGACGGCCTTGTAGGCCCACGGATAAACAATCATCTGTCCGTAGCTGTGGAAGGTCAAATACGATTCCAGATTGTACTTTCTCTTGGCCAAAAACTCGGCCACCGCACGCGTTTCCCGCTCCGAAGCTGGCGAGGATCCGCGGTACGTGTCACTGCAGGGATTCGTCGACGAACCATAGCCATTCCAGCCGATGTCGAAGTTCCGATTGAGATCCACACCGCTGCACTGGGCGCGACGCGACGGTGAGCGATTCTTGCGCCACAGACGATTCGTGGTCCGACTGTATTCATAGCCATCGGGATTCATCACCGGCATTATGTACCAGGTGAGGCCGCGAATGTGCGCCGGCTGGTTCTCCCAGTCGGACATCAGCTGGTACAGGATGAAGGTCACCGTCGCGGGGCTGATCCATTCGCGGGCGTGGATGCCGCCGTCGATCCACACCTTCTTGTTCTCGCGGGGATTCTCCGAGATTCTGCGGCGATATATCAAGATTTGCGTTGGATTATTAGGAAGGAGATCAAGTTACGCTAGACGATGGACAATGCCACGGTGCCTAAAAGTAGGCAACCTATTTTGGTAACCGCTGAGAAGTATATGAAATGATTGCATACTTCTGGGCCTTTCGACACCGCAGCTTATGGCACTCTTAAAATTTATAAGAAATATAATCATATAAGCTTATACTGGCACCCCCACCTGAGCACTTTCAGATCGCGACCCTCGGCCGTTTGGCCAATGGTGTATAGTCGCACGATGTTGGGGAACTTGCTGCGGATCTCGCGCATGAAGCTATAGATGGTCTCCAGATCGTGGTAGTCCTTCCAGTGCATGCCGCTCCTGGCGGCCTTCTCTGTGGGTTGAAAACCGTAAACATTCAATAAGATTCCATTCGATAAGATGCTCTTGTAGCACTCCACTTACTTGTTCTGCTTCCGAGAGTGAACGAACTTGACTGAATGCCTTCGAGCAGCTCCTCATCGATCATGGATTGAATGTTGTGGGACAGAATCTGGGGATCCAGGCGATGGGCGGATAGGAAGCTGCGAGCGGCCTTCAGTTGATCCCTGGCAATGGAGATGTCCAGGAACTTGGAGTTCTCCTTCCAGATATTGCCGCCGAACTTCTGCTCCAGCATTTGGCCCACGGGCACACGTTGTTGCATCGCCTCCGAGATGTTGTAGATCCTCCAAAGCTGCGCCTCATCGTATCTTTGGGGTATCTCATTGGCATCCAGCTGGGTGAGATTGGAGGGCAGCTCGTTGGCCGAGCTGGCTGCTGCAGCTGCCACAAGGAGCAGCATCAGCAGTTGAGTTTTTTGCGTCATTTTCGCTTTGTTGCTATCAGCAGGTTGACCTGGAAAAGTGATTCGGTCGGTGGTAATCAGTAAACAGCGAAAAGCCATCAGCACAATGTTATCACGCGTAAAAAGCAGTTTCATTAATTAACTTCTGATCAGTGCTAAAGGAGAAACTGGCCTTGGTAACCAACCCACAGTTATTGGTCAAACATTAGTTAGCATCTAACGTGGCTTTAATAGGATGAATACAATGTGTGTCACGATTTTCATATTGTTATTTATGGCATCTATTAAGCCGCTAGTTGCTACCAACAAATGGTAATGTCCATTGCCAGTTGATTGCTAAACTCTAAAGGTTAAAATAGTACACGCTTGTTTGGTTTGCAATAAAATCACGCTATTTATGACCAAAGTGCTTGCCTTTTTCGAGTCACCCGCAGTTGGGGAATAAACAAACCAGTGCCAGTGTTAACTTAGTTTCACTATTATGAATAGAATTTCAATCTAACCTTCTCGCCCATCGATACGCTGGGCGAATGAAATGAAAATAATCATATGTACCTTCAACCAAATCGTTCATGTACCGAGAACTAAATAACAAACGAAACTATGTGCACACTGGGTGCAAACTCCAACTGGTATCGGTGAAAATAATTGTTACAGCAAAAGTTCCTCTAATTACCGGCACACAAAAATAGAACAAAAAAATGTTTCCGTTTTCATTGTTGGTGGTTTTGGGTTATCTAGATGTGTGAATTACACGTAACCCTGTTTTTTGTGTGTGCGCTTGTCATTGCCAATGAAGTAATTAAAATTAGTAGATAGCGTTAATGGTTTTGCAATCTTTTCCATGGAAACACACGTGAGTTTCAGGATCTTTTTGTGCCAAACAGAAATGAATCTAAATGATTTTAAAGGCAAAATGGTAAAATTAATAGTTAATAGCTAATGCTAACGAGATACTTATCAAGGCAACCCAAGTGTTCGAAAACATTTGTATTTCTGTACGTGCATTTGATTTCTAGTATACAACTCAATCACTCAACCAATTTGCATTGTTTTACGGATTCTGATGGCATCGAGCGATCGATCGATTGATCGTTTTGATCGCTTGGATCGTTTGTTGCATTTGAATCGTATGAATCGTTCGATCTGTGAATTCCCTCAGTTCTGAGAAGTTCCGGGGTTTATTGCCTTATTGACTCAATCAGAGTTTCGTGTTTACGTTTCCACTGTTTTGTATGCACAATGATGGATGAGATGGATGGATGTTTCACCTGCGTCTTGGTCACTGGACCCTAAGAACTAGATTATGGGCTTGGGCCTAGAAACTTTTCCTGGTCGTCTTACCGATTTCGAAACGCCGTGTTTAACGCTTCTGTGCTAATTTCCCTGGCCCGTTTTTATTTCTTTTTTTTTTTGAGTTTTTGTAGTTTTTGTTTTCATTTCGGTTTTTTTTTTATGAATGCGTATTTGTATTTTCGTGTTTATTTTCTTTTTATTGCCAGGCAGAAAGTGGCACTTGAATGTTGGGAGGGAGGTGGTCGTCTCCGTTTCTCTGTGTCTCCAAGTCTCTTAGTCTCCGAACCCCGAGAACTGGTTCTCGGATCTCAGATCTCAGATGTCCGATCTCGGGAGTCGAATGTGGAGTACACAGTACAAACACAGTTTCGGATTGGGTTTCGCTTTGTTTCGGTTTCATTTCGCTGCTGTTCACCTCGACCTTCGTGCCCCCCGGTTCTCCTTCCATTAAGTTGTGCGTTTATGCTTGCACTTCATTCCGAAAAGTAAACAGTTTAAGAATCAGATCTTAGATTCAGAGTCTGAATCTGAATACTTCTGTTGAAGTTATAAATATATAAATATATAAAGCCCTATAAGCATCATATAATCGCATCTTTGTTAATATAAACTTCTGTCTGAAATTAAATATATCATTTACATTCAATCATCAAGAGATCGGAAATTATGGAAATTATGAACTATAAAAAATGCATTAGGTTGTTACTAATTGCCTCTTAATTCGTTAACAAAGAGGCGTATAAAAAAGTATATTTCGCGTGAAATTTCTCGCATTTTAGCACTTTCGACGAATGCGAAAGACGGCAACATTTTAAGTTCCTCCGCTGATTGGCCAAATAATTAAAATTCAAAACCTGTTTTGAAACGACGCCGGTGCATTTTGCACTTCCTTGTTCGTTGTAACAGCTTTATTTTTTTTTTTTTAAAGCCTTTCTTTATTCATAATTATTTTCTGAAGTCCTGCATTCTTTGTCAATCTTCAACCCATTCATTTGCAATTCCCCCCTAAATTTTACACAGTCATCCTGCAGTCTGCAGTCTTTTTACGTCTTTTCTTACAGTCTGGCATCCCTGATGTTTTGCAATTCTTTCGGCCGTTTGTAAGAATCACCCCTTTTCTTCGGAAGTCCTCCCTTTTACCTCCACTCCCTTCTCCTCTGAAGCTTTGCACTTCACTTTCTTCCGAATTCTCCTCCACTTCATTTCGTTTGCGTTCTTGCCTTCTTTTTTCCACTTTTGACAAATTAGTTTAGTTTATAGCATTTTCGTTGCGTCTTTCACTTTTTTTTTATATTTTTTTTACTTTGTTTTTGCCTATTCCACTTACGGTTTTTTTTTGATTGCGATTGCTGCGCCTGTTCTTCTTCTTCCTCCAGTTGCCGGCTCTTCGGAAGAGAGTGCACTTTGCGAATATGTGTGTTTTTGTGTGTGTGTGCGCGTGTGTGGGAGAGAGTGTGTCGCTGGGCGAGCTGCAAACTTCGACTAAATGCTGATTGTATGCGCTTCAATTTTATATTGCCGCTCTGTCGGCGCAAGGGAGCCGTTATTCAAAAAAAAAACAAAATTATTTTAAATTTAAAAAATAATAAAAAAAAACGAACACAACAAACGAAACCGAGAATTACAAAACAACAACAGCACCAAAGCCCAAGAGTGTTGTAAATGTTTGCGCTGACCGACGACCGATCTTTAAAGCGATCGTCGCGTAAATGGAAATTGGAAATGGAAACGACAGCGACGCCGGCAGCAAGGCGGCAGCGCAGCTGCAGAGTCGGCGGCAGAGAGCGATGAGGAAGAGTGCCAGAGGGAGAGGGAGCGGGAGCGGGAGAGGGAGCGGGAGAGGTGGAGGAGATCCCCCAGTGCACCACGCACACGCGCTGTCTCTTTCTCTGGCATCTGCATCCCACCATCTCGTGACGTTGGTTTCGGGAGGGGGAGAGGGCGCGAGAGGGAGAGATGGATGGAGAGGGATGGCCCACGCCCACGCCAGCAGCTGTCTCTCTTGCACCCGCGACATTGACACTTTGACTCAGTCACACACATTGAGTTGCACTCGCATGCATTTAACGGTGCATTTCGCACCGGGGACTGTCCACTTGCTGAACATGTCAACTGAACAATGTAAACGGACTCAAATGCATCATTAGTCACGGCTTCAGTTTGAAAAAACCTTTTTTGTTATCCGTAATTTTCTGGAAAATAATGGCCAAGTTGTATTGTTTTTTTTGGAATATCCTACTATACCATTTCCGGTGTTTAAAGATATTCTTTACTGTTCAGTGGTGCTGGTCATGAATCACTGGGGATCAAAGTCGAACAAATTCTTTTGCTGTAACCTGGTATTTCCAAAGATTATATAAATCCCAGTCTTAATCAACTATTTAATTATTAATTAAAATGTTGTAATCTAGCCATAAATTTTTACAAGCGTCTTAAACGTTTTTAATTCATTGCAAGTGGTGGAAATACCCCGTGCATAAAAAGGTAGCGAAGGTGCAAAGTTGTATATCTCGACATTTGAGGCAATCTAATATTCAATCAATCTATCATCATAACCAATAATGATGATTGCTCGTTATGAAACGTCGATCGCATGTAATGGAAATGATAATAAAATGAAAATTCACACTCGACAAGCAAGTTCAAGATATATTGTATATATATGTATATATACATACATATATGTATACACATATTCCCATCTCTTTTTGACTGCAGCTGATTTTTGAACACAAGTGCGATTGTAAATTGCATATTCAATTGTATCACTAACTCAAAATCACCCGCGTGTGTGTGTAAGTGTGTGACGGGGCGATTTTGACCCACTTGGCGAGTTTTACTTTCTTTTGCCTTTGATCAGCTGCCCCGCCCACCTCCGCCCCGCCGCCCACAAATGTTTTTTTTTCGCCGCCAGGCATTATTTATTTTTGATTTGTTTCTGGCTTTTTTCCGGTGTTTCGCTTCATTTTTTTTTATTTCACCTTTTTGTGGTGCCCAGATTTTCACTTTTAACCCTTTTTTCGAGAGTGCGGCCACAATGGTTGGTTTTTTTTTTTTTGGGGCACCTTTCTTGTTTGCTGTCGGTTGATTGTACAGTAAATGCTGGATACACGAAAAGAAATTCGTATATTATCAAAATACCCATCTTATATCCTATTCTTTTGGTGTGAAAACTGCTTGCCGTTCTCTTCTTAGTTTCAGGCCAGGGTCTTTTGTTAATTTTTTCCATACATACATATGACATGTTAATAACAATATAGTTTCGGTTTATTTTCCTTATCGCTCAAATCACTTTCTTCGATAGCTGGCAGCTTTGACTTTGACTTTGGCGTCGGGCGGCGATGGCCGCGGGCCTTTCGCTTAATTTCTATATGCATGCACAAAATAAATCCAATCAAATATGCAACAACAAACAACAAGAAGCAACGAGCAGCAAAAAACAAAAACAACAAAAAATAATAATAAATAAAAAATAAATAAGGCGGCCACGGCTGAAAAACAAAACGTCGTAAGCGATGTGGTTCGAGCTTACTGGTTTATGAAACGCGATTGAAAGTGAAAGTTGGCGCCCTCTCTCTCTCGCGCTAGCGCTCTCTTTCGCTCTCTATTGCCGCCCCCCTCACTCCCAGCTTTCTTTTCCTTTCTTCACTTCACTTTATTCTTGTTGACCAAATTCGCCCCTTGTTTTTTTGATAACTTTACATAAGATCGTTAATGAATAATGGCTTTTACGATATGCGCGATTGCGAAATCTATAATCGAAATTGGCAGCGAATCCAAAACGTGGCCTAAAAGTTTACTGCTTTTTCTCTCTCTGTTGCCACCTTCCAATCCCCCCAAAACAAGGCCCAAAGAGACTCCACAAAGAAAAGGCCCACTCTCTCCGGAGAATTCGATTTTTAGACCGCTTTCTACGCGCGAGCTTTTCCCGACCACTTCAGCCTGAAAGTATGCAGCTGACACAAAATAAATTCAAATTTTTATGGTAAAGGAAATTAGCTAAGAAACTACTATTTATATTCACTAATTTTCCAAATAAATATGTACGAGTTCAATTAAGATCCTGATGCTTTAGGCACTTTTGATCCAGCTTGATCCAACCTGTAGATTAGATTAGATAGTTGAATGTCGCTCCACCCGTTTCCTTTACTCCAATTGCTGAGCAATGGTGCGCAGAAACTCGAAGACCTCCTCGCCGGACTCCACGATGTAGTGCGGCGGCAGCAGGTAGCCATAGCGTCCCTGATCCTTGAGGAACATGTTGAACACCAACTGCGGTTCAATGCGATCCTGCACCCAATCGGCCGAGTTGCCCGGGCGCGCCAACTTCTGGCGATAGCTGGTGCCCGAAGTGTACTCCGCCTGGTTGAGTCGTCGCAGTGCGAGCACTGCCCTCCTTGCTGTCTGCTTGAGATCCCGCTGATTCTCCGTCACGTAGTCCGCATCGCCCCAGGGATACGTGATGGCCTGCCCGTACCCGCCCAGGGACACATAGGCACCCAAATACTCGCGCATTCCGGAGAGGAAACTGCGCACAGCACGACTCTCCGGCTCGGAAAAGCTCTGCGCTCCACGATAGAGATTCTTGCAGGGATTGCTCGTCGATCCGGTGCCATCCCAACCGTAGTCAAAGTTTCGGTCCAAATGAACGCCATAGCAACCACTGGCAGTGTCGTAGCCACGGTTCTTCGTCCACAGGCGATCCGTGTGGCGGGAGTACTGGTAGCCATCGGGATTTGCCAGTGGCAGGAAGTACCAATCGATGCGGCGCATCGCCCTCTCCGCCCTGCTCTGCCTCTGACCCCCACCCTTCGGCCTGCCCCAGAGATGGGTCAGCTTGGATATGGCGTAGGTGAGGGCGGCAGGACTCAACCAATCCCTGGCCTGCAGGCCAGCATCCACGAACACCGCCCAGTTATCGGGATTCCCATTGGAGACCCTGAAAAAGTCATACTCTTCATACTTTTCCAAGTGATCTGATGGCAAACTCACCTGATGACCTCCAGTGGTCGCTTGTTGCGCGTGACCCCAATCTGGATGAGTTCCACATTTTCCTCGTAGGTCTCGAGCAGCGTCTGCAGGAACTGCTTGATGTCCGCCTGATCGTGGTAACGCCGCCAGTTCATCGTTGAACCCGGTACTTCCATCCATGGCAGCGAATTGTTGCGCACGGAATCCAATGGATGTTCCACAGCCGGCACTTCCACGTAGGTCTCATCGATGGCCGTTTCAATGTCGTCGATCATTATATTGTAGCTGTAGCCCACCTGGTCCATGAACTTGCGGGCATCGGCCACGTTGCGTTGCTCGATGAGGATGTCGATGCCATCCTGGTTGATATTCCACACCTCGCTGCCTGAAAGAAGTCGAAAAACGTTAGGAAAGGTCGTAATGCCTTTTTGAATTCGGAATTGGGTTAATGTCATATTCACATTAGTTGGTAGCTTAGATACTTAGATATTTTTGCATATTAAAGACTTAAAGACTGGCATGTTATGATAATATTCATAGAAGTATATGTTTATACCGAAGTGCCTCCAAAAGGCTCTGAGTTCCGGCTGTTCCAGCCGCGTTTCGTGGACCTTCCACAGCTGGAAGCCGTAGTATCGCTGCACCTGGCTGCCATTCCGGTAGCGCCTGTTTATCTGGAACGAGGAGCCCGGCGACAGGAAGTCGAAGCGACGCAGATCCAGCGGCGATAGCCACTGCAAACCCTCCAGCGTGGACTCGTACAGCTCGCTGCTATTGAGGGTCAGCAGGGCGAGGGGCAGGCCGGAGATTCCGGAGATCTCCGGCACGGAGACGCTGCGCCACAGCAGCAGCTTCTGGCCAAGAACCGATCCGATGAGGGCCACAAACGTGAGCGCTTCCAGTGGCGGCATCTTCGAACTGAATATCTAACTGGGTTCTCGTCTTTTTTGGGTTCTGGGCTAGCGGTTCTCTGAATTATGCGAAAACCACAAATTTATGCGTGCGAATGCGTGCTCAGGTGGCCGAGCTGACCTGACCTGACCCGACCCGCCCTGACCCCTCCCAGAACGCGCCTCTCATCGTGACAGACGCGGTCAAGACACTAGCAGCTGGCGATCGATTACAAATGGGTTGTTCGTCATAACTCTGCTAAAAATCGCCATACTGCTAAAAGAAATGCTGTTATGTGCAGTTAGTACCAATACTAACCATCCCATTCACTTTTTGAAAAATGTTGACACATTAATTTTTTTTCAATTTTTTGCATTTTTGGTAAGGGTAACATCGTCAAAATTGGCGAAAAATGGGTCAAATTTCACATGTCAAAGTTGGAATGCAATTCGATTAGGAATTTAATTACGAGCTCAACGAAGTATAACAATCCATGTTTGGATTATTATTGTGAATGTTTTGATCAAAATACTGATAATAACATTCGCAAAAAAAAGAAAAATCGATTTGCGCCAAAATTTCAATATTTACGATTGGTATTTTCTGTATAACTTGACTAAAAATAGTCCGAAAGTGAAAAGAATTACATATTTGTACTCCTAATTACCAATACTAACCAACCAAATCACTTTTTGACCGACTCTGTTAAAAAATTTGTTGGCCAAATTTTCGCATTTTTTGTAAGGGGTGACATCATCAAAATATGCAAAAAATGGCAAAAATTATTTTTTTTAAGATTTGAATGCCAATCGGTTGGAGGTCAAATTGCGAGCTCAAAAAGGTATGGCAATTGATTTTATAACCATTTTTCGCATTGTTATGGCCAAAACACTGCATACGCAAGTGTAAGTGCTAGTAGCTCTAGTTTCGCGGCCGCGAGTGTGCGGGGCTAGGCTTGACAATTTCTCTTCTATTGTTGTGGCATGACAGACATCTTGAAAGCGCCTGCGGGCATTAGTTTTAAACTCACCGAATAAAGCGACCACCTCGTTGAATTGGGCATCCGGCGAAGCCAGCACCTGTCGCTCCTCAGCCACCTCGTCGTCCTCCTCCTCCCGCTCCGCCATGGATGCGCCCCGGGTGGCGTTGAAGTTCAGCTTCCACAGCTGCGCACCGCGGTAGCTCACATAGTTGGCATCCAGGTCGCTGCGCAGCTCCGAGATTCTGCCGCGTTCGGATGGCGAACTCAACGACAAGGGGTGCAGATATCGCAGCAGGTGACCCACACCGCCGCCAAAGAATGGTAACCTCGTTAGCTGACTATCGGTGCGTGCTAAGTCCGTATAGCTGCGGCCGCCCACCTGCTCCCATTTCGCAGTAATTAGTAGCATTAGCGGCAGCCACGCCCACTTCCAGGGTAGGCGTTGCATATTATTGGAATATTCTAGGAATAGTATCGCGAATCTTGTGGTGCGATCGATTGGGCAGTTGGTGCGGATTTAATGCGTTCGCAAATCGATCGGTGAGCCGCAGCCTCCGGCTAACGGTTTTTCGCGTTCTCAATTCTTCGTTCTCCATTCTTCGTTCACCATTCTTCGTTCTCCGTTCTCCATTCTCCGAGCCGCGTTCTTCTCGTCTTCCGATTGCCCAATTAAGGCCAACGCATTTGCATATTGACGAAATGCCGCTGATTTTGATGCTTTTCATTTCGGACTTTTACTTTGGTTGGTTGCCTGTTATACTGTCATACTGGTTGGAAGAAGGCAGCTACCGATTCTTCACACGCAAACTATTAGCATAAATTTGGCTGCTCTCTTTGAGCATATAACATTTACATTTTGTTTGTTTGTTAATTAAAGAATTAACACCTTATTGCCGACAGTTAAAACACTTGTACGTTTTTCTCAATTATATTTAATTTTTTTTTTTCAATTTTAATAAACATTTCAATAAACATTTTTCAGTCTATTTAGATGAGCTTTCTCGTTTTTCTTTTTTGTTGTGTGTGTGTGCTTTTGTGTGTGTTCAATTTGTCTAGTTACAAGTAGAATAAATAAATAAATAAATAGTATTCATATAAATAGAAAAAAAAAAAAATCATTAGGCTGATTTACAAACAAATCGCATTGAGCTAAGTATCCAGACTAGTGGCCACGCCTCCGGCTGCCACTGCTGTTCCTGGCCACCGACTTTCCGCGTCCCTGGGCAATGGCCCTGGCCACGGTATCGGCGAAGGTCACGCCATCCTTGCCATTGTACTGGATGAAGCGGGCGGGCAGGACGAAGCCATAACGTCCGGTGTCGCCCATTTCAATGGTGTAGGCGTACTTGATGCCCGCAATGCCCTTGGCCCAGTCATCGGAGCCGCCGGCGGCCGGGTACAAAGTTGTGGCGGAGGAACCCACCGTATACTTCACGCCCGTCGACTTGGTGATGCTCTGTAACAAAGGGATATAATTAATCAAGAGGCTGAACCTAACATTCGATTTAAGGGACAACTCACCGTTCCCGCCTGTCGCGCCACACGATCCAGATCGGCACGATCCTGGGTCAGCTGGTAGTCGTAGCCCCAAGGATACAGGATGTACTGGCCATAGCTGTGGAACGAGAGGTACGCCTGGAAGGTTTCGCGCGGGAATCCGCTGATGAACTTGGAGATGTAGAAGGTCTCCGGCTCGGAGAAGGCCTTGCTGCCGCGATACGTCTGCGAGCAGGGACTGGCGGAGGTGCCCTTGCCGCCCCACTTGTAGCCAAAGTTACGGTTCAGATCCACTCCGGGACACTGGCGGCCATGGGCGCGCATGTTCTTGCGCCAGAGGCGATCGGTGGTGTGGGAGTATTCGTAGCCATCGGGATTGGCCACCGGATGGATGTACCAGTTGATGCTGCGCATGTGCTCGGGCAGATCCTCCCATCCCTCGACCAGCTGGTTGGCAATGTAGGTGACCGTGGCCGGGCTGATCCACTCGCGTGCATGCATGCCACCATCGATCCAGATGCCAGGATTACGGGCATTGCCATTGGAAATCCTGAGGAAAGAAAACATATATATTATATATATTACATTGCATTAGAGGGTTAGACTCACTTGAGAATCTTCAGTGGTCGCTTCTCCACCGAGTATCCAATGATCTCCGTGGAGCAAATATCCGGATAGGTTTTGGCCATGTAGTCAATGAAGCCATGGATGTCCTCCAGGCGATGGTAGGCCTGCCAGGTGAGGCGATGTCCTGCGGCGAATACAAAATGCAATGCAGATAAATATGATGTACTAACCCCTTTTGGTTCATTCAACTTGCTGCTGTCAATTCACAGCGAGCAAAGGGAACTTGGCACTCGGACCCTCAACTTGAACCCCGAACCCAGAACCCAGAACACAGAACCCTTGGCAGTGAACCCTCAAAGGAGACACCTCCTTGTCTTGGCGTCGTCTGGTGTTCCCCGTTTCGCCGGCTATCGATTAAACAACAGCGTCTTGCAAGGACCTGGCCCCTTTTCTCCGGGTGCGTTCAGGAGTCCAGGAGTTCAGGAGTTCAGGAGTTGGGGCAATGTGGCACGTGGCACGTTCCTATGGCAAAGCCACTTTGCGCTTGATGACTTTTCACACGCCCCTCGCCAAGTGCATTAAATGCTCGTTTGCGGCGACACCTCGCTTCGGTAAAAAGGGGTGGCACCGACCTACCGCCTGTCAATCAAAAGCGCTTACTCCACACACAAAAAAAAAAACAAAAAAATAATAGAAGGTATATATCCTTTGGCACCACGAATAGCGGGTGTATGAGTCAAGACAAACTTCTTAATGACCATAACTTGTACGTTTTCAGGCTTTATAAACACAGTTTTGAGATCTGCGCAAGATTAGTTACACTTACACTTCATTCTGCACTTGATTTAAATTCACTCTTTGATTGCTTTTGTTTTGACTTACCCTTGCGGTTCTGGAGTTCGGCAATCTTTTCCGCTGGGGGATTCTCCTTTTCGATGACTCGCTGCAGATTGTCGATGAGTACGATCCGGGAAAGATTAGCGGCGCGAATGTGGCGCTCGGCGGCGGCCAAAACTTGTGGCTTCAGCAGATAGTCCACCTCCTGCTTGACCTCCTTCCACAGTTGGCCATCTAAACAAGAGATAAGATAGGATTAGCTATTGAAGGTACTAGAGCATTAGATGGGGCACTCACCATATTTGGACTGCAGTTCGTCGGCCATTCGCTTATCCTTGTCGGTCTGGACCACGATGCGCCACACTTGGGCGCCATCATAGCGCCGCAGATGGGCATTGAATGGTGACTCCTCCTCCGTCTTGGGCAGATTCGTTTCCGATGGCTGCTGCTGCTGCTGCAGGAACGAGGCGTTGACGTAGTTCAGCACACTATCCTGCACCTGAATGGGTTGCGATGGCACCTGGGGCTGGGGCACCACCATGGGAATGATGGTGGTCAGCAGGGACGATTCGATGGGCTTGGTTTCCTTCTCTGGCTGCTGGGCTTCCTGCTCCACTTGGACTTCGTTTTGGGTCGAGTCGGATTGGATTTCATCTTGTTGCTTAGATGGGATTTCAGCTGGTACTTCTGCAGTGTTTTCAGCTGTGGTTTCCGCTGGAACTTCAGCGAGAACCTGAACTGGAAGAGAATCAGCAGGGAGTTCAGCTGGAATTTCCATTGGAGTTTCAGCAGGGGTTTCAACAGGAGTTTCAGCTGGGGTTTCAGCTGGGATTTCAGCTGGGATTTCAGCAGGGGTTTCAGCTGGGATTTCAGCAGGGATCTCTGCAGGAATCTCGGCAGGGATCTCAGCAGCAGTTTCTTCTGGTTTCACTTCGGGAATAGCTGGCTGGGTCTCGGCATCATTCTGGACCTCCTCCTCTGGCTTGGCATCTTCCTGTTGCTTGATTTCCTCCACGGGCTTGGATCCTTCAAGTGGCTTAGCCTCCTCCTCAATTTGAACTTCCTCCTCTGGCTTGGCTTCCTCTGGAATTTCAGCAGGAGCAATCTCCGCTTGAACTTGTTGCTCTGGGGCAATCTCGACTGGCTCGTCATTCGAAGGCTGGGCAATAATATCCTGATCCGTTTCATCGGCCAAGGCTGGCTGCTCGGGTTCCTTTTCCTGTTCCTGTTCCTTTACCTTTTCCTGCTCAATTTCTATGGCTTCTGTAACTGGGGACTGTTGGTCCTCGCTTTCCGGCTCCGGTACCTGGTGGTCACTGGCCTCGGCCAATTCTTCGGGCACCAGGTTGTCCATAGCGGCAGTTAGGCCATCTTCAATGCCCTCGACTAGGGTTTCCATCAGGGATGCCTCCGTGGTGTCCACCTCGTTATCACTGACCTTCTCGGCCTCGGCCTCGACTTCGGGTTCCTTTTCTGGCTGGGAATCTGCTTCTGGCTGGGATTCAGCCTCTGGTTGGGCTTCTACTTCAGGCTGGGCTTCCACTTCTGGCTGGGATTCAGGTTCTGATTGAGACTCAGCTTCTGGCTGGGCTTCTACTTCTGGCTGAGGTTCAACCTCTGGCTGAGATTCCACTTCAGGTTGGGCTTCCACTTCTGGCTGGGTTTCAACCTCTGGCTGGGATTCCGTTTCTTGCTGGGACTCTACTTCTGGTTGGGGCTCCATTTCTGGCTGGGATTCCACTTCTGGTTGGGACTCCACTTCTGGCTGGGATTCCACTTCTGGCTGGGATTCCACTTCTGGTTGAGCTTCCACTTCTGGCTGAGCTTCAATCTCTGGCTTCCTCTCTGCCTGTTCACCATCAGATTCTGACTGAGATTCCTCTGGTTGCATCTGTTCCGGCTGAGTTTCCGATGCCTCGGGCACTTGATCATCCATGGCAGCTGCGGATTCCTTTTCCAATTCCTCCACGACACTTTCGGTGGCAGCAGAAGATTCCTCATCCTCTGGCTGTTCATCGTTTAAGGGAACTGGTGCCGATTCGGTGGCTAAGTCCACGGTTTGCTCCAGCTGAGCCTCCTGGCTAGCTGGTTTCATCAGGACCACATGTTCCTCGATGGACTCGGGCTGCTGTTGTTCGTTCTCCGCGTCGTCGTGCTCCGTTTCTGGCTGGGATTCGGCCACCGTAATGTCGCTGGGCAGCTCCATAAGCTGCATGGCCGGGCTGGAATCGCTCTCCAGCGCCAGCATGTCGGAGGATAATGAGCCTGAGGGCTCCGATTCGGGATCGGCTTCAATGGAGTTGCGATTGACGTGCTCGGTGTCTTCCAGTTGGCTGGCCACCGTATCGGGCACCAGCATATACATGTCCGATGAGTCGGCGGATGGAATGGAGGTGAGCTTCATGTCGTCCACGAGAACATCCTGCTGCTGCGGCTGCGGCTGCTGTTGATCCGCTGGCAGCTCGTTCCTCTCGAGTGCCAGGCGATCCAGCGACATGGACGCCACCTGGTTAAAACCAAGGTTAAGGACTAGGAGCAGAGAGCCGATGGTGACTATTCTTTTGGGGGAAATCCCCTCGTTGGCAGTGCTGCCACGCGATCTCGCGTTGTACATCTTAGCGGGATCTGACTGTGAACCGTAATGAGACATGTCCCATTGGTGGAGTGGCGCTTTTATACCAACGCTGGGAAAGTATTGCCATTTCATTTTCGATATTTCTCTCCACGCTGCCACCGCCGCAGTCGGCGTCGCTCTGCCGCCGTCGACGTCGCTGCCCGCTTACACTGGTCATCAAAAAGAGTGGAACTTGTTATGTATGTTAATGTGTGTCTTCCAAGTGTCCGAAGCCCCGTGGCTCTCTTCCTTGTGAGAGACTCTTATGTTAATCCCCCCAGCAAGTGTCATCGGCATAACCATATCTGCCGCCCAGCATTTCAACCATCTTCGAATGCGACAACGATCCCACATTTCCATACCCATACCCATACCATAGACCAGGTCGCCTGGTCGCTCTCGCTTTCTTTCGGGATCGATGCGGCGCATAACACGAAATTGATAATCGAAATATATGTATATATGCACTGCTATAACAGATCAAATGCCACGATAAGCCCCCAAAATTTCTTGAGAAACTCATATAAAGCGGTTAGACTATATCTATAGACTTATAGCTGGCTTAAGAAGCTTATTGAAATAAATAAATATTCTGACTAATTCATACTTATAACTAACACACATAATAGGAGAAGTTGTAATGAGAAAATAAAGTGAAAATCACTGCACACATTTCACCTCTGCAATTAAGCACTGTTGAGCTTCCGATGCCATAAATAACTTTTTCCCAATTAAATATTAAATGTAGCACTCTGCAAGTGCGCAAGTGCCATCAGCTGTCACAATTATCGAGTGATCGACTTTCTATATGCACAGCAAATCATTCTGAAGCTCCATTTCCATATCGATCTCGATCTCGATCTCGATCTCAATCTCGATCTGAATCGCTGAATCAGCGGGGGCCCCAATTGATAAACGATGTCAATTGGCAATGGCGTGTTAACTGCAATGCGTATTGTCATTGCAATCGTTTTTGGAATCGTGCTATATATATATATATATATATATGTAAATATTTATTGAGCAAATGCAGCAGGACGCACCCGTGATTCCTCGGATTTGGCACACGAACTCACACGCTGATCATCATGTGTCTTGCGTGTTGTGCTGGCGCGCTTTTTTAAAAGTTTCCAATTTGCTCATTGACATGATTTCTGAATAAGTTGTTTTGTCGCTTTTTTATTTGCACTCGAATATTGTATATTTGTATTGGTATTACCCACGCTCTGCTCTCTAATCAACCGCACCTCGTTGGCGGGCAAACAATTGCCGGTTCCATCGGTTTGGTTCCATTGCTGTTTTTACCGCGCGCTCCTTTCACTTTATAAGTGGAGTTTATCAAATGACAATTGAGGAAGAGCGAGAGTTCAAGTAATTGCAATCGCCTTCGCTATTGCCATCGCCATTGCCTGGGTCAAGTAGTGAAATTGTCCTAATAGTCAGCCATACATATAGTTGCTTAGGGCAAGTGCCTCTCGATTTGCTTTACCATTTGGCAACCGACTGATAATGAATCTAATAGATGCGTTAATGTTGTGGCGTGAAATGCACAAACTATTGCTAATTGGCAATTTGGTTAACATCCTTATCGATGCCCATACATGTAATAAATCCTATTAAATAAATACGAATTAACTATTAACTATTAAAGTGGCTCAATAGTTAAATAAACTAGCGATCTCTAAACGAAGTAGAACCAATACAAATCAACTACCCCACCACATCATATAGGTTCACACATTTCAAGCTGATTTCCAAGTGGAAAGTGGCAGCTCCATAAAATTCACAAAAGTATGAATGAAGTGAATGGTGCAAACGAGTTGGAGGTGTACGATGCTTTCCAGGTAGATTCTACTACCAGCCTGGCGGAGTCGATGAAAGCGAGAGTGGGCAGCGAATGTCAGTCAATCGCTGGCGGCTAAATGCCGAAAAAGGCCACTTCAAAACCAATGCACACACACACACCAACACACATACGCTCACACACACACACAGATGCCGACGAGCACAGTGGGACAATGGGCAATGTTGGGCGGAGTGGGAGGTTCGGTGCCACGAACTTTCTTTCTTCATCGATATTTCGCTGCTTTTTGTCGAGTGCATTGTTGTTGTTGTTGTTGTTGCCGCTGCTGCTGCTGCACGCCCACATCATCCCAATTATCTCCTTACGCTCACGGGCACCCATAAGACCATAGCACCATGTGCCACTTGACAGTCGATAGCGTTTGACGAGGGTGTTGCTGCCGCGCACAGTGGGCCAAAAGCTAGTTCGTTGCCTAAGTCTTTCGTTTTGGCAACTCACTTTAGGTTTGCAGGCATGAATTTGTTAAATATAACTAATTGTGGGAATACTTTGATTTGATTAAACAGCAACTAGCCAACATTTTACTAATGCCATTTTAAGCACTTGGATCCACTGTCCACTTCGACATAAAGTTGTCATTGTGGCGTGTATTTCTAGTGTACTGTCTTTGTACTTCCACTGGCCTGCTCTGTTTGCCATCTCGCCAGAGGATGGTTGTTGGTGGGGGCACCGAAAGAAACCGCCCAGCGGCGACAAGTATTAAGTATTATTGTTATTCTCGCAACGCGCACCTTCACGGCTCGTTTTGTGGCCCATTAGCGTTGAGCTGCCACACCCCAGGAGCACCTCCCCTGCACTTTCACATGTCCCCGTGGCCGCGACTCATCGAACCTCTTCATCTTTCACGTAGTCTGTAAATGAGACATTAAGTATGGGTCGGGTCTTCAAATTTGCGAGGAAAAACGAAACGCTGTAAAATGCTTTTCTCAATAATAGTTTAGTGGAGCATGAGTTAACTGCAGAAAATGTTGAGGAAATATTTCCTACTTTCCCCAGTATTTATGTTCTACATGTTCGCTTTGCTATTATTTGCAGATGGAGGAGATCACCGAGGCGGAGGTGGACGCCCCCACTTTTTCGCGGCCTGAGGACACTGGCAACTCGGTGAGGAGTCCTCCTGGCAGGCTGTCCAATGGTCAAGGGCAGTCTTACAGCAAGCCCAGTCAGTCCAGTCAGCCCATTCGACCAATGGCCAGCTACAGCGAGAAGGCGGTGGGCAGCTCACCCAAGCGCATGGTCAGCACCTTGACCTCACCCATCGAGCAGATCGCTTGCAGTGTTTCCCGGGAGCATGCGCTCAAGCTGGAGATCGAGCAGCTGCAGGAGCGCCTCAAGGACACCGAGGAGCGACTGGCCTCCGTTCGCCTGCAGAGCGACTCGCTGTCGCAGACGCAGCGTGCGCTCCGGGAGCACAACAGCCGGCTGCAGGAGGAGTCCGAGATGCTCAAGCTGGATGTGCAGCATCTCAATGAGTGCGCCAATGTCTTGAGGGCGGAACTGCAAGCGGCTCGCCGCGATCGTGGTGAGGCGCTCCAAATGCAGCGCTCCCTGCGCGAGGAACTCGAGGAGGCGCACCAGGAGCGGCGGCGAACCGGGGAGGGCAAGGAGAAGGACAGCCGCGTCATTCAGGACCTGCAGCGCCAGTGCCGCGAGATGGAGCGGATACTCATGCGCAAGCATCCGGACTCCGTGTCCGCGCTGATAGGTGCGTTTAGACTAACCTAACACTAATGTTATGTTTTGAACTTTCTGATTCTGGATTTCCTCTCCTCTAGTGGCGTCCAAGAGTCCGGGCATGTGTCCGCTAAACGACCAGGAGAACTTAACCAGTCGCAAGCTGCTGGAGCAGCGCATTGCCCAGCTGGAATCTGATGCCAAGGAGCAGGATCGTAAGGCGCAACAGATTCTGGCCAATGTCCAGGCGCGCTTCAACTCGGTGCAAGCCAAATATGAGACGCACATCGCGGACCTGGAGACGCAGGTTCTTAGGTGGGTCCCAGCTAAGAGGTTGCTCACAAGCACATTGAATTATCAAGGTTTCTTTTGATATCCACAGCCTTCAGGAGATCAACACGAAGCTGAACGAGCAGATAGAATCGCAGGTGCGCACCTTGGATCGCTATATGCAAAAGCGGGCGGATAGGTACTACAACAATTGCACCCAAACGGAGCCATTGGAGGATGATGGATCAGTCGGCGGTGGTCTGAACCACGGAAGAGCTACCCCAGTCAGCTCGACCACAATGGGCACCCAAACACAGGCGGCAAATGGAACGCGGGATCACAGTACCAATACCATTGGCTGCCCCTCGCCGGCGCTCGTGTGCCAGCAGCAACACCTCCATCCAGCGCATGGCCACCTCCATCCACATGCACCGTCCGCAAGCAGCAGCACCAGCAGCACGGCCAATTCCACGCCGAACACGTCGCGTCCGAATTCGAAGCAAAGTGGCGGTCAAAGGCGTTCGCCACTGGTCACCGCCGGCCCCTCCAAGCTGCCCATCTCGCAGTCGGACTCGACGCTCTCACTGCTCAGCCATGGCGGCGGAGGATCCAAGGAGGAGGCACAATTGCTCAGCTCCGTGCGGAGCATGCGCGTCGATCTGGCCATCAAAAACAAGGCAATGCAGCGTCTTACGCGGGAGCTGGATGAATGCAAGAAGACCATACGGAAGCTGCAGCGGGACAGGGAGGCTAGTGGCTCTGGCAGCCAGCCAGGTGAGCATCGATACCCTCCACATTCGAAGTTCACATCCCCTTAGCCATCGCCATCGCCATCCCCATCCTCATACCCATTAAAATCCAAAATCGAATCTAAAAACCCATCCCATAGCCCCTCTCTAATTTCGGTTGTGTTTGTGTCACTCGGTCGCCGATGGATGGCTGGTAATTTATGGACTTTCTCTGCCCGGTCAGCACGTACACTTGGTAGTTCCCCGCTCCTCTGCCCACTGCCCACTGCCTAGTGCCCACTCCTCCTCCTCCTCCCAGGCCCCGCAAGCTGGGGACCCCTCACCGGCACTCCGCTTCTAGAGACCGCAAATAAATTGCTGGAATAAATCATTGTACGGCTGTCGACGCTGTCGGCCTTTTGACCACTTTTTGCACTCGTTTCAAACGGCAATTGCAGCGCAACTAAGCGGCTAAGCGGCCATCGGCCAATGGCCAAGACAAACACGTTTCAGCCAGGCCAAGACGCCTTAACCCACTGATCATCGTGGGTTAAATTCGGGGATCTCAAAAAAGAGCTCTGTAATTGTTTAAAAAAGTATTTATTTTATTTTGAGCTGAAACAATCTTTCCATTGAAACTATTTTTAAAATTTTTGTTTGCTTGTTTATATTTACGAAATATTATTTGCCTGATTTTGGTGCTGTGCTAGGGTTAAAACAAACGGCCAAAACGAAACTGAAGCCACAGCGTCGCAGTTGGAGACACCGAGCGACCGAGAGATACATGTGGATACACGGAGTGGAGGGCGGAGTGGGAGGCCCCATCTCGGGCACTTGGTTATGTCACCTGTGCGGCCTGACGCTTGTTTATTTACCTTTTGTCGATTTGGATTTAAATTTCTTGTTGCTATTGCTATTGCTGTTGCTATTGCTGTTGCTGTTGCGGTGCGGTTGCCATCGAAAAAGAAAATTCGAAAGCGAAAGTCAAAGTCAAAGACGCGGGTTTGTTTTGGCGGCGGGTCGGTGGACGCTGCTGGGGATTCGACTTGGATTGGATCAGGTCTTCTTCGGCCCCATCCTCCTCCTCTTTCTTTCACCCCGCTGCCATCGACGGCGAAATGGACGTTTTATAATGCCATGACTTGTTAGCCCAGCCGCCTCTGTCGTTGGCCAAAACGCTTAGCGTGCTTTTTATTACTTCTTTTTCTGCGTTTTGTGATTATTTTGTATTTTTTATTGTCTCGTTGTATGTGTGTGTGTGTAGTTTGATGCGATGTGCTGTGCGCTTTTTTGTGGCTAATTAATGAGCCGTCGCTCCGTCAAATTTGTTTTGTTAATAATTGTAAATGCCAAAAGCGGACGACGGTAACCGTATAAATAGCATCATCAGCGAGTGTTTTAATTTCGTACGCGCGTGTAAAAAATGTAAATCGCTCTTCATAACTGCCGGATTATGCAATACGATTTTTGTGAAAATTTTGTATACAAAATTTTGGCCACACGCAGCTCAATGAACCCCGCATCTCAGCTTACATAATTGAATTATGCGTATGCGTTATATTAGATTATTACTGATATTTGCCATCTTGTGCTCTTCTAACACATCAGGCAGCAAACTGGATCTGCGGTCCCAGGCCAGCGGCGGATCCCTGCAGAGGCGCTCCAGTGGCTACGATCACCATCACCACAGTGACCACATTCCGGCGGCCACCGAAAGTCAGGCTCTGAAGGAGGCCCAAAACAAGTACCGCCTGCTGGAGGCCGACTATAAAACCCTTCACGACAAGCGGCTGCAGGATGTAAGTGATCACACTACTTAAGTAAACTTATGTAAATTAATGTTTAATACTTGTATTGGGCACACAGCTGAAGACCCTGCAGAGTGCCCACGAAAGGGAACTGGCCTCGTGCAACGAGACTGTGCGGATCCTGCAGCAGCGCCTCAACGAGCGGGAAGAGGCTCTGACCACCCAGAAGCGGCGCAAGGTGCCCGTGGATTACTATGCCCTGAAAGCCAAGGTACAGAAGCCAAAGCATAAGGCATAAAGCATAAAGCTCCCTGAAACAATCAAGATCTATTGCAAGTTCAAGAACATCCAGAAGAAGTCAAGTAGAGCAAATATTGTTTGTTCAATGTAAATGCAAAATAAACTAATCTTTTGGACATAAATATTATTTCAAGGTATCGCTGTTGGAGAGGAGACACTCGGAGCGGGAGGAGAGACTGCATATGCTGGTGGAGGCGCTCAGCAAAGGACGGCTCAATGGTGCACTCGAGGATCTGATGCAGGAGAACAACAACAAGTAGTGGAGTTCAGAGTGTTTAGGATATTACTTAAGCCACATTGCCACATTTAATGCCAGCCAATTCGATTAGAGTCCGTCTAAGCAGAAAACATCCAATGATAAATGATAAATTTTAGCCAGAACAAAAAACAGGGCTTGGTGGTAGCAAAGGGTCCGAGCACTTGCTGCCAGGTTGGATTGCGTTCGCTAAGAAATGGAACTCTAACTGGACGCACCTGCGATTTTCTCAAACCAAATTCGAATGTGTTCAAAGAGGAAACAATAAGTGTATCGAGAAGTGATCAGTTAGCCGGTGGTTGGCTTATTTATAGGCTTAAGATCTTTCCCAACAACAGCTGCAATCCAATCTGGCAACCGAAGGCCAATCGGAATCCATTTCATGCCCTTTGCTCACCAAGGATATTGAAAGAAACAGAAAAGGATTAAAGTTATTGTAGTTCTTAGAGCAGAATGTATTTTAAATATCAGTGTTTTGATGTAGAAATTGAATGGTTTAGACCGCGTTCACACAACTTAGAAAGGGATAGCGATGGAGGTGTGAAAGAGAGCGAGCCAGCTGAATGCTCCATGGAAATGAAAGGGAGAGGCAGCTTGTAAAACGGCAGTTGTACTAGAAATAAGTATTTTATGTATATAGAATATCGAAGTACCGAAATTCGAAGCGATCTCAACATGAATATTATATATTTGATTTAGACGAAAGGTGCTGTACGAGCGCAATTAATTTTACCAACTTAGCAGTCGATTTTTTTTTACCTAACCCAATTATTGTGCGTTTATGAATAGAGAACTTTGAAAAAGTTAAAAACACACTAAGAACCAGGGACCGTAAATACGGGTTATTTATACCCTTTCCCAAAACTGACAGAAAATAAATGTATGTCATCAAGTATGACATACTTCAGTACTGGCAATGAAAGAAGATTCTATATATTTCTCAAACAGTAAACGATAAATGTAAAGTTCAACCAGTATTTATTATGTATAACTTTTGTTAAAACTGGCATTATCTTTGGATTCTACATTTTCGAGAGATACGGTCCCTGTTAAGAATTGAATGGAATAGTATAGATCTCCCATAAGTAAAAACTCAAGCAGGCGGACAATTAAGACAAAAACCAAATAAAAATTCCCAGTATTCCAATTCACACCCCTTATGATATTTATTGTCAAAACAGTCAACTTCTTCGCCTTATCGACAATTGTTGAATATGTTTGACCGGAGTCCGTTTCGCACCGGTGGGTCACTGGGTTCCCGAGTATCCAGTTTCATGGAGCGCCACCACCGACGAGTACAGATGAGTCGCAACAAGTTGTACCTTTACCGGCTCAGTCGAGCCACCAGTTTGGTGCACCAGCGACCGCCCCTGATGAACACCAAGGCCCAGTCGGGATTCGATGTTCTGCACGAGGATGCCCGTATCTTTCTGGAGCGTACCAACGCGAATGTGCGCCTGCTACTGAATCTGTCGAAGATCAAGCGAACCAGAGGCACCATTGACATTGACGAGGGTTCACCGCTCGTTCCCAAATCGGCTCTACCACAAATGCGGCATAGACTGGATCTGGTGGAGCGTCACAACCTTTTGTTGGGTCGCCGCCTGTTGAGGATCCATGAGCGTGGAGCCGCCCAGCGGAAGCGGTCCAGCCGGCAATCGCCAACGAGCAGCATAAGGTGTCCCAGTGTGATGACCAATCGGTCCACTCTGGGTGAGAGTGAGGTGTTCGACAAGTACATTGGCTGGGATCTGGACATGCCCGTGGGAAACTTCGAACTGATGCGACTGCTTCGGCCCAGGATTGTTTTACACTTCGGTCTGATGGACGGCCGGCCGTTGGGCCAAGTGGTGGTACAGCTATATACGGAGGCGGCGCCGCTGGTGGTGCTGCAGTTCGTCCGCACTTGCCTGGCCCAGCGGTCGCATGAGTTCGCCGTGCGCCGGATCTTTCCACGTCTGTGGTTGGAGGGCTATCTCCTGAGCAGCTGCAAAAACAGCGGAGGCGAAGCGTCCTCATTAAGCTATCGCGATCCCATGGAGTTCGATACGCGCGTGGTGAGTCACGCTCGCTACGGTTGCGTCTTGTCCTGCGCCAAGGAGTTCTGTGTCCACGGCTTCCCCGGCGGAGCCATCAACTTTACCATCAGCTTCAAGCCCCTGCCGGTGGCCATGGGTCAGCGCGTGGGCTTCGGTCGGGTGATACGCGGCGACAAGGTCATCGTGGCCATGGAAGCTCATGGCACCAAGAATGGAAAAATTAGCCGTCCACTGCTCATCACCCACTGCGAAATGCTATAGGACATGATGGAGCTTCTGGAGGTACTTCTGGTTTTATAATGCAGAGAATCGTAATCGTGAAGGAATGATTCTATGCGTACTGAAATCGGGAGTCCTGCAGATTCATTTGAAACTCCCTCCCATTGAAATTCAACTTGGTCTCTGTCCAACTGTTGGTTAAAGTACGAGTACAATTTATTTGATTTCTGGATGGATAACTACCGACGATTCGGGCAATCCCCATAAACGAACATTGTATTAATATGTGCTTCTTGTATCGTGCATTCAAGCATATGGATAGTTATACATTATAGTCCTCCGTATGAGACTAGCTAGACTAGCGTTGAAGTTGCATACAAATATATATACGAGTAAGTGGTTCACGGATAGACGAGTAAGAGAAGAAGCTGCTCAAATCCTTCAGCTCCATGACAATACGATCCCAAACAACAGCAACATTTAACTGGCTAAGTTTAACAGTGATTACATTTGGATAGAATAGATAGTAACCGAACTACGAATTGATTAAATGCTGGTTAATGCGGATAAGATGCAGATATATAAACCGTATAACTAGACTGTTTTGATACTTGGTTAAGTGATATTCTTAGTAGGCGTTTACTGCAACTCCAATTGCTTGGCCTTCCCAGTGATACTCCAGAAGTCCGGAAAGGGTCCATCCTCGAGCCTCCGGTTCCGAGGCCAACCGGAATTCGAAGAACCAACCAACCAACTGCTCGATTATCCTTGGAACTGTGAAGCTCTGCGAGCTGGCCGTGCCTGCTTTTATACCCGGAGTGGTTTCATGGCCATGACACCAGAGTCCGGGACACAGTTGCCAAGTCGATGGGCAATTTTATGCCCTGATGGCCATCTAAAGCGCCACAGGAGTATCCTCAATTATTGGGTTGGCTCCTTTGCTCGATGCACTCTAATTTGATTTTGATTGAATTGCGCTTATCGCAATTGTGCACTCGCTCCGGCAAAAACGGAGTTTCAGCATCCTCCTTCCAAGCATATGTACATATATTGACGTCACTGGTGCTTAACGAGCTTCGCAAATCGATTCCCTATTTTATTTATTGTTTATACAAGTATGTACATATAACCACCATATACCCATATACCCATATACCCATACACCCATATATACCCCCCACGTGACGTCACGGGCTTGGCAGTTTTCATTCATGGAAAATTGGAACAGGCGGCCGCGCATTAGGCTCACTCGAATGGACAGTGGCGTCTGCGCCACTTGGAATTGCGTCTTGTGTCGTCTTGGTGGTGCAGTGGTGCACATGTGCGATAAGCGGAATTCAATCAATCAGCCCAGCAAATTGGGAGCAGAAAGTGCCAGCGTGGGTGTTGCCCAACTAAGTTTCTAGGCCGGATTCCGCTATAAAAGTGGCGACAATCCTCTAGCGAAGTCATTCCAGTTGCGTATCCTGCTGGTGACACAGCAGCGGACTGAATCTTCCAACTTCTTCTTTCGTACCTGACTACCAAGCACCACCGATCCACCGAGGATGAGACTACGGCTTAGCGTTCTGCTCCTTCTGCTTCACCTTGGCTGTTTAACTGTGACATGGGCCAGCAGCAGGCACTCCTGTGGCACTGACATCTGCAATGATGGCCGCTGGGATGGCCATCAACGTCAGGACGACTATGATGAGCACATGGTTTACAGACAAGGCGCGGCGGAGAGTCAGAGGAGAGTCCACGTTGAGTCAGTGGCGCGCGATGATCGTGGCAACGAAAGGCGCGAGGAAACAAGGGTTCGTTTGGACTCATCCCTGCGCCTGGAGGCGCGCGAAGATCGTGATGAGCGACGTGAAGCTCGGGAAGAGCGGGAGCAGCCTCGTGAAACCCGTGAAGTTCGAGTCGACAGGCGTGCAGCTCGGGAAGATAAACTACTGGAGGTTCGCGAAGCTCGTGATGAGCGACGTGAAGCCCGGGAAGAGCGGGTGCAGCCTCGAGAAACCCGTGAAGTTCGAGTGGACCGACGTGAAACTCGTGAAGATCGAGTAGACCGACGTGAGTCCCGTGAAGATCGAGAGGACCGACGTGAATCCCGTGAAGATCGAGTGGAGGGTCGTGAAGCTCGCGTCGGACGCGTTGAGCAACGCGATGCTCGTGACAATCAAGTTGAGCACCGTCAAATTCGTGAGAACCGAGAGCAGCGACGTGAAACTCGAGAACAACGAGTTGAGCGACGCGACGTCCGCGAGGAACGTGTGGAGCGACGTGATGCTGACGAAGAGCAACGAGACACTCGTGAGGTTCGCAATCAGCCTCGTGAGGCACGTGAGAAACTGGTGGAGCGACGTGAGGAGCGCGAATCGGACAGGCGTGACTACGAAACTCGACGAGTAGCAGGGAACGACAGACGACTCGAACGCCGAGTAGAACGTGAAATGTCCAGACGCGAGGAACGCGTTAATCGCCGTGACGAAGGAGCTAGGCTAGACAGGCAATTGTCCCGACGCATGGAGCGCGAACAACAAGAGCGAGACCCTGAGCGACGAAACGAACGGGAGAATTTTCGACGAGCAGAAGACCGGCGTGTTGAACGACGCGAACAGCGAGAGAACCGAGTACGATTTGTTTTGGATGACAACTCTCGACGAAGCGAAGACCGCAAGGAAGAGCGTGACAATAAACGCAGGGTACAGCGACGGGAAGAGCGAGACTCAGCTGAGCGTGTAAAGCAAGAGGAAGACCTCGACAGGATCAACCAGCGCCGAGAGGACAATGAAGTCGTTCGCCGTGCAGAACAAGAATCCTTCCGTCGATTCGACTTGCAAAGAGTGCCGGCAGACGGTATTAGCGTCGAGGAACGAAGGGTGGAGAGCAATATTAATCGTAGAGAAGACCGTGAAGCTGAGCGCAGGGAGGAACGCGCAACCGAACGCAGGATGGAGCGCGCCGAAGGAGAAGTGCGGCCGGAAGAACGAGTTGAGCGAAGAGAAGTTCAACGGCGAGTAACTGGAGACGATTTCCGAACTAGCGAGCGGCGTGAGGAGCGAGAGGACACACGTCGAGTGGAGCGCGATGGTCTGCGAAGAGAACGAGAAGTTGAACGAGTCGAAGAGCGTCGGGAGGAGAGCGATGGTATGCGAAGAGAGGAACGAGAAGTTGAACGAGCCGAGGAGCGCCGAGTGATGCGCGATGGTATGCGAAGAGAGGAACGAGACGAGGAGCGCCGAGTGGAGAGCGTCGATATCCGAAGAGATAATCTTCGCAGGGAAGAACGAGAAAATCAAAGGGAAGATCGTCGCCGAGAAGTACAGCGCCGCGAGGAACGGGTAGACCGTGAACGTGTTGAACGCCAGCTTTCCAGACGAGAGATTCGTGAGCCATTGGAAGAGCGTGTACTGCTTACCACCCAAGTGAAAGCCAAAGGCTGGTTGAGCTATGGCAAACGGGAACTGCTGATGACCGGGCAGATCCTCCTCCTGGCCGCTCTCTACAAGAAGTCCACGGCCGGCGGCAAGGGCTTTGGGTGAGCATATTGTGCATGGTACTGGTACTGGAGAAAAGAAAAACTAATCAACTCTTTTTATAGCCATGCGCTGAGTGAGCAGATCCAGGGCTACTTGCAGGCCATTGGATGCTAGGATGCACAAAGGAAATCGACGGCCCTCCCCAAATGAGCAAACGGATATGGATCAAGGAAAACAGCATTACTACCCACAGAAAATGCAAACGGACCCGACAGCGAGCTACGAGCAGAGGGATGGGATGGGATACTCCGCCGGAGCATTGTACAATTTAATCCAACTGTTACTGTAACCAACAAACCTTTCCCCTTTCCTGTTGTAGCCAACAAAAGCATAACGAAAATATATGATGGGATGCTCGAGTAGCCGAGCATCTGCAAACTGCATTGCAATTCGTGAGTTTCGATTCCCAGCCACCTCCACCTCCAACCCCACCTCCTGGATAATTGGAGCAGTCGCCTTCGCATTCGCATCCGAGGGACCGCAACTGTCCACTCACATGGCTGGGCATCCTTGGATGGTTGGATCCTTGAGGCAGCTTTTAAAACCGCCCACTTGGCCCGCCTCCTTTCGGATGCCACAGAAACCGAAACCGAAGCTGAAAGGCAAAATTATTATTGCGATTTTCCATGCCGTTTGCCTTCGTCCTTGCAGCCGCATTGCTCCTGAATATATCCTTTCTCCACCCACGTGTGTGAGTGTCTGTGTGTGTGTGTGTATCGAGGCTGATAAATTTCGCACATATTAGATGTTGGTCTGGTCTATTCATCTTTTTGGCTTTCAAGAGATTTCCCCTGATGGGGCCAGCCGTAGAAGCAGCAGTTTTTGGGGGGCCGACAAGCAGCCAGTAAGCCATCCTTAATCAGTGAAACCAACACACAAATTTTACACAATTTTCATCTTTTGGGGATTATTTTGGGGGTGTGGACTGTGGACTGTGGAGTGTGGAGTGTGTGTGAGTGTGTGTCTGCTGCATAGCTGGATAGCTAGAGTGTGCACTTGTATCCGTATTTGTGGGGAAGTATCCTTTCCTTTGCCATGTTTGCCATGAGCTGGTTCCGAGTTGCTTTACTTACACTTATCCAGGGATACGAATTTCGTTCGGTAGGAATTCAGAATGTGAAGAGTGCACGCAGAGATAAAATCAAGTACTTCCTACTTTGGATTGCAATTTCAAAAAGTTGCCTGTAAAGTTGCTTACTTCATTAAAGCACTTGATCCTAATAGGATCTACGATCGACAATGAGTTTAAGGCAAGTGAAATATCACACAGAAGTATAAAGCTAACTCGAAACATACCCATTCAGTTTGATGTATGCATATTCACAGAACCAAAGGATTTGCTTTTTTCCATCTATTTTTGTTTGCCATCTCTCGCTGGGTTTATTCATGGGGATTTTCATGAAGGGTTTAAATTCAATGCGAACTCTTCTTATACACACATATATATATGTATATATGTATATATATACAGATATATGTTAAATTCGTGGGCCATGGAAGTGTGAAATATCAATACGCAATGTCTGATGGGGGATCCTGTGGCCAGGACACTGGGCAGGCTATGCGATATGAAAGCGCCACAAAAGAGCAATAAACCAACGGGAAAACATCATAAAAAATGCAGTTTTCAATATTTATACGAATTAAATAATTCACTGGCATTGGCCGGGCCAAAGAGGAGCTTCAAAAACCAAAGTGAAACCCAGATTCCTACATATATACGTATGTATATATATATAGACAAGGCGAAAAGGATCCGGTTGCGAAAGGAGAAAGCAAGCAGTAGGTTCTGCCCCGCTCTCTCAAAAACTTGTGACTCTGGTGGCCGGGCTGCTTTTACTGGGCATTTTACGAGTATTTGAGGTTTATTTTATGCCCCCAAACACACACAAGCACACAGAAACACACACACACACACACACTCTCCGGAATGCAAAACAACATAAATTCTGTGTCAGAAATCATAAATTTCAATAAAATAAAAGCAGCGAAGCGCCAAATAAATACGTGGGGTGGCAGCTGGGGGCTTTTGGGGCGCCACCACCTAATGGGGTTAGATTGTGGGGCAAATTACAGCTACGCTAAAAGTAATAAGTAGACGCGCAGTTTTTTAAGCTCCTATTGCAATATTTTGTATATTAATGGACTCTATATGGCATACATTTTTGATTAAATTATTTACAGCTCAGTAATCCGGATTCAGTTAAAAATGCACTTTAGAATGGTAGGAAAAAATGCGAAAAAATAGGAGTATAAATATATCTGTATTATTTTGACCTTAGCTGTTGATGTGTGTGTGTTGGTGTGTGTGTGTTGCCACGCTTCACTTGGCTAAGTAAAAGCAACAGCCAAGTGCAAAATATATTTTCTTTAAAGCGGGCGTGAGAAAAGGCAAAATAGAAAAAGAGGAGGACACAAAAGGAAAGTCCTTGGGAAAGTGTGTGTGTGTGAGTGTGAGTGTGAGTGTGTGTTTTGCATAATTTAATGGGCGACTGGGGAGGTGGTGGGTGTAGGGGAGACTGTTGGCAAGGATGCAGGATACCCGCCATAAAGTGGCCACCAGGCTGCCGCAGGATGCTTTCTATCAAGTCAAGGTAACGGCCGAAACTTGAGAAATATTTCATGAGGCGAACGCGGCAAATGTGTTGCAACACACACACACCACCAAATTGGTGGAGAAATGGGGGAAAACCCTGCGTTTTTTTTTTACATTTTTCCACCTTTTCTTTTTGCCATTTGCCAGCAATTTTATAAATTATCAATTTCACTCGCCCCACTGAAAGGCTAAAAAGCAAAGCAAAAAAAGCAAAAAGCGAACAGGGCGCGCACACAAAATAAATAAATGCAATAAGCGAAGGCAAATGGAAAATGGGTAAAATTGGGGAAAATTGGAAAACCGCAGAAATTGCAATCGAAAATCCGCCACAAGTTGCCATTAAATGTCAATCCTCGAAAGGGGGAAATGTGCAGTTAAATAAAAATCAAAGCGGTTTACGTTATCAGCAGCCAGCGATGCTGATGCCAGTCGAAGAAGAAGTTGCGTTGACAGAATTTCCCAACTTGCTCGCCCACTTTTCCACTTGCCCGCCCACTTTTTGCCTGCGCCCTCGGCGGCATTCTGCATTCGGTGGCGTAGCAAATGCGAAATTGGTTTATGCAACAGACTTTTATGGTGCCGATCGGGCGTCGAGCATTTGGCAAATGCCAAACTCCGAGTGACGTACAGCCGGATTCACCGAATGTCAGGCTACTGCATTCACTGCATTCACTGCATTCAGAAAAATGCACTTTCCAAATCTCTGCCAATTTGAATTTATTGCATATATCCCTAAGACAGCTATAAACTGGCATTTAGCCTAATGGTATTTTCTAATGCGCAAAGTAAGTCAAAGAGTCCTTAGTTGCTTTCAATACATACACTAATTTTTTTGCAGTGCACAAGGTCTGCAGGTTGCCGACTGGGGGCGGTTCGATGCCAGCATCAATCGCAGTTGTGCAAATAAATTTGCCGTTCACGTACATGAAAGCCGCTTGCACAGGCATGCAATCATCCTCAAATATTGTCCCAATCCAAATCCAAATCCAAATCCAAATGCGAATCCCAATTGCAGCCGTCTCCTGGATTTTGGGATGCGCCAGGCGGCCGTCCAGCGCAATTGAAAGGCGACCGATTCGGATTTGGTTTTTGGATTTGAACCTGGGGGATTTGGGTTTGACTAGGCGCCATCATCTAGGTTAGCCATCATCTCATTCGATTTCATCGCATCTCATCTCGCACCTGTTCGATGGCCACACAATACCAATGATGAAATTTGCTTGGGCTTGAGCTGAGTTTTATGGGTTCTTAGATATTTATAGATTGCCACTGCTCAAGGGTAGCGGATGACTTCCCACCTCCACCCCACTCCCCCAAAAGTGGCATCGAAATGGATCCTGGCAAGCTGGGATTCTGGGATTCTGGGATTCTGGGCTGTCGTTGCCCAACGGAGCATAAAAAATTGCTGCACTCAGACTCGGCACTCCGGCAATTTTTGGGGCGTGGATGAATGTGAATGTGGGCGGAGTGGGGCGGACAGGGTGGCATTTTCAGGGGGCGTCGGTGCACCCTAAACGATAGCAGGCAAAGTCAATTTAGTGAAAATGCGAGGCAGCAAGTGAAATGTCATAGCCAAGTGGTTGGGCTGTGGGGCGACCTTCGTGATACCAAGGCAACCAAGCCACCCCCTTTACCACCCACCAACAGCTGTCATTGTCAGTGGGCCACATGCTGTCTTCCCCTTTTTCTTTTCCTTTCTTTTTCCAGCTGCAAGCTGCACTTTTCCTTAAAGACGAACTCCCCATCGATTGTTAAACTTACTGCCATAAACACAAGGCGCTTGCACTGTGCTTGCCACATATCTTCAAATATTTAAACTAATAATACCGACGTACAACGTACAACGTGAGTGCTGCTAAAACTCAGCTTATAAAATATTCCACAAGTTGGAGATGATAGTAAAGTAAAGATTTTTATTGGTGACAAACCGCCAGGGATCTTTGCAACACCTCAAAATGTACTTTTTGGCAAGCATTCGTTTGCTGAACTTCGTTTTTATGAAAGCCGGGTTTTTCACACAGTCCATTTCTCCACATTCCCCCCATTTTCACCCCATTTCCCAGTTTCTCCCACTTGGCAGTTCGACTTTGACAGTTTGCCGAAGGAGAGCAGCTTTAAGCCACATTTGGCAAAAACTTCGCAGCAGTAATCCCAGTGGCTCATGTGTCCTGCCAGCTGGAAGCAATCAGTGGGAAAAATGGAGCGCGCGGAAAATGCCTTTGCATGCTGGGTGTTAACTGCATTCCGCATTCCGCATCCCTTATACTCGTAATTGCCATATCACTCGCCATGCATTCCATTTTCCGGCCCTCACCTTTTTCGGCGATGGGCGATGGGCGATGGCACCACTGTGATGAAAATTCAATTTGAAATGCGCAAACAGCAAGCAAACTGGCCACGCCCACCAAGCCCACTACGTGACCTGCAAGGTGGGCGGTGGACGATGGGCGTGGTTGTTGGGCACAAAACGAACTGAAAATGAAATTGTCTAAACAAGTTACGAAATCCTGGAAAACTGGGCCAACAATGGACCAGTCCATTCGCCAAGCAACAAATAAACAGATATCAATGACTTTTTATGGGTCCAACGATAGCTGGATATTCTGTTTCGAAATATACGATTCTGTGAAGTTCTGGTTAATTCTTTGCCTAGTTTATTGCCTGCCAACTTGCAAAGTTACTTTAGTTGCTGCCAATGAATTGATAATCATTTAATTACCCCTGTTAATACTCGAAGCGCATTTGGAGTTTCATAACGTAGCCACAATTCGCTTGATTAACTTCGATTTAGTAGCTCCCTTTGGGAAAAACAAGGGAAACAGGCAACAAATTGTACACAGTTCACCTGTCAATTGCAATTTATGCAAGGGGGTTAAGGGTCGATGGGGGGTTAAGGGGGGGTTAAGGGGGCCAGATACCAGAATGCAGAATTAAGGATCCACTGGCAGTGGCAAATAAAAAGGTGTTGATGGACTGCGACATGACTGCACAAATTGCATGGACACGGGTTTGGCATATGGCCAGAATCGTATAAAACAGCACAGGGCCTTCAGTTCAATAGAGGCGAATGGGCGGCTGGGCGGCTGGGCGGCAGGGGGCGTGGTCACATTGCAGTTGCAACTGCAGTCACAGCTAATTAAACGCGAAAAGTGCAGCGGGGGAGTTGCAATTGTTGCCAATTTTACAGCCACTGAATGGGATGTTGAAAACAGAGATGCTCGCCTTTGAACTTTAAAATCTGTTACGTTACTTATTAAAAATAATAATATTACCATGTAAAGTAAGTAATATGTATATCTATATTTGCAGCTTACCAGCTGAGCTTCTTCATGAGCCACATCCGCCATACCTCTCACCACTGACTGGATGCACATAGAGATGAAGGCGGCAGTGCAAGGAGGGCGTGGCCCGGGGGGCAAAATGTTGTATACCAGGTGCCGGAATCGATGCCGCTTTCAATTGGAATTCAATTCGAGCTGGTCCGCGAGAGCAAATTAAATGAGGTAGCCACGGATCTGCGCATCCTGTCCAGCTTCCATGGCCATCCAAATCTGGTATCGCCATGCGAAACCCATGTGGTTTTGGCCCTCGCCGCAGAGGAACTGGAATTAGAATGGAAAATAATTGCAGCTGGCGCCGTTTCAATTAGGTACGTTGCATGAATTTGCCAATGCAGCTGAATCCCCTGACCACCCAATCCGACTACCAATCCCACTACCAATACCAATACCAGTTCCAAAACCCAGCCCATTCCAAAAATCCAAACCCAACTCCAAAAGTCTAGACCCTGGATACTGGTCCCAGTCCCTGTTCCACTAGCAGTCGCTCAGTTTGCACTTATATTCCAGCACATCCCCCTCAATTTGCTGCTAATTGCACGGCAGTATGCACTGTGAAAAAAAAGAAAAGAGAACTGCAAAATGTTTACTGCTATTTGCATAATTTCCCCAGCTGATTTCTCTTAGTTTTTTATGCAAATAATGGCGTTTTCATTGCAGCAATAATAAAAAACTCTCTATTCTTTGCCACATGCCACATTTTCACGCAGTGTACGCCGCTGGGCAGCTCCGAAATTGAGTGGCCACAGCGGAGCTGCAACCGCCTTAACCCCTGTTTGCCAGCTGTTGGCCGTTTCCCCTGCAATTTGCCAACTGCACTCGAGGGATGCATTCTGCTGACCGACTCTCTCTGCGACTCCGCCGTCTGGTGTCTCGTCCTCTGTGGGCCAAAAAGGATTGCACATGCGGATGCGGATGTGGATGGGATGGGTTGGTATCCAGTTAACCACAAAGTGGAAGCCTAAAAATTCACCAGGATCCGGTCTAGAGATGCATGCGCTTTCATCGACTTGGCGAATTATGCTTGGCCATAAATCAAGCAGTGTCCTTGCCATATTGCTATTTCTATTCCCAGTCATATTTCCATTTCTATTTCCATTTTTATTTCCATTTCGATTTCCAGTTCATTTGGTCGCCATTAGTTGCCATCGAATCGCAAATAACTCACATGAATTCGGCTCGGAATTGATAATTGATTTGGCCATTATGATGTGCCGCCGTGCCAGAATGCCGCATCATCATCGAACGCCAGCCAGAGTCCACCCATCAGTCATCAGTCACTCATCACCCACTCATCACCCACTCATCACCCACACTCATCACACTCTCTCGCAGCTCATCAGCTGTCCATTGCGGGGAATTAAAGCCAATCGCCGATGAATGGGGCCGTGCCACGTGACTAGGAATCACAAAAATGGGTAAGTGCATTTAGAAATAGCTTTATTTACTGATTTATGATCGATCAAGCAAAGGATGTACCAAAAATACTTATCTTTTACTTACGAAAAACATATTATAGTTACGCCGCAGCACGAAGATCGTTGTGGCTTTATCGTTTTGGATGAATTTGTAACTCAAATTGTTAGTGCAAACTTGCAACATCAAAGGGAGCAATAGAAATGTTGTAGAAACTAGTTGCCTCACTTTTCGCCCCGAACAGGTCCTGCGGCGAATTCGGCAGAGCTTTGAAACGGATATATACACCCACCACCCCCCTTTTGGATTTAAGTTGAGGGAGATCCCGGCGATGTCAGAAGTTGGCAGCATTTACTTCATTGTGCTTAACACTTTCCGCTTTGCCAGACGCCGCTTGACAGCCACCTCCTTTGGCCCCCAATCCCGTAAGTCCACCCATTCCCCACCAACCAAACTCCAGCCCGCACTCTGCCCCTCCAACGCTCGCCGAGCTTAGGACTTCCTGCGGGTGTTGCAAAGTTGTGCGGCATGGCTGATGTATGCTCATATAACTTTGCCACTAACGATGAGCTCATGAGCTGCATAATAATGAGCCAACGTCGGCGAGGGCCCAGGACCAGGCCCACTATTTCGTTGCTTCTAATCCTCGAGGATTGAGGTGCGCGGTGAGGGCTTGAGCCAGGAACCCAACCCCATCCGAAGTGCATCCATTTCGCATTTATCGACTCAATATGCCCAACCCTCGGCCGGCCATCAATCGCCGTGTTATGGCCATGAATGCCGCACGATTAATCTGCCAACCGATTTCCCGTTGACGCAACAACAATGCCCAGCTAATGCGGGCCAATTATTCATATTTCCAAATCAAAAACTTTCCTTTCGATTGCCTTCACCTGCGGGATTTGCCTCGTTGGTGAGCTGCTGAAGAAGTGGGGGATTTGGGGGCAAACTTATGAACTTGTCCTGCCTGCCGACTGATTCGTTTTGATTAACATTTGCATACGCATGTCTGGCCATTCCTGTTTGCTACTGCGACATGCATACCAAGTATCCTTCTCGTCCTGCGGCGAATTTGGAATTTATTTTGATTTAATCTATACACTTTTTTCGTACAGAAACTACTGATGCATTTAACTAGGAGAACCACCTGCCACCTTTTAATTATAACGCAGCTAGTTTCATTCGCTCACAACTTTCAAGTGTTTAATTGCAGTTTGCAAGTGCTAAATACTTGATTTATTTTTTCTGCGTATATATGCACATCTGCAGCCGATCTGCAGCTACTTGGGGCTACTATTTAGCTGCTCAACTTCAAGTGGGCCAAGTGGATGGCTATGAAGGCTATGAAGGTTATGGGTGCATGGGGCTTCGCCTCCGGGCATCGTCTTTTCAATTAGCCCAATGCAAAGCATTCTGCTAGTGGGGAGCAATGGAAAAAACCCCCCTGAAAACCGCCGCCCTTGAAGGCCTCCACTAAAACTCAGACCATTGCGTTACAAGTGCAAATTAGTCGAGAGTGCCAACAAATTTAACGAGCAAATTTACACTCAGCGAGCAGCAACAGCAACAGAAGGGCATTTTCTGGAGGGGATTTTCACCCGGAGGTGGGTTTTCGGCTGTTTCCGGGCATTTCGGTGGGCATTTCCGGGGGGGAGGGGGAGGGCGTCCGGGGGCTTCTGCGGGTTCCGGAGGCCATGAACCGAGTGCATGTCCCTGGCCCGATCTCACAGCAAATGCCCCGTACTTTCTGTTCCATTCAAAGGCAGTTGCAAATTCGCCTGCCATTTTTTCGGGCCGGGGATTCCCCCAGCTGCCTGTGTTTTAATTTAAGCAACACAGGGTTGGCACAAAAAGGAGGAGAAGCAAGGAGGAGCAGAAGGAGGAGGAGCTGGTGGCGGAGGAGGAAAAGTGAAAAGCCTTGTGGCAGGGCGAACCTTTTCCCCGATTCTCGACCCGCTTTTCCGTTTGTCTTATTACGCCTGGGCGTTGGCCACTTTTTTTTTTGTTTGGCTCGGCGCCGTAAGTATTTCCTTTGATTCCGTAGGCCGTGTGTGTTTGTCGTTGGAAATTGATTCAAAAATACAGCAGGATACAGCGGAGGAGAGCTAAATTCTGGATGCTGGGTTCTGGATACTGGAACCTGGACTTTGGACTTTGGACTCGGGATCTGAGCCAATCTGACAGAGTGCAGAGCCCAGAGCCAGCTGTGAACCCATGTCAACTTTAATTGAATTTGATAGAACGGATATTTAGCCAAGGTCCTGCACCATTTACACCATTAGGCGGACGAAGGACCTCCTGCTGGCCCAGGACCTTCGTCGCAGTCCACGACTCATATTCGTAATTAAATTTCGTAGTGGGCGTACGTTTGTTTTTCCGTCACATCAGCCTGTCTGCATTTTTCCCACAGGCACATTATTTTCACATTTGTGAAGGTTCCAGCAAATTTTTTACCCCAGCCAAGAAAGGCATAGAATATTTTGTGGTTCAAATCTTGTGAGTTATCTTAAAGTGGCATTCATTTCTTTCTGCCTGCGTGGCTTTTTGGGGGCCTTAATAATTTAGTGACTGGAGCAATCGCTCAAATTCTGCAGCCATGACTGGTCGTTTATGGATTTGCCAGCTGAAGATGACAGCCCACGGTGATGATGATGATTAAAATATTACTTTCGCCGGCTGCTCGGTTACTTGGTTACTCTGTTGCACTGAACAGATTATACCTTGGATCTATGGATATATGGATCTATGTAGAGCTATGTAGCTAAGTATTTCGATTTATGTCATTGGGAGCATTAGGAGCATTGCTGTTGTAATTAACGTGGCTCGCTTGTTGGCCCAGACCGGTTTGCCAAAAAGAAATATCCACAATGTCTCGTTTCTTCTGTATGAATGTCACATTAACTGGCATGGCACACACATGTGTGTGTATGCTGTGTGTATTGTATGTATGTTGCATTATTTCAATTATGTGGTTGCTGCCAATTGCTCCATGTGCTCCACAAAAGGTCCACAATGTCGGCCTTGGGCATTATAGTGTTCAAATTGGGTTTTCGGTTTTAAGTTTTTTCTATTTTTTTTCCAGATTTGAGTAACGAGTGGCAAGTGCGGCGTTACATTTGCTAAATTATTTTGACTATAAAGGCCGCTAACGGCGCCGCATTTGTTATCAAACAGCAGCCAACGCTCTACGCACCAACAGCCCTCGCCTTGCAGTCCAAATCAAGCTCATAAAATGGCATTCAAGGTGGGTTGTAGAAGCCTAACGGATACCCATTCACATACTAAATATTCTACTATCCCTGCAGTTTGTGGCTCTCCTCGCTCTGATCGCCGCCGCCAGTGCCGGTGTCCTGCCCGCCGCCCAGGTGTACCACCATGCTGCTCCGGTGGTGGGCACCTATGCGGCACCAGTTCCCGTCGCCGCCACTGGCGCCGTCCTGAAGACCGTGGCCCAGCCGGTGCTGGCCAAGGCCGATGAGGAGTACGACCCGCATCCGCAGTACAAGTACGCCTACGATGTGCAGGACGCCCTCTCCGGCGACTCCAAGAGCCAGGTGGAGGAGCGCGACGGCGACGTGGTCCGCGGCGAGTACTCCCTGGTGGATGCCGATGGCTTCAAGCGCACGGTGCAGTACACCGCCGATCCCATCAACGGGTTCAATGCCGTGGTCAACCGGGAGCCGCTGGTGAAGACCGTGGTCAAGACCGTGGCTCCAGTGGCTCCAGTGGCTCCCGTTTACGCCGCCTATCACCACTAAGCCAGGACATCACCACTTGAATGCCATTTTTGTTGACTTAGTTGTAGGGCTCTTAACTGCAAATATATATGTGACTTTTTTTTTGAAAACTTAACGATATGATCGAGTTTCACTTACTTCTGCAGCTGTTTAAATAGACGTTCTATGTTATATATGTTATATGTATCCAATTTCAGCACTCGTGGAGTGCGGAGTAAATCAAAGGCACACCCATATCCTTATGTACGTATGGCATCCTCTGGGCTCCGCATTACTTTTTACTTTCCATGCCGTTGCGATGCCGTTTGCCTTTGTTATTAAATTGCCAGCCACATTGCGCACACTGGGGAGTATTTATTAAGTCATAACCTCCCATATGTGGGCTATATATATTCTGCGATGGGTGGCAGTGGGTGTGGCAGTGGGTGTAATTGTGGCAACAACACACACGCGCATAGATGCAAACGACGTGCAGTTTGCACCAGAGAACTGCAGCCAGCCACCTGAACTCTAAGTGCACCCACTAAACACCGGGTGTCTCAGCACTCTATTTGGGGCAATAACAAACACCCGGGTGTTTATTATTAAATAATATTTATGTTTATTTACCACTATTCCATTTCCATTGTTCTAGCTGACATTTAAAGTGAAAATATAAAATTATAAGTAAGATAGCTGAAATTATTACGTTACATTAAAAGGAAATAATAAATAATACTAAATACTAAAAAATACTAGGTATTAAATACTAAATAATACTAAGTACTAAATACTAAATAATACTAAATACTAAATAATACTAAATACTTAATACTAAATAATACTAAATAATACCAAAATATAGGTGCCCTCCTCTGCGCTTCTCAAAAGTCCTACATAAGCAAACAACTTTTTCGATTTTTTTCAAAAAAAAATACTAATTGTGAGTGAGTGGTGCAGTGATTTTATGTGGCAGCAGAGGATACCAATAATGTGAGTTCGACCTACTGGAGGAAGTGCCTGAGCTACCTATTTTCCAGGAGCTACAACCAGCTGTCAGCTCAGAGGTGGAAAGAGCTTGAGTGGGGTGAGTACCTGGCAGTGTTTATTTTTATCACTTTAAAAAGAAAAATTAACATTTATAAAGTTAAATATGGCAAGCAAATATTAAACATTTTTTAATATTAAGGCAATAAAGGAGGCCATCTACAGATTTTGGGCATAATCTATTTAGTTTTTCAATAATTATGTTACCACAGGCACTCGAGTGTCTACCAGGCACCCGGGTGTTTACGAGACATAAATGAGTGTTTTTGCCATCAAACCCATAGCCACACGTGCACCTGGTAAGCAAGGAAAGTGCAGTGAAAGTATAAGAAAATCTCGGGCATAATTCTATGCACATAATATTCATAGCTTTGTATTAAGATTTAGTTCCCTACAAAATGGAATATTTAATAGAAGCAAGCGATTTAATTTTTCCTTCACATGCCAGTGCTTGTTTCGATCACTAGTGTTTCCTTTTTTCCAGTGTGATTGCCGGCGATTGTAGTGCGAAAAGCTGGCGAATCTTAACGATTTGCTTATTGTTCCTTGCCGCCCGTTATGCATATACTCGCATACTCGCATACTCGCTATATATTTGAGTTCCCTGCTCGAGGACTTCCTGCTGGGTATTCACAACGCGAATGCCTCAGAACAGCAGGCAATTCAAGTCGATGTTTGAGTCGAGAAAGCCATGTGAAATTTGGAGTAAAATCAAAGATTAGTTTGAATAACTAGGTGCGATGACGAGTTGATTTCATTCGAATCCAAGGTGAATGGTGGGTAAATTCCAGTCGAACGAAGTATCCTTTTTTCAGCAATTTCATGTTGCACATGGCGTCGCCAACAGATGTTGCTGTTGTTGCTGTTGCTGTTGTTGCGTGGGTGTTGCTGCTGTTGCTGTTGCGGCAACTTGGCGTCGCCGAAATGAAATTCCCGTTTAATTGCTGCAATAGAAGGAGCAGACGGTTGCCAGTGCCACACATGTTGCACATTCCACGGATAATGGGGCACGGGGCGGAGAATGGAAAATGGAGAGTGGAGAAGAAAGCCGTAGCGGGCAGAATGGCACGACTACAACTAATTGAATTATGCGGTTGCAGCGCCAGCCGCTTCATCTTCATTCCTGGGATTCCCTGAATTTTTCCTTTTTTTTTTGTTTTTTGTGTTGGCCAACATCAGCTTCCAGGCCAATGAATCGCCGAACTCGACTGCACTCCCTTGACAGGGCTTAAACTAAATAGAGATGCATACAAATCGCAAAACGCAAATCGCAGGACATCATGCAAGCAGACATACAATATGGAAAGGCGCTTGTGGCTTGTTAGTAAATATCCAAGCAGAACTTCATCCACGACCTCATGTCCTCATGTCCATTATCCTGGTCGCGCTCAAAAGCCGCATAGCTGTGCCAACTGAATTCAGCGACATGGCTTAAAAGGCCGTTTGTCCTTTGGCAGGATGTAGGATATTATCCGTGGACGTCGGGCGTTGGACATTGGATGTGGGATGTTGCACGAATATGGATGGGTGTGTGCTAATAGCGAGTGCAATGGTCCATCCAAGGATGCAGTGGCCATTGGACTGGGACAGGGACTGGGACTGGAACTGGGAGTGGCGAGGAAATGGGAAATGGACAGCAGGGCAACATCAAAGGACTCATCATGGCGCCGTTTTTGAAATTGGCATAGCTCTCTTTGTGTGTGTGTGGCGCTGTTGCAAGTGTGTGTCTCTCAGGCAGCTGAAAGTCATAAGCATGCGAAATATTGGCAGCGGGATAGTCGAAAATATCCCTTAAAAAACGCACTTAGACTTTGAACAGAGAAATGGACCAAAGGCTTTCTAGTTTTAACCACTCTAATTAAAAATCGTAGCAAAAGAGAGAGCTTCAGCAGCAGATAGTCAATCAATAACCAGATGACATCGTGTCACTGACTATCTTATTTATTTATGGCGTTATTTACGGCAAGCAGCAAGCGAATTTTGCAAACCCAAATAAACAACCAACAACGAGCAGGACCGAAATGACTTTATAATCTTATTAAATTTTAATCTCCCAATCAGCCAGGGACGCAACCTTTTGTCAGTGGCGGCATTGCCCCATAATTATCCTGGGCAAAGTTACAGCCACAAAAATCCAAAAAAAAAAGGATGGGAAACCCGAAAAAAGGAAAAAGGATTCCGATGGCGGGTAGAACAACCTGTTCGATTTGGGTTTTTTTTCTCATTTTTTTCGAGGGTAAGTGAGGGCGTCAAACTTTTGCGATTGCTGTTAACAAAACAGAAATCAAAATTGAATGCCAACTCTTGATTAGTTTTCCACTTTAAGGCCTGCCATCATCGGCTGTCGATTGTCAGGTGTTTTGTGCGCTGTCGCCTAATTGAAAAGCCAACTGCTGTCCGAAAAAACGGAAAATTTCGCATGGAAATATTTTGGAGAGGCGACGGCAAAAAATGAAAATTGTTCCAGCTGCATTTGCATTTGTCGCAAAAGTTTTGCGGCTCTCAATTGCCAAGGGGAAGTTTTTCGAGGCTGCAAAATGCGATGAAAGAAAACTCTTCTAATTGTAGGCACTTTACGGCGAATCCCTTTTGATTTACCACATTTATAAAAAGCAGATTAAGCAGATGTATTAAAATATTTCAATTTTGTTATATTATATATATAACATGTTATATCAGTTATTTCTCCGTCTGTTGAGGTCCTTTTGGTGGTTGTGGCAACCAAGTGAAGAGCAGCGAAATCACAGCTTGAAGTGAGCATTGCAATCGTCGCAGATTGCTGACCAAATGTTGATTAAAATATAATTGGATACTAATTAATGCTAATTGATTTGTGCCACATGCGCCCGTGTCGGACATCTGAAACCGACCAAGTTACAAGGACCCACTCCCACTTCCACTCCCCCTTTATCTCGGCTTGAGTATCCAAGTCCTTGGATTATGCAGCACCCACACGAATGCAAATGCAAATACAAATAAGAACACAGATGCAGTGCTGTCAGTTCATAGTTGTGTGCGTGTGTGTGCGAAAGGACACACGGTCTCATGTCAGATGGACAAACTTTCGACCACACACGCACACCCACGCACACACACGCACACATGCAGATTCGTGGAATGGGCAACCAATTAAGCTCTGTCAAATTGTTTGGCATTTGAAGTGCAGTTGGAAAATGGGTGGAAATGGCTCCGCTGCACCGATGACTTTACACCGCTCACTTTTTCATGATGCTTTTCCAGCCGAGTGCACGTTTTAAATTTTTTAATCGTTTCCAATCGATTCCAAAGTATATCGTTTTTTAAATCCTTCTCTTCATTACGCGAAAAAACAATATGCAATTTTTGCGATTTTTTTTACTGGCTCTCTATATTTCAAGATATCATTTTGTAAGATTCCTAAAGTTTTCCTAGATTTTCCTGTCTAACTAACGCACTACACCAAGAAGCTTGCCGCTTACAGATTAACATATTCCACACGATGCTTTTTCCATTTTCCGCTCGCAAGGCGAATCAATCCGCGGATTTTCTTGGCTCGCGGTGCGGATTCAACTTCGTAAATTGCAGGCGGTAAGCAGCAATGTTTGTCTATAAGCACTTTCAAAACGAATGTCTTTTTCTCGCACAGAAATGCGGAGCTTTTGTCGCAGGGATATGAGCCACCGAAGGCGATCCGCACGGGCACCTCCATTGTGGGCATCATCTACCAGGATGGCGTTATCCTGGGCGCCGACACGCGCGCCACCGAAGGACCCATTGTCTCGGACAAGAACTGCTCCAAAATCCACCACCTTCAGGATCACATCTAGTGAGTATCCAATAACTTGGCGTATCTTTTTTGAAATGGATCCCTGACGCAGCTGCTGTGGAGCTGGCACCGCCGCCGACACCGAGATGATGACCCTGATGACCAGCGCCGAGCTGGATCTGCACCAGCTGAACACGGGGAGGCAGGTGCCGGTGGTCTGCGCCAGCATGCTGCTCCGCAGGACCCTCTTCCGCTACCAGGGTCACATTGGTGCCGCCCTGGTGATGGGCGGCGTGGACAGCAGCGGTCCGCAGATCTACTGCATCTATCCGTGCGGCTCCAACGACAAGATACCCTACGCGGCCATGGGCTCCGGCACCTTGGCGGCCATGTCTGTGCTGGAGCACGGCTGGCAACCCCACCTGGACCAGGAGCAGGGCAAGCAGCTGGTGCGCGAGGCCATCTCGGCGGGCGTGTTCAATGACCTGGGCTCCGGTTCCAACATCGATCTCTGTGTGATCACCAAGAAGGGTGCCGTGTACCTGCGCACGGATACGATAGCCAGCGAGAAGGGCGAGCGGCTGGGCAAGTACGGCATCAAGCCCAACTCCACCATGGTCACCTCGATCTCCGTGCTGAGTCTCCAGGTCACCGATGAGCGAACCTACGCCGTGGATGATCCACAGCCGGGCACCAGTGGCGTCCAGGCGGATTCACCGCCAACGGGAGTGGAGGCGGAGCAGGAGGAGAAGGAGGAGCTGGCCGAAGGATCACAGACTAAATCACCATAGGCATTCCACCCACACATTCATACATTCATTTCAATTCGAGCAAATTAACCGTTAACCAGCCACTTGACTTCACATAAATGCAAATGCAAAGCGCCGAGATTCCCCAGAAATTCTGGCATCGTGTAGTTGGTGCAAGGAGCATCAAACGCGTTTCCCTTGGGGGCACAGAATGTGCGGCAAAGTTGAAAAGTTGGCCATGCCCAGTGCAGCAGCACTGGCCAAAAATGCCAAACGAACCAACGAATACGGAAGTATATCTCTATCAAGAGATATGCCATCTCTTTTTGCAGTGTAGGAATCCGGAAACCGTTCTGCTTGAAAATTGTTTGAATCTCTGGCAATTCCCAATGGTTGGACTGCCATCAATCCGGCAGCGTCTGGGGTATCTGGGCGAGTCCTTCTGGCGGCGAATGCGGTGTACGGATTCGGAGGCCAGGTGTTTGTCCGTCCGTAAAGGGGATACAGCTGCCAGCTGGATGGGATGCCGATCCCATCAGGCGATGAACTGCGAGGACGTGTAAATAAGGCCTGGAATGCGAGACGATGATAGAGGGACTAGGGAATAGGGAATAGGGACTTGGGGAACTGGAACTCCGCCGGAGAGCAGCATCATTATAAGATTAAATCGCAAGTCCACCACTCCTTTGGGGGGTGGCTAAGGTGACTCTGATTTTGTTTTGTCGACTGTTTGCCTCCTCTGCCACCTTTGGCCACTGTGCACAGGTGCCTCGGTACACCCATCTGTTGTCTGTCCTCTGACCTCCCATAAGCCA